>NC_071354.1:210048243-210409910 GCF_943734655.1 Sabethes cyaneus | reverse complement strand
CCGCGGTATTGTTTTTGCACTAAGGATCGGTAATAAAATTTTAATTTGACAAACAAAGTTAATTAAGTAACATATTACCAGTTGTTAGAGGTTGAAAAATTCCACTTATATTCCATCAAACAGCACTGTTAGCATGTTGTGTTCACAGAAAAATACGACAATTTTTAAAAAAAGTTGGGTAGAAAAATTTAATATTTGAAACATCAGTTTCTAATCACGTTTTCAATAACATTTTTTTACTCACTTGGAGTATTACTAGAAAACAAATTACTAAGTTAATAGGCACTTGCTCGGTAAACATCGTGATAAAGCTTAACGCAAAAGAAAAAACTAGGAACTCTACATGACATCAACGCTGTTATTAGGCCTATCGGCCCAATTCCATCAACACATCTCGACCTTCCGCTAGGGGCAAAGAAAGCTTCCGCTTCGCTTCCAGGTGGATTATCGCCGATGTTTTTGTTCTATCGATCGACCGGCCCGCACCGCAGTTGTTATCGAACGCGTTCTATCATTAGTATAGCAGCAGTCCGGCTTGGATTTTTCTCAACGCTACCTTTCAAATACGTTGTTCGTTGTTCGACAGGCAGCCAGCGAAGTCCGCTTTATGGCCGTGTCCGTTGAAGGTCAGCTGGAGATAAATCTGTATTCACGATCGGGCGGGGGAATCGAGAACTTGAACCATTAGCGGATGTGTAGTTTGCCTGGTTTTTTTCCCCTTCTGTTCTGTCCAGAGACCGAGCCCAAAGGATCCGCATTTCAATTAGATACACAAAAATTTGGAACCCGTGTTCATGCCGGTAATTTAATTCCGTGATACGATATTTCGAAAAAAAAAAGCTTTCGTTTTGCACCCGTTGAAGTATCTATCGTGCGAATTTCCTGTAAGGAGGGGGGAGAGAGTTGCTAAAGTCGGTAGATTATTAAACTTAAGAGAATGTTCAAGTTTTTGATTGATAGCTGGGAGGTTCTTCTAATGTATATACCGAAATCCGAAAAGTTCTCGTCGTTTCCATTAAACTAGATAAATTTTAATGCAAAATGGCCAATCAACTAATCAGATCTTGATGGTTGTTTTATATTTTGGTTATTAATTTTCCAACCCATTTTGTTATTAGGTAACGGAAGTAGCCCGTAATGATGACCTAGATGTTTTTAGCGGAATATTCCAGTAGTTTGCAAGAGATACCTTTAACTGATCTTGATTGCCCTACAGTTTATTGATTTAATTCTCCAAAAGCCATCTTGGATTATTATTTGTGTTCCGTTTCAAGATAATTGTTCGGCTGATATAGCTCAGTAACACAATAGCATTGACCGGCTATTTTGAGTGAAACAATACTGTTTCTGTTAAAGAAAAGTAAAACTATCTATTTGGTCAGAAGCAGATACCGACGCCGTCTCGTCAACATTTAATTTTTGCGACCACCTTGGGTAATTTTTGTATATTCTACTATGTTAAATACAAAGACGAACATTTGCAAAATCACTGTATGTCACAAAATTCGTTTATGGCTCATTTTTCAAAATGCGAATTGATTGGTCCCATGATCTGCTGCAACGGTTGTGATATTCTTATGTTTAATTACTGATAATTCTTTTCAACACTTCGACTGCTTGAAAGTTGTTCGTGAACTCCGGTGCATAAACCTGGCGATACGAATCATTCTACCAGCTAACGCCATATTTTCTGCTTATCTGTTCTTGATAAAATAATGTGAAAAAAATTGATCACTATAGCCTCATTTACAAACAACAGTACGGATTCCGGCAAGGCTTAAGCACACTCTCAACCTTCTTTAACGTAGTAAAGAGCATCTATGACTCGCTGAATAATTGAAAAATAGGAGGAGCATTATTTATTGACTTGTAAAATGCTTTTAATACGATAAATCCTGAATTAAAAAACTGCTAGATAGTAAAATTAGAGGAGTAGCGAAATCCTTAATTAAAAGCTTCCTTACAAACAGACAGAACAGATCGCGTCGGTTGGAAACAGTAAAAGCTCGTTGTGAACTGTATCGACGGGTGTGCCCCAAGGGAGTAATCTGGGATCAATCATGTTCTTAATATTCATCAAAGACTTGGCCAAGCTAAACCATTATAGACCATTGCCTCTTTGCTGACGATACATCTGTTTTCTACTAAGGATATTATTGTGTTACAAATTGTAACTTACAATACAGCTCCATTTCGATCAAAATCTTCTGCTTTGAAACGAATTCTTTCGATAAATTTATCATAAACGAAATATATGTAGATTTAATCACCCCGTCGATGTCTTCCAGATCAAGTGCCGATTACTAATAGTAAAGTTATCGAAGTTCAGGATTTCCCATTTTTTGGTCTAACATTAGACAGCAAGATGAACTGGAACGACCACGTCGAATCGGTAAAGCGTAAGCTATCGTCCCTGTGTGGCATTCTAAATAAGGTTACATTCTTCTTGCCCAGAACCATGATATTTCTCGGTGATTCTCTCCCGACTCCTATATATGGATGAAGAGTTCTCAGTGATGGTTCACTTGTTTAATACCTTTACTAACTCCCAGTGTTGAAAAATTCATAGCAGCAAAAAACTCAATGAGATTTCTAGCACAAGAAATTTCAACTTTGATCAGAAGCGCCGAACTCACATGTGAATTTCTCTCGCTATTATATGCGATGTCTCAAATTTAGCTGTGAGCATTTTGTTTACTTCTTCCACAGCTGGCATTTCATACAACGAACCAGAGAGCGAAAGAGAATTAACCGCCTGAGAAAACATCAGCTGCAAAAAAAGCTAGCACACATTCATGAATGAAGATGGCAAACTAATTGGCAGAATTTACATTTTTCCTTCGCGAGAATCGACATTTTCTTAACTAGAAAGTAAAAAGCCTAATAAGAATTAGATAAACATGTAGTTTAAATGTGTGTTTTAACTTTACGATTTATTTAGAGAATCATTCTCTTACGCTCAGTCACAGTTACGTATCGCACGAGAGAATGCCTATGCTGTTCATCAAAGAATTTGTATGTATAGGTGTATAGCTCCGGGAAGCAGTTGAAGCAAAGCAGAATATGATCAAGCGGGAAGAAATACGTGTGAGTTGTGTGCTTTTTGCTATGAAAACAGAAAAACTAACGCGTGAGTTTTTTCTGCATAGGATCAAGTTGACATGATTCACAGTTGATTTTGATTTTTGTTTTTTGAGTTTTCGAGTTTTTAACATCACTGCTTACTCCTCTTCGTTACCGAGAAGAATGCACGAAAATCTCTCTAGTAGACAAATGGATCACCTTCACGAAAGCAAGGCCTTGGATATAACCATCTTTAGACATTACCCTTGCTTATCGGCTTCGTAGCCGATTATTATTAGAAGTACAGGACAATTACAGGGCTAGTGCAATGATCCTACTAACTCCCCAGGTAACCAATACGCATTTCCAATGCAATTTAAAAGCAAGCCAATAAGCATTTAAGTTGCCTTAAATGCTATTATGGCAAAATATGTGGCTACTTTACTGCTAGCCCTCTTATAGTGCTGACAATGCTTATTTGCAGCTAGTTACCAACAAGAAGAATTTAAATAGAATTGTGCATGCCAATTTACAACAGTTATGCAGTCAAAAAGCTGATAAACAACAACCTGCAGTATAAAACGCCAGGGATGCTAATAAACGACTGATTTACTGCTTATTTTAATGCTTATTGGTTACCTGGGTCTAGCAGCCCAGTCGAGGTTTGAACATACGACGACTGCCTTGTTAGACTAGCATCGTACCTCGAAGCTGATTGGATGGTTGGATGGTTTCGCATTAACCTGGGCGGATCATCTTTACCTGGCAAGAATTGACACGAATTTCGGCCACTAAAAAACTTGGCTACATCGGCAGCAGACTATTTAATAACCTTCTATCAGTCTGCGAAGGCTAGAAGTTGACTACTCTTGCTGAAGATCGTTCCTCTCGTTTCAATACCCGCTCGCCGGATCAACCCTCTGCGTGATTCAAAGGACTCGAGAGTGTTCCCGGAATGCGCACGTAGCACATCACGCATGCCAGAGTAGCTTTGATCAGCCGTCTTGGTTTGTCCGGAAAACCGTACTCGTGCTGTCGCGCGCTCGGCTATAAAGTATGCTACCCTGAAATCCACGAAATTATGATGCGTGGACACGTTGTAGTCCAGACTTTTCTGGAGAATTTATCGGAGAGTAAACATTTGCTCCGTAGTAGTGCGGACCCCCATAAAGCCCGCCTGATACTGCCCTACAAATTCTCTTCCTATTGGAGGGATGGGAATCGAAAGCCAAAGTATCGATATCTGGTATCGCAATATATCGGACCGATCCGATACTGAGTAATGAGTATATCGCAACCAAACTATCGATGTTTCGATATTCACCAATATCGAAACCCGAAATATTCAGAAAGTTTTCAGATACGATATGTCACGGGCTTGCGATGCGGCCACCTGCCTCGTTTATGTCGCCGGCATCTCCTCAGCTCCAAGACACCGTACACGTTCCACTTGATAATGTTCGCAGCAGATTTATTGATCAGGTGGGCACTTTCTAACTAGAAGCACCAGGACTAGAACTGATCAGTTTCCAACAGTTTTTCAATAGATTGGTCTAAAATGCAACAAAATATCCTGGCAAGATTTTGTTTTAAAAAACATGGTGATTTGCTGCATTGTTTGTTATATTTCAACAGAAACAGCATAAATGCTTATATTAACGCCTATAATCAGAAAAGTGTTAGATGTAATTTAGATTCGCATAAGTTTACCTTCTAATGATATTTATTCACATTGTATTATTTTAGGGGTGAAAATATTAAAGATAATCCACATTTCAAGAAACAAAATTCAAAATTAGAATCAGACATTGGCAAAACAACGAACGTAGCTTATACGGTCGGTACCATTTTCTAAAACGACGCAACCAAGTTCATCTCTTTTTCATACATGCAAACAAACACGAAGTGTGGCTAGCAATTTATCGGTGGTGTTGAATTTGTAATACTTTGAGCACCAGTTTTCAATGCACCCGATAACACATTTCCGAGTTAACTGATATCGGCCAACGCGCTGGCAAGACTGTCATCTGCAATTTGAGTGAAACCGAAATGTTTGGTTCTGTGGGGCTAAGTTGACAGCTCTCCTTTCAGCTAATTTCGCTAAAGCTATATATATCCGGAAACATCTAATAAACTGATGTTAAGTAATAAAGAAATTTTTCGATTTTCTGAAATATTTTGAGTGACACAAGGCATGGCTGGATTACGAGATACGCATTTTTAGGCAGAGAATAAATAATTGATCAGGAGCAGGATCGGTTTAGAGCAAGCTATCATACGTAGCTCGCTTCACAGCTCACAATATAAATGGTTCTTGCAAATCAATCTGCGCTTACAGCGATACGATGTTCGGTGGTGGCTTCAGGAAACAATTAACCTAATAGTCCGTTGATATCGGCATCCACCGTAGAAGAGTATTCTCAAGTTTGCAAAAACACACATGTAGGTGTTTTATATTTATTTCAGGTGGCTGTGTGAATAAATGAAATAGATAAGGGAATACGAAAACCTAACGCTAGCAAAAAGACGCACATCCAGCATATATCCGAGGATCTTTTACGAAGCCAGCACACGCAATCCCGAGTGTTACCGAAGTATTGAAAACCGGCGTCTGAAAGACAACACCGAAACGGGTTGCAGTTGCGTTTTTGAGCGTACAGTTCATTTCATCAGGCACGGCAGCAGCGTACGGACTCAAATAAACTTTGTATCATTTTTCAAATGCAGCATGCAGTATGGCTCAGCTTTTAGACATGCCTGTTTGGAAGCTTGAGAACTGAAAAAAGCGAGTTCGATAATTTGGCAAAAAGTTATGCGTGAAGACCTGGCCTTTTTGCAGCTTTCGATACCTATAATATCGGATGAAAAGGTATCGATATGCGATAATATCGCAAGGTAAAATATCGATGCCGGATACTTGATATATCAAATGAAAATATCGTTAAAATATCGCACATCCCTACTATTGGAGATCTGGGATCTGGGAGAGCACTTTGCAGGCGGCGTTCACCACCGTTATGCTGTGGTAATTACAGCAGTCTAGCCGATCGCCCTTTTTGTGGATGGGACGGACCACACCTTCCATCTACTCCTCCGGTAGTTTCTCCTCCTCCTAAATTCTTGAAATTATTTAGTGAAGTGCCGCTAGCTAGCCGCATCAATTGCTAGCGGTTCTTGGTCATTTTTGCAGAGTTCTGCCGGAAGTCGTTTCTTTCCGGCAGCTCTGTTATTCTTCAGCTGATCGCCGGATCTCTTGGAGATCAGGAGCCAGCATGCTGTTATTGGCACTCCTGGGGGGGAACTCCTGGGGGGCTTCGTAGCCATAAGGTTACCGAGTCTGCTTTGACAAGCGAGTGGTCGTGGGTTCGAATCTTAGTATAATCAAGCCATTCGATGTCACGTGACTTTAGCATGGGTTTATTCTCAGGTCCCTCCATTTACCCTTCCTTCGTGCTGAGTTCTATATTTGCCCTCTGAAGCCTCTTGACAGTGCAAATATCCCTCCTATAGTTAAGTATACTGGTCAGGTGTACGAATGAGTCCTCGCCAGCGACGGCTATAATAGTGCTGGCAGCGAGGAATAAGTGGGTAAAGTAGATCAAGCTTTGAAGGAAGGGTAAAACCCCAATACACGCAAGCACACATAAAAAAAATCAATAAGCATATCGCCCACTCAATAGCGATTATAGCAAAAAGAAATGCAGTGCAGGTCATACAACAAACACCCGGGCGATATTACAATAGATCAACTATATACTGGTCGCAGTTATGAGTACACACATGAAAAAAAATAGGCACTCCTGGGTTAACTTCCGTTGCCTGATGATGTTATATCGCTCATCGAAGAACTGCTTTCACTTATCGACCGGAATAGCTGCTCTAATTCTTTACGATCTCTGCCCTCCTTTTGGCGCTTTTTACTCAGAACCGCGGTCAACTCGTTCCTTGGTCGTCGGTATTTGACCAAGTTCTCCCTAGTATTTTTCTAAGCAATTATTTCCCTCTCCACCCCTTAGCATTCCCCCTGAAATCAATCATTTTGTATACTCTGGGGCTTTTCACCTATTGCCGCGAAGGGGACCTCTCTGATGGCCGAGCGTATTCTGTCCTAACCGTCTTCGAGGTTTGAAGCACTTAACTCCTCGGACATATTTGCGGAAAAAATTAAAGTTTTCGTTTAAAAATTATACAATTTTGAACAGCAATAACTTCCAAACATGCAAATATATTCAAGCCATTTATTACCCATGTGAAAGAACAAGAAAAATACTACAAAATGCAAAACAAATTAGCTTGACCCTGGCCATCCTTCTACCAAAACACTCGAAATGAAAATTGTTACTCGGTTGAATTTAATAAGGCGTAGTGTAAAAAGCGTGTTATCCCGATCAAGTAAGTGTGCAAAATAAATAATGAAAATGTGTAATCCAAGCAGCATGGATTATTTGTAGAGATTCAGAAAAAGATTTTCAAAATTCGTTTCCGGATGAAATTTAATTACTGCAGTTCGAGGTGTACGAATTTCGAAGTGCATTTGAAGATTCTTCATCCTCACTATCGCTGTTACTGTGCATATCAGATTTTTATTTATTTATTTACTATTTGATGGGGCTTTCCATATCAGACTTCGTCAAGTATTATCAGCTCGAAAGCGGCATCGCTAAACACGTTTTCTGATGAAGAACTGAAGACAGTAACTTTTTTCGTAAAGAACGGTTGCGATGGAAGATGGAACCGCAGATCTTAGCGAGTATAAGCACGCTTTTAACGCTGAGAAATTTCTCTGAACGTACTTAACCAGTATAATCAACCATTTCGGCGCAATTAAAAAACGCGTGTTCTGATACCAATGGAACCACTGTGTACCGGTGAGGTTCTTGAAGAGAACGGATTTCACTGCGCAGTCATCCGGCATCATTGCGACGTGGCCGGCCCACCGTAATCTCCCAACTTTCGCCAGGTTTACGGTGGGAATCTCTCCAGGCAGTGCCTATAGCTCGTGATTCATACGCCTCCGCCACTCTCCGCTTTCCGTTTGTACTCCGCCACAAATAGTCCGCAACACCTTTCGTTCAAATACGGCAAGTGCACGTATGTCTTCCGTAAGCAAAGTTACTGTCTCAAGTCTGTAGAGGACTACCGGTCTGATTAGAGTTACGTACATCGTCAACTTTGTGCGGCGGCGTATGCTCCTTGTTCGAAGCGTCTTGCGGAAGGAAAAGTAGACTCGATTTCCAGCTTGAATGCGTCGTTGGATCTCCTTACTCGTATTATTGTCGGCGGTGACCAGAGATCCTAAATATATTAACTCATGTAGCGCTTCCAGTTCATCACCATCAATAGTCACTGTCCGTGGGAGGCAAACGTTGCTTTCTCTGGAGCCTCTTCCTACCATATATTTGGTTTTCGACGTATTGATTTGTAACCCTATCCTGCTAGGCTCCGTTTTTTGTCTGGCGTAGAATGCCTCCGCCGTCCCAAGGTTTCTAGTTATGATGTCGAGATCGTCTGCGAAGGCTAGTTCCTCTCGTTTCAATGCCCGCTCGCCGGATCACACCTTCAATAGTGATATTGAACGACATGCAGGACAACATAACAACATTACTGCAACCCTCTGCGCGATTCGAAAGGATTCGAGAGTGTCCCCGAAATGCGCACGTAGCACATCACTTCCTCCAGAGTAGCTTTGATCAGCCGAAATCCACGAAAATACGATGCGTAGGCACGTTTTACTCTCGATATTTCTGGAGGATTTGTCGGAGAGTGAAAATTTGATCCGTAGTAGCACGGGCCCCGTAAAGCCCGCCTGATACTGCCCTACGAATTCTCTTGCTATTGGGGATAGACGAGGCAACAAAATCTGGGAGAGCACCTTGTAAGCGGCGTTGATCAACGTGATGCCGCGGTAATTACAGCAATCTAGCCGGTCGCCCTTTTTGTAGATGGGACAGACCACACCTTCCATCCACTCCTCCGGTAGTTTCTTCTCCTCCCAAATCCTAGAAATTATTCAATGAAGGGCCATTGCTAGCGGTTCTTGGCCATTTTAGTAGAGCTCTGCCGGGAGTCGGTCCTTTCCGGCGGCTCTATTATTCTTCAGATGACGATTTTCTCACCGGATCTCTTCGAGATTGAGAGCCGGCACGCTGTTGTCGTTTGTAAGCACTCCGAGGTTAACCTTCGTGTGGACAATGCACGTTTATGATGGTGTAGTTGAAGAAGGGACCTTATATCCTCAACACGCAAATCCTTTCATTGATCGCTTTCCAGTCCATTATGCGATCCTGCATTTTGCTCAACACTAGGAAGCCCGTTCCCAGAGCGTTGCTCGCTCCACCGCTCTGGAAAAACTGGGTTTTGCCGCCACGCGATAACCAGGAAACCCTTCAGCTATCAGTTTTCGGTCAAACCGTTCGTCTCCGTAGCACAGGGGTTGAATAGCAAGTTTCCCGGAAACGCTGATAAATTGGCAAAGGAAACAAAACCAAACGATTTAAGCTTGCTAAGGAGCATGCTAATGAGCCCCTACAGTTCTGTAAAAAGGTTCTCTGGATGGATGAATCAAAATCCGACATATTTAACCGAAAGCGGCAGGTTCGTTTATGGCGCAGACCGAATGGGGAGCTTTAGGAACGTCACATTCTAGGGCACAGTGAAGCTTCGAGGAAATTTACGGCATAATGACGGTAGATTCATACATCAGCATCCTACGAGAAAATCTGAAGGTTTTGCTGATCCAGCCAGGCCTTAAGCTGAAATTAATCGTCATTGATTTTGTGAGTTTGGGAGATTCTCGATACCAGAGTTGACAAAACCGATGTTACCAATAAAAAGAATTATTTTGACGCCATTAAATGTACATTTGTCTATACAATGCAATATGGATTTCGATTTTATTTTGATTCTATTGATTTGTGAGTGTTTATTTTGCGATATCTGCAGTAATGGAAATAAAAATAAATCTCTCTTTTACTCATGTTTGAGAACTTAATAAGACTCTTAAAAATAAGTTTTTTGACAATATGAAAGGAAACTCTCATTTGATAGTTTCTTTATAACAGCAATTTAAAGCGTTCAAAATACAAATAAAGATACCAATGCATTGCGTTAAGCACTGTTTACAGCAAACAGTCAAATATTTACATATCTGATGCCCCACTTCCACCTAGCTCCAATAATCAACAATACCGGATGTGTACATTACTAAGCAATTCGTTTAAACTTTTCAGCCACTGTAATCGATATAAAAAAGCGTTGATTGGAACCAACTCGGAATAATGCTCGCTCAGCTGTAGGAAATCAAGTATTGCAATCGGTTTTCAAATCAGAATGTCGCCCATTCTTTCACAGTAAAATAAAAACTCAAAGCCCAGATAATCGAATTAGCTTTACCTGCTGCCCCCGTCCACTTTGTTCGTCCGGCCACGTCGCCTAGGCTAGTTCGGTCCGGACTTGAGATCCTCCTTCTAAAACAAAGAACGGCTGTACATTCCAACAAACTCCGGGGTATTACCAGCAACATGAAAAAAACCTGTTTCGTTTTCAAGATTGAAAGGTCCGCAAGACACTGCTGCGATCATGATTCGTTGGCAGAAATCCCAGAGCCGCCGAGGCAGAGGAAGAAGAGAACACAGTCTGTCGAAAAACTCTAGGGCAGAGGTAGACCGATTCGCGGAAAGGTAACGGTCAATGTGTGTGGATTGTGTGGTTGCGTCAGGTGATGAACAAAAACCACCCGAAACGTGTAACCAAGGACAAGCCCAGTCGAGAGTAGTTGTTTCCGATTTTTTTTTCTTGCTCTGATACCGTGAATTGATAGCTTGACGGTGGTCAAGCCCCTCGCCCTGCTTCTGCATCTAACGAGGGTTTCATTCGCATGGGCTCCAATCAAGCGGGACATTTTCGGTGGGTGTGTGAATAATTGTTGCGAGAAACAGCGACGCCGCCGTGTTTGAACTTACTTGAACTTCGGAAGCTGGTACGCGGATTCGGGAAAGAAGGCAAAGTTATTGGGCATTTTTATTTTAAATTTTGTTTTTATCCTTTTAGATTAGGAAAGTGTGTCATTGAATCCGAACGCAAAAAAGGTATATGAAAATCATTTTGTTTCGCTGTTCAAGAATCAGTTTGTTCAACTATACTCTAATGGAACAGGATATAGGAGGTAAGAGAATAGCGCACGCACTAAATACAAAGCCAAACACTACAAACATTAATAATTAACGATCTTCCGATACTGACGTCTAAGAAAAGCAATCCCGTTACTGGGTTGAGTACTCATTACAAACCCGTCCTCGGATCTCCTGGTAATTTACCGCGAATCGAATCGCGGTCGATCGACATTTAAATTGACGTTTTGCTGCGGTACGAACACGTCCTGGGAAGTAAATGCCGCTCTACTGCCACTTGTTGTTCGCTATAATGATATTCAATTAATTCATCTCGGTAAACATATAACGCCAGAATAAATCTTCTTGTAATCCCATAAATCTGCGATTGTCAACCTCACCGATACAGCCATGAACTCAAACTAAGCCAGGAGCGCGAAAAAAACTCTAAACGATAGGAGTCACAAATCGTTTACCGGATCACCGTAGAACATAGATTATGTGTACGTACGGCAATAATGGTGGCCGCTAGTGACCTGAACGGTATGTGAATACAGTCAGCGACGAGCCCGACAATTTCGTGCAAATCTAATCCTTGACTTTATTGAATCGACTTAATAGCGGTTTTAGTGTCCGCCACGAACGTCTGCAGCGCAGTGGAGTGCGATTTCATTGATCTGATTGGTTCGACATACATATTTCCTCTGTCTATTAATCCCTGAACATTACACCCACGTCCGATTAAAGTCTTCCTGCAGAGTAAATCGCTATGACACCTTACCTAGTTTCTCCAACTTGTAATGTCAACGAGTTCCATCACAAGACGAAAATCGATGGCAGACTTCCGAATCCTAGACACAAGTTCTAGTTTATTATTGCTATTCAGAAATCAGTGGTCTTAATACGTGTCGTGCACCGCACGAGAGGAGACGGATTAGCGGCTGACAAAAAAATAATCGAACACCTGTCTGGCAAATGGAACCTCTGAACAACAATACGAAGGTATCACGTCAGACACTATTAGATCTGCTCAGCACTAGTAGAAATTGAACGGCGATTCGTTCCCGACTAAAGGTTATTCGCGTTTCCGGAAAGGGTCAGCAGTATTTGCTGATTTTTTTTTCTGTTGTAAATTGCAAACGTTCGAACACACGCGCGATTAAAGTTGATCATAGCGCTGCTGCCATTGAACAGTTCATATTAAAGGAGCATATAATCCGTCGCTGCCGCTTGCCGCTAGGATGCAAAATATGCCGGAATCGAAGGTATCGGTTCCGTTGTGGAATTTCCGATCGCTAGAGCAGCTTCAAACTAACTTTATTGCTTTACTGCTTGTCGGGTAGATATGCAATAAACCTGATTACTTCGCTAAATAACTCTATTAAAAGGGGTCATAATACGAGTTATGCTGTCATTGATGGCGAGTGGCAGATCTAACTGAGATTGGAATGAATTTATTTATTGCAATGATTCACACAGAAGATATCTAATAAAAAGCATTGAAATGCTTAGAATCAACTTTCAAACAATTTTTTATTTATGATATTCTTTGAGTAGTGATTAGTGATTGAGCGGTCAGGCTTTTAGTTTCAATTACTACATATTTATATTAATTAAAGATTTACTTTTATAGCCACTTTGGTTTTTATATACTCAGGCTAGAAATTTGTTGAAAGTTAAGTGAATGTTTTTGAAGAATTCCCCCTACTATTATTATTTGCATGACGCTGATGTGCTAACAATGTAGCAAACAATCAATCTTGGTTTTTACGGATTTGATTAAAGCTCTATTAGACAATTTGATTCATAAAAGATACATACATCAATTCCAATCGCTATTTATCCTGCGCCGGCTTCCCAGACATGGACGACCTTTACATACACCATGTGGTCTGTGTTAAATCAGACCGGACCAAGTCGCAAAATTTAAAAAAAAAATGAGTTAATGACAGCAAACGCTCAAGAATTTTCGAAGCTGCATTTTACTCTAATCAGACTACATAAATGTACATAAAGAAAAGCAGAGACATAGTCGTCATTCGAGTTGTTCAATTCAATTTTTTATTCGAAACCTGGGCGCCTACAACGCGCTGCAGCGGTAAGCCGACTCAGATATTTACTTCGTCGATCAGCTTCTTTTAGCGTCCATGATTCATGTCCGTAAAGGGCCACCGAGAGGATTAGTGTTCTCTAGAGCGTCAGTTTTATGCGAATTTGCAAGCTACGGGACTTCAGCTACAAAATGTAATGCCTGCGTAAAGGCCAATTCGCAGCTGCAATTAGTCGTTTTATTTTGCGACTTACATCGTTGTCACATGTCACGAACATTCCAAAATATATTCAGTTCCTCTTCGACACCAACACCATTTAGATTTCCGCGCCATGTACTTCGTTTTGGCGGTGTTAATGGTAAGTCCCAATTTCTCAATAAATGACCTTCTTTCGCTGCTCTACTTTTGATTTCGGTGATATCGACGTCATCCGCAAAATCAAGAAGCACGTGAGGTCTCATCTGCTATTCTGACTCATAATTTTTACTCATCCAGCGTCACACGAATCAACGTAACTAGTTCTGTGGGAAAACCATGTCCTAGCGTTAACTTTCACAGCTCATTTCGTTTGACTGAATCGTATGCCGCCTTGAAATCCATAAAAATATGATGAGTCTGCAAGGTGTACTCCCGGAACTGGTCAGTTACTAGACGCAGGGTAAATATCTGATCCATCGTAAAGCGACCCTCATGAAAACCAGCTTGAAACTCGCCGACGAAGAACTCAGCTAATGGACTCAGTCTAAAACACAGGATAGGCACAGCACCTTATGGGCAAAATTGAGCAACGTAATGCCTCGATAGTTTTTACTCTCAAGTCGATGTCCGATGTAAAATTATGGGAAATGAGGCCAATTAACCTCCAATATTTATTTTCCTCCCATATTCTGTTCCTGACAATGAGGTGGCGAATTGTTTCATACAGCCGCTCGCTCCCCGTTTTTAGGCTCAACGGAAGTTCAGCCAGGATACCACCCTTTACAGAAACCTTATCGTTTTTCAGCTCACTGATTGCTCTTTTGACCTCCTCCTGTGTTGATGGCTCCACAGTTTGGCCGTCGCTCAAAATTCTTATCCTGTACCTGCTGATCTTCGTGTTTACTTCTCTATTCAACAGCGTCTGGAAATACTCTTCCACCTGGCTCGTTTTGTTAGTAAGTAGGTTGCCAGTACTATCATTGCACATCACAGGCATGGCAAAACTCTTGCACCTGACCGTTTTGTAGAAACTCCGTGTATCATTGCTGACGAACCTCTCCTCTGGACTGTCAAGCACGTGCTCTTCGCACTGGCGTTTTTAGACGATGGGTTCTTTTTCCGCAGCTCTACTAGGACGAACCAAAAAGATTCGCGCAGAGTCTCGGGCATTCCTCACATTGCAATCGTGCGAAGAAATTCTACAGAGGATTCGCACAGAATACCTTGCTTATAGAAGCAGGATTCTTATAAGAGAATCCAAGAGTTTAATCCAAGGGATAGCTATAACTCGGCACGGGAATCGCCTGCACTATGAACTGATCTGTTCTGACGTGTAGACGCGGTAAGCTACTCATATATATTGAACTATTGACATCCTATCATTTACCACGCAAATCAAATCAAATATTCAAGCTGCGGCAGATCCTCCGAAAAGTCCATGAATACAGAATTCAACGCACAATTATTTCATTGATTTCAAAGTTGCGAATGATACCATCGACCGTAAACTCATGGCCATTCTAACCTCGCAGTGGACTTTATCAACGTGATGGTCCCTCATGTGGGTTGTTCAACATGCCGTTACTGGATGTTATGAAAGCAGCAACACACAGGCACATAGTTAGATCGTCTGCTTTCCCAATGAAATGGATATTGTCGATAGAACAACATCTGTGGTGGTGGCTGAACAAACTAAAACTCGAAGTAGCGATGATTGGGTTGAAGAAAAATGCGTCCAAACTAAAGTACCGTGAACCGTCAATATGCCGCACACACTAAAAGATGGTGAGTCGGTCCTAATGACGAGTGAGTTTGTTTTGTTTCAATCGTGCATCGAGCATGCTGCCCGTTCTTCCCGTACTCGACACTCGACAATGAATGAGTCGAGTCAAGTTGCACGATATGACTTACAAAATAGAGTCCATAATTATTCGATGTACTGTCCTTCTAACGCTGATGTCTCTTGAGTAAATGCCGTTTTTTGTGTTAAATTACTATCATAAGGATATTGCAAACTGGGGCCCCTAATCTCAATGGCCCGGTGGGCCCTTTGGCTTCCAGTCCGCCCCTGGCAGAATACACCAGAAAGCCTGATCAACGAATCGCAGAACAGCAGGAAAACAGGAAAGAAGAAATAAGTAAGGTATGGAGGAATATTCATGATGCCAATGACACAACTACGAAAGAGGTCGTAGGCACCGGAGGAAGACAGCGAAATGAGCAGAACCCGGCCGACTCATGCTCACTGCGGCTACACGTCAGAGCAGAGAAAGGTATAGAGAGACTAGAGCTGTGGAAAAAAGAAATCGCCGTCTAAAAACAACGCGAGTACGAGGAGCAAAGTGTCCAAAGTAGTTTGAGAGTACAGCACGACATTGAAGGAACTTTCCCGTCAAAACAAAGTTGTATTACTTTGGGTGCCCGGTCACTGCGGAATCGAAGGCAAAGAATTTGCTGACAACTAGCAAGACAAGGATCGGCTTAAGCAATTTATCGGTCCTGAACCGTTTCTGGGCACCTCCACATCCGCCGTAAAAAGCGAATTATTGACAAGGGAAAAGCTAGAAATAGTATCCCGTCGGAATCAAACACAGGGTTGTAGACAAGCTAAACAGTTTATTTATCCAAACCCTGCAGTAGCTAAAAAACTACTCCATTTAACTCGTAATGAACTACGCACAATCACGGGACTCCTAACAGGGCACAGTCTCCTTCTTTATCATTTAAAGAATATCGGCAAGGTATCATCCGGGACCAGCTGCTTTTGTAACTCAAAACCTGAAAGTTCAGCGCGTCTGCACTGCAATTGCGGGGCTCTTGCATTATCAAGGCCCAACTTCTTCGGAAGTTTTCTTCTTATTCCATATCCGGTATGAAACCTAAATCCCCGGTCACTGGTTTTATTAACCATGTAGTCCCGAATTGGGGCACAGGATTGCTTCCGGCTCAACTCAATCAATGGGTATGGGCGGTCCACAAACTGTGTACAGAAATCGGGGCCTGCCACAAAAGACGATCATGAAGACTGTCGCAGTGGCCTTTTTCACCCTATGCCCTTCTGGCATACAAAAAAAACGAGGGGCATAACAACGCCACATGAAATTTCTACATAATGGTTAGGTGCAGGAATTTTGCTATGCCTGTGAAGTGCAATGATAGTGCTGGCAACCTGCTTGCTGACAAAACGGCGATAGCAGTCAGGTGGAAGGAGCACTTTCAGACGTTGTTGAATGCAGAAGTACACATGGAGGTCAACAGGAACAGGACAAGAATTGTAAGCTGTGTACCAACCAACACAGGAGGTGGTTAAGAAAGTAATCAGTGAGCTGAACAATGGTAAGGCAGCTAGGAAGGACGGTATGCGTTCGAAATTCTAACAGCAGGAGCGATCGGCTGTACGAAGGAATCTCCCGAATCATTGTCAGAATCATGGAGGAACAGCAAATGTCGGAGGAGTAGTTAGATAGCCTTATTTGTCTATTTTTTAAAACGGAGATCTTACTTACTTACTTAATCAGCTCCAGGCCGTGGTATCCTCTGCTGTACGAAGAAGTCATCTCCATTCCACTCGGTCCATGGCCGCAATTCGCCAGCCACGTAGTCTACGTAGGGTCCGCAGGTCGCCTTCCACTTGATCGAACCAACTTGCTCGCTGCGCGCCCCGCCGTCTCGTTCCAGTCGGATCGTTATTGAAAACTTTTTTAACCGGGCAGTCGTCCGACATCCTCACGACATGCCCAGCCCATCGCAGGCGACCGATTTTTGCGGTGTGAGCGATGGGTGGTTCCCTAAGCAGCTGATGCAATTCATGGTTCATTCGCCTCCTCCACGTTCCGTCTTCCATCTGCACTCCGCCGTAGATGGTGCGCAACACCTTCCGTTCGAAAACACTAAGGGCGCGTTGGTCCTCCACGAGCATAGTCCATGTTTCATGGCCGTAAAGGACTACCGGTCTAATCAGCGTCTTGTAGATTGTTAACTTCGTGCGGTGGCGTACTTTGTTCGATCGCAGCGTCCTACGGAGTTCAAAGTAGGCACGATTTTCTGCCATAATACGTCTTTGTATTTCTCTGCTGATGTCGTTGTCTGCGGTAACCAGTGAGCCCAGATACACGAACTCTTCTACCACCTCGATTTCATCACCGTCTAAATGAACCCGGGGAGGGAGGTCAGCATTCACTTCTTTAGAACCTCTTCCTTTCATGTATTTTGTTTTCGATACATTAATGACAAGTCCAATCCGTTTGGCATCAGCTTTCAGTCCGATGTACGTTTCCGCCATCCTCTCAAAGGTACGTGTAATGATGTCAACGGCGTCAGCGAAGCCAAGAAGCTGGACGGACTTCGTGAATATCGCGACACTCGTGTCTATATCCGCTCTTTTTATCACACCCTCCAAAGCGATGTTGAACAACAAACAAGAAAGCCCATCACCTTGTCGTAACCCTCTTCGAGATCCAAAGGGACTCGAGACTGCCCCTGATACTCGAACAACACACATTACTCGATCCATCGTCGCCTTGACCAATCGCGTTAGTTTATCCGGAAATCCGTAGTAGTGCATAATCTGCCATAGCTGATCTCGATCGATCGTGTCGTACGCCGATTTAAATTCGATGAATAAATGATGCGTGGGCACATTCGCGACATTTCTGCAACACTTGCCGAAGCGCGATAATCTGGTCCGTGGTGGCACGGGCACCCATGAATACCGCCCCACGAACTCCTTTGCAAATGGTGATAATCGACGACATAAAAGTTGGGAGAGTACCTTGTAGGCGGCGTTCAACAGTGTGATTGCGCGGTAATTGCAACAATCCAACTTGTCGCCCTTTTTGTAGATCGGACACACGATGCCTTCCGTCCACTCCTCCGGTAGTAGCTCATCCTCCCAAATCTTGACAATGACCCAGTGCAGCGCTCTAGCCAGTGCGTCACCACCGTATTTCAGCAGCTCGCCGGGTAGCAGATCAGCCCCAGCCGCTTTATTGTTCTTCAGCCAACCGAACTCTTCTGCTACCTCCTAGAGGTCGGGGGATTGTATTCTGTCGTCTTCTACACGTGCTCCAAGATCTATTTCCATATCGTCACCTCCATGTTCAGCTACATCGCTGTTAAGGCGCTCGTCATAATATTGCTTCCACCTCTCGATCACCTCCCGTTCGTTCGTGAGAAGATTACCGTCTAAGTCTCGACACATATCGGCCTGCGGCGCATAGCCTTTGCGCGAACGGTTTAACTTCTCGTAGAACCTCCGTTTATCGTTAGCACGGTACAATTCTTCCATCGCCTCGCGATCTCGGTCTTCCTGTTGGCGCTTTTTCCTCCGGAAAACCGAGTTTTGCCTGTTCCGTGCTTGTTTATACCGCTCCACATTCGCCCTCGTACGGTGTTGCAGCATTCTCGCACGTGTTGCATTCTTCTCCTGCACTAATTGCTCGCATTCGCCGTCGAACCAATCGTTTTTTCGGTTCGGATTCATTGTACCTAGTTCCGCTAGAGCAGTACTACCGATGGCGGTCTTAATGCCTTTCCAACCATCTGTTGGATCTGTTGAGTTGCTGCGCCAAGTTGCTCTTCCGTTGGTAGCGCTGCTTCCAGCTGCCGCGCGTATTCCTGGGCAACTCCGGTGACTCGTAGCTGCTCGATGTTGGGTCGCGGCGTAAGACTTCGACGCGTGTTATGCACCGTAGAGAGTTTTGAGCGCATGCAGACTGCAACTAGGAAATGATCCGAATCTATATTCGCACTGCGGTAGGTGCGAACGTTTATTACATCAGAGAAGAATTTACCGTCGATTAGAATATGGTCAATTTGATTTTCTATTCGTTGGTCTGGTGATCTCCAGGTGGCCTTGTGGATATCTTTGCGGGGGAAGAAGGTACTTCGGACTACCATACCGCGGGAAGCTGCAAAATTTACGCATCGTTGGCCGTTGTCGTTCGTTGCGGCATGCGGCCCGATTACCGGTCTATATATAGCTTCCCGTCCTACCTGCGCGTTCATGTCACCGATGACGATTTTCACGTCCCGTCGCGGACAGCCATCATACACCTGCTCCAGCTGCGCGTAGAACTCCTCCTTCCCGTCATCGGGTCTCCCTTCGTGTGGGCAATGCACATTGATGATACTGTAATTGAAGAAACGGCCCTTAATTCTCAACTTGCACATCCTTGCGTTGATCGGCTGCCCACCAATCACACGCTGGCGCATCTTTCCCAGTACTATAAAGCCGGTTCCCAGCTCATTGGTGGTGCCACAGCTCTGGTAGAAAGTAGCCGCTCGATGCCCGCTTTTCCATACCTTTTGTCCTGTCCAGCAAAGTTCCTGCAGTGCTACGACTTCGAAGTTTCGGGGATGTAGTTCATCATATATTATCCTATCGCAACCCGGGAAGCCGAACGATTTGCAATTCCATGTCCCGAGTTTCCAATCGTAGTCCTTATTTCGTCGCGTAGGACGACGCCGATTGTTCCGATCCCTATTTTCTTCTTCGTTGTTGGTAACTTTTTGTTTTCCAGGGCGGCTTGTTGGGCCTGCCCCTAACCTCCTGTCTCGCCGGAGGACCATCGTGCACAGCACTGTTTAGAGTCCCTGCTGGCATAAGGACGAGTATAATAATCAGCCGCCCTGACATGGAGAACAGACGCTGTTTGAGCCGCACCTCCTTGGTGAACAGACACTCGTGTTTGACGAAGCATTTCCTCTACCGCCATGCTATGGTTACCGCGCCAGTATTCGCATCGCACCTCCTCACTTCGCTATTGTCAGATTGACAACATTGCCCAGGTTACGCCGCATTTGGTACCATATGACTCGTGGAGGCGTGAGGCGGAAGCATGTGAGGACCAGAGCTGTGTTTGACGCTCCTTCCAGGTTGTCAACTCACCATGTGAAGCCCAAAATCCGAGATCTACTCGAGTTTAAAAAACTGATGAGGCATTGCCTTTCTTCGTCCTTCGTTCCATCGAGCCCTTCGTCGGCGTGTGCCAAGCTAGTTTCATGAGGGTCACTCCACGACCGATCAGATGTTTACCCTGCCTCAGTAGACAAGTTCCGGGAGTACAACTTGTAGACTAATCATCTGTTCGCGGATTTTGGGGCGGCGTACGATTTAGTCAAACGAAATTATCTGTATCGTAAATAATTCTAGAACATGATTTGCCGACAAAAGTAGTTAAGCTGATTTGTACGACGCTGGATGGGTCAAAATCGTATCTTAAAATAGAGTATGGGACCTCAGCCGCTTCCGTGACGTTGGATGGACTGGAGCAAGGGAATGTACTCTCTTACCTGCTGTTCAACGTTGCCTTGGACGGTGCAATATGAAAAGCAAACGTGGAAAATAACGGGACTATCATCACGAAATTTCACATGATTCTTAGTTTTGCGGATGACGTCGATATCATCGGATTCCACCGTAGAACAGTGGAAGAGGCCTTTTAAATGGGGAGCAGCGGGATTCGGAGTTACACTCAAACTGAAGTACATGGTTGCTGGCAGGGATTGTGGGAATCCGAATACCACTAATACCGAGATAGAGCTGGATGAAGAATGTTATGAAGTATAGTGAAGGAATTCATATACCTTGGTACGCTCGTTACATTTGACAACGATACCCAAGTAACAATGTGAGTTTTATTGTACTCTTATGGCGGTCTTCAAGACTAATTTTGATCTTCAATGCCATAATAAGAGTGCAATAAAACCCAAAATGTTACTTGGGATGTAAGCCGCGAAGTAAAACGACGAATTTTGCGGCCAACTGAAATTCCGTAGTATGCATATATGAAAAAAACTGGCGCCCTACAGAACACTAATCCTCCCGGTGGCCCTTCACGGGTATCAATCATGAACGCTAAAGGAAGCTGATCGTCGAGTGCTTTCTGAGCTTAAAATTCTGCGAACTGCTTGATGTCGAAGTGGAAAATGGAGTTTGGCGCAGACGCGTGAACCACGAGCTGTATTAAGTATACAAATATTCTGTTATAGCGAAGGTAGTACAAAGCGGCACACTGCGGTGGGCTGGGCACGTGACCAAAATGCCCGATGAAAGACGTTTATAGCCACATTTGCAATGGTGCATATTCACAGCTCACGAAAACGATGCAAAAAAGTAAATCGGAACCTGTTAGAAAACATATTTATTTTTGTTTTAATTCGACAGCCAGTGACAACTATCCAATTTTCGTAGTTGGCTGGTTTCATCGAACTGGAACGTGTTGCTCTGATGGGGTAACTCTATTCACTAAAACATTGTGATCAATTTTTATGGACTAAAACAAAACTAATCTCAGCCTGCGACAACACCAATTTAACCTACAATTCAGTTTCATTAAGAACATATTTTATAAAATCAATCTGTGATACATAGCACTTGTTTTAAGACATTACCAGACTACCATATCAGACAGTAAACCTATCTGTTTAAGTCTGGGCGGGCTCATTGTTAGGAGAAAAAAAATTACGCAACGCAGCATCACTGGTCTGGCAAAACAATAACAATCGCTGTTACAACAAACGAAGCCCATCGACGACGGACGGTGGCGTACGTGACACCAGCAGTGGCTTTAAAGTAGCCTATTAATGCTTAATAATATCGAATTTTAATTCACCCACCAGAGCGATTCGGACTTTAGCTTTAAATATCAGAAGCTCACCGAATGGATTAATATATCAATACAACAATATATCATCATCGGGAGGGTTTGTGATCAGATGAAGTATTACTACTGTGTCAGAGTGAGATGATTCCTATCTAGTACGATGTACTGTTCCATTTTATGTATACAAGCAACTAGTGAGCTGTGAAACTGACAAAAGGATGAAAAGAGGTTTGACCTTGTAATGAAAGATATGTGTAAATATTGGTTTAGATTGGACAACTTCGTTTTTGCAAAGTTACTTGGTAACAGCTGCTCATGAAGCCCCACAGTATTATGCATTTGATTCAATATTGAGCTTTTGTTGGACGTTCTTCAACAATATTGACACAGTTTACCACAGCCGAACATTCCACAATTAAAACCACTTTTAACCAGAAGGGTTTCCAGAAACGATCAGATCGCAGCACTATTCTTTGGCGCTGCGAAAAGGATTCAATACCAGTAAACTAGGTTTTAGGCAAACGCCAGGTCAAGTGGCCACTCGATCAAGCTGCTAGGTTTGGAATTAACCAATAATCGCTCGATACAGACAACAGGTCAATGCGTGATTCGTCACTACTGTTGTTTGGTCAATTCAGCCACCTCGTTGTCCCTTGTTTCTTTCGCGGCAGCCGGCCCGGCGCGTCGGATTAAAGAGACATGAGAAACGGTGTAACATTTAGACCGTGGAGTGGCAGCCTAATTGCGATCGTTGAAGATGTTCTTCTGATAGGTGGAAAGGCCGAGCAGCAGCGGCGGGCTCACGCGAAGAGCACACGCATTTATATAAGTTGTACCGCGATGATGCAATTTCGTGAGATAATTTATTCTGCTTCGGTTGTTTGCATGCAGTTAGAAAGTAAAAGGAAGTTGTTCTAGAACGATGAGCAAAGGCTGTTAACGTATGGCGGAACTGCGGCGTTATTAATCATGATCAAGCGGTCAGATTTCACTTTTGCACGAGAACGAGTATCGAGTTGTTAACGACCTGGTGTGTTGATTTTTAGCACGTTCGATAGCGAAATCTTCGGACAGCTGCTGGTACCCTGCGATTAGCGAGATAGAAAAATGTGCTAACGGTTTGGGTTTATTTCCCGATAAGCTGAGACATTATTCATTTCATATAGTTTACTTTATACATTTTACTAGAATTTCGATATTAGAATCAATTTATTGGGTAAGATTACATTTAATTGAATTGAAATCTAAGCAATTTACAAAGGAATTAAGAATGTTAAACGGATTAGCGTGATTTTCTATTGAAAGCTTGCACAAGGAAAAATTATCCCAGAACTAATTACTCGCTCGAGTGATTCCACTGGCATTGTGCAGAGTGTAAAAACCTTCTACCTTTACTACATTGTAGCCACTGAATCAGTAACCGAGCAGGAAAAACTAATGTCTCCAGATCAGATCTAATCGCTGAATCATAATAAACGCTTTACAGTAAATAATAGCGGTGGATTGACAGGCCGGAGTGAGCTTAATTAAATTACTTAGTGACGCACATAAAGGAAATAACCGACAGAGATTTTCGTCAGTTAAACATAGTGCTACGTGCCAAAAGTCAGCCATCATTCGAATCAAGTTCGATTCCTTTAAGTAATTGAAAATCACGGCCGCCGTCTGCGCCCTGCTGACCCGTCACACACAATTTCAAATCAAAATCCTTTCGGTTTCGTTTCGATACGATCGCTTTTGAACAGAACAGAACAAAGGCACTGCTGCGTGACACGCGTGTCCGGCTGTTGTTCTAATCTTAGCACGAACAATATGCCCGGATGACGCAAATTGTCTACTTGTTTTATTCGTATAGGGTACAATAGAAGGAACAGTTTTTTTGGGCCTTTCATATTCGTAGCGGTACCGCGTTGCAAAATGCTTTGCAATAAATGTCCCGGAAGGATTAGCGAAAGGAAGAAACCAATCTGATCGATCGTACGAAACGATCGCAACGAATCGATGGTACACACGCAGCTGGTCAAAGATATTGCCGCGTTCGAATTTAATTGGTTGTAAAATATGAAACAAAATATGTATTTGCACAGAAAATGAATGACGTTTAAATATTTTTTTGCTGAAAGTTGTTGAACACCTGTCGGCTGAGTATACACTTGCATATGTATTTATAGAAAATGAAAATGATGGCTGCATATTTGAATATAGTTCTGGATGAATCTTCCAGCCACATTTGCTGATTTTCATTATCACGGCCGTTGCGTCTATAGTCTCTATATATTTACAAAAATTCAACATTTTTCGCGCAGTTTTTTATAAATTTCACTAAACTCATATATCATATAAAAAAATTTCAACTGCCCAACTACTAACTTTAAACTATTTATATAACCAAATTAGGCCATTGCAAATCATTTTCAAAGTTTTTGTCACACACCCCCCCCCCCGCCCCTTGGAAATTGGCATGAACAATCGGGGGGCAATAAAATAATTTGTAGGATATGAGTTTTTTTATAAAATCAATTGCTGCTTGTGGGCTCTATAGCTTGAAAATCTCGAAAAATGAGTGTACGAGTTGAGTTAACGCTTCTATCACGAAATAGAAATGGAAGTTCAAACAATGGAATTTCCAAAACTCGGCCAAAAAAATTTTCTTCCGTTTTTGTCTTTTTGTTCGTAGATTTTCGCATGAAAAATAACAACGTATTTATTAAAAGCAAGAATAGAGTTGGTTATCACGTTTAAACTTTAAGTAAAAATGCCTAAAATCCATATTTTTTTGCTCGATTAAAAAATTCTCTTTGTTTTCTTTTCGCCCCCCCCTCTCAGTGGCCAAACACCGCAGCCCACGAGTGTTTTGGAATGTGCAGTCAGACTTAGGCTAGTTACATAGAAATCGAGGAGATTTTTTGGTTTTTGTATAGAAAAAGACAAAGGGTATTACCCAGTTTTCTAAAAATTCCTTACAAAATTCCGTGTCTGACAGACCGACAAATTTCGAATTATCTTTTGACGGTGGCACGGTCAATATCTAGATTAAGTTTAGTTTGGTTTTTAGGCTTCAGCGTGGTATGTAAACCGGCCTACTGCGTGCAAACTGGATGATTAAAAGCAAAGCCTTGGGGTTAAACATCCTTTCTAAGATTTGACCCATCTTTATCGACAGACTTCACAGCCAGCTATTAGAGTACAAGACAGCTACGGGGCTATTGCAATAATCCTACTGACTCTATCTAGGAGCACCGCCTAGCTGAGATTTGAACATACGACTACTGGTTTCTTAGATCAGCATCGTACCTCGAAACCAACGAACCAACGACTGGTAGGCGCCTGCCACTGTAATAATTAAATTTGTTAGAAATTGTCAAACGATAAAATTATAAATAATCCGGCATAATCGACCAGTTAATCGATTATCTAATAATAGGAACATAAAGCAATCGATTAAAAATTAATCGATTATTTTAGCGGATAATCGATTAGTTCGATTAATCGAGAAGTAATCGGACATCACTAACCGCAGGGACAATTTTTTTTAAACATTTGTAATGGCCTTACTTATAGCTTTCTATTTCGCTGCGGTAATCTTTTTTTGGAATTGCTAGAATCTTCATAACGTAATATTAAGCCAAAAACGCAAATTCTTATTACTTCTATTACCATAATAAAGCAAGGTGGCTATGGTACATTTTCATAAAATAGCTAAGTACTCCCACTTACGAGAAACCTGAGTAATACACTGTTTTAACAATACAAATCTTATGAATTATCACAAATTTGCAACAAAAACAAACTTTTCTTGCAAAATATAGTTTTTCTAGGTTGACGATGGTTAAAATTTGGTAGCAAACGATATGAAATATTGATTTTTTCATCACAATCATGTTTATTTATGTAAATCTTCTCATGTTTTGCCTGCAAAATATAAGTGATATACAAAGGTCCGATTAGGGTGATATTTTTTTTGGTGTTAGTAAATATAAATTCACAAAACATATACATAGTCGTATACAAGTAAATCTTATATATAAAAATGGATTTCTGTCTGTCTGTCTGTCGGGATGTTCCTTAAAGAATCAAAAACTATTGAAACAATCGGCGTGATAATTTGCATGTAGAGGTTTTCGGGTCCAGGAAAGGTTCTTATGATGATTAGAGACCCCTCCCCTCACTAAGAGGGGGGCTCCCATACATGTGAAATACAAATTTCCTCGTAACTAGAGAACTAATCAAGCAAATGGAACCAAATTTGGCATGTGAAGGTTTTCGGAGGCAAGAATTTTTTCTATGGTGAATCAGGAGCCATCCCCACTTTAGGAGGGGAAGGAAAATTTGTATAACAGAGAGCTCATGGGTTCCTTAGAAACTTGCAAAACTCAAGACTGTGACAAAGGTCATCCGAGATTCACGATTTATGTACAACACAGTTTAATTTGAGGCAATACGAAGTTTGTCGGATCAGTTAGTTTAATATATAACAGTCAATGTATGTTTATATCCACCGCGGCAACTCCTAAACGCTAGGACCGTGTTTCATCAAACTTGGCAAACGTGTCCCTTGACGTAAGACAACCTGTATAGGAGGTAGGAAAAAGAACGGGGGTGGACCCTGACAAGAGGGGAAGACCCAAAATAAAGGAAAATAGCTTGGTTACTCTTAGACCAACCATGTGTTTTGTCTTGACCTTGAAATGAGGTCAGGCATATAATTATTTTTTTATAACGGTAGATTTTTACAATTAACGGAGGGAACGATAGAAGTAAGTAATGAAACTCAGAGTCGTTAGGCTCCATCAAATTGGGATCAGACGTGAAAAGGGAAAGAGCGGAAGATGAGGGTAAGGGAGGGTCATTGAAGCAACGCTTAAGAAGTTGTATATCGCAATCTGTTATCCAAGCTTGCGGATCCGCGGATCGAACCAATCCAGAAAATATTTTTAACTTTATTACATTCTTAGAATGGTATTTATGACCATTTTTGGTCATGAAAACCATCATAAGAGTGTAATAAAGCCTTCATTGTCACTTGTTGGGAGGCTATTATTGAAGCCAATTATAACCGGATTTGAATCCCAAGCCGGTAGGGATGAACCACATTGGACTAGCAAAACGCAATGACGTTAGATGGTTTGAACCAAAGTGACGGACGTGACTAAACTCGAGCAGGAAGCGGGGAGACCCGCGGATGTTGTTACTACGGTGGTCATAGATGGAGACACATTCGCAGTGGTCAACGAATTTGTTTACCTTGGGGCACTAGTGACATGTTACAATAAAAGAAGGAGCGATAGCGGCTGCAAACGGGTCTTTTTACGGACTGCGTAGCCAGTTATAAGTGCAGCAATTCGCACAAAGTTCGCTATCAACAAAACGTTACTTTTTCAGTGGCACTCCATGTGAACGCTGACAGGTAGTGACCCACAAGCTCCAGGTGTATTCGAGTGAAATACTGTGTATAATAATGTAGATGTTGTCAAGCGATTAAAACATGGCAAGACCTAGCCACGTAGTAAGAATGCCGGATAAAGACAAGACTCAACAGAGAACCCGAAACAGGCTAACGACTGCAAGGCGGTCTTCGCATCCGTTGGATGTGCGATGTTGATGAAAAGAGTAGAGTAGAGTAGAGTAGAGTAGAGTAGAGTAGAGTAGAGTAGAGTAGAGTAGAGTAGAGTAGAGTAGAGTAGAGTAGAGTAGAGTAGAGTAGAGTAGAGTAGAGTAGAGTAGAGTAGAGTAGAGTAGAGTAGAGTAGAGTAGAGTAGAGTAGAGTAGAGTAGAGTAGAGTAGAGTAGAGTAGAGTAGAGTAGAGTAGAGTAGAGTAGAGTAGAGTAGAGTAGAGTAGAGTAGAGTAGAGTAGAGTAGAGTAGAGTAGAGTAGAGTAGAGTAGAGTAGAGTAGAGTAGAGTAGAGTAGAGTAGAGTAGAGTAGAGTAGAGTAGAGTAGAGTAGAGTAGAGTAGAGTAGAGTAGAGTAGAGTAGAGTAGAGTAGAGTAGAGTAGAGTAGAGTAGAGTAGAGTAGAGTAGAGTAGAGTAGAGTAGAGTAGAGTAGAGTAGAGTAGAGTAGAGTAGAGTAGAGTAGAGTAGAGTAGAGTAGAGTAGAGTAGAGTAGAGTAGAGTAGAGTAGAGTAGAGTAGAGTAGAGTAGAGTAGAGTAGAGTAGAGTAGAGTAGAGTAGAGTAGAGTAGAGTAGAGTAGAGTAGAGTAGAGTAGAGTAGAGTAGAGTAGAGTAGAGTAGAGTAGAGTAGAGTAGAGTAGAGTAGAGTAGAGTAGAGTAGAGTAGAGTAGAGTAGAGTAGAGTAGAGTAGAGTAGAGTAGAGTAGAGTAGAGTAGAGTAGAGTAGAGTAGAGTAGAGTAGAGTAGAGTAGAGTAGAGTAGAGTAGAGTAGAGTAGAGTAGAGTAGAGTAGAGTAGAGTAGAGTAGAGTAGAGTAGAGTAGAGTAGAGTAGAGTAGAGTAGAGTAGAGTAGAGTAGAGTAGAGTAGAGTAGAGTAGAGTAGAGTAGAGTAGAGTAGAGTAGAGTAGAGTAGAGTAGAGTAGAGTAGAGTAGAGTAGAGTAGAGTAGAGTAGAGTAGAGTAGAGTAGTGAGAGTAATGTAGAGTAGATTTTTGCATGTCATTCTTTGGACTGAATTTTTGAACAATTCATGTTTAATTGTTTGAAACGATACCTAACATGACTAAAGCTTTATTTAGAAATTTTGGCTGAAAATTTTTCAGTTAATTTATAAATTTTAAATTTTAGGCTTCAACTCCATTTATTTAAATAAGAAAAAAAGGTATTGGGAAAATGCAAACAACTGGTTATTTTGAATAATTGTAATAGAATTTGAGCTTAAAACAAATAATTTTTTTTCTAAAGAAAACCTCATCAATTTTTTTTTATTTGATATCAAAACTATTCAAATCGATTTAATGGTTCAAGTCTTGAATTTTTATGTTTTAGTTTTTGAAACTCCTATCTCAGGATTATCTTGGTAATTCGGTTTTTGACTTCCTGGAATTTTTATTGCCTCCCAAGTAACGAATGCAACAAAATGCAACAAATCAACGCAATCTTATTGTTACGAATTTTGGTTATAAAAGTCATCATACATATGATTCAAATGACAAAATTCAAATTTTTACTTAGATTTATCATTTGAAGCTTCAGCAATTGCACAGTCAATGTAAAATTTCTAGCTTCGGTGATTGAAAATACAAACGTTCTGGTATTATTCAAATTTTATTTAAAAGTATCGAATTATTTTTTTACAAGACACATTTTTACGTTTTTAACAAAATCCCACGTAAAAGCCCGCTGAAAACACCTGCACTATGAACAAAGCTTTTTATAAATTTTCGTAATTTTATATTCCATTATCTATTCAGGGGTTGTTCTGCAACGTCAAAAATTCTAAACTGTTTCTATCGGTTTTTCGAATAGAGTGCATTAAGTCAGTTTAAAAATCCACTAAACACTAAACAAATTATGCAATTGAAACGGTTGGACTAAGGAAATAATTATGAAATTTTCGGATAAATTCTGATAAACCAAACAACCTGGCTGCACTGTCTTCAACGTTCACTTCAAACACTTTACAATACGATTTATATACTGTTCATCCGCTATAGTGTCTGTCTTACAAACAATACCGATTGTTTCGATAAAAAGCGAGCACGAGACGTACTAGAACATTTTTGTTCCTGAACTCCATAAATAGGACCCCACCGGCCCGGGAACGGTCATATTGCATCGAGTAGTAACTCCGCGCGACGTAGAATTGTCTGTGTAAATAATCCCTTCGTGTGCCCCTTTGTGTGTGTCCCCGTATTTATTCGTTTAAAACAAGAAGAACCTAAAAAAGTGTGAACGGGTTAAAGTTTTCGGTACTTGCTAACTGTGCCGAAAGTGAAAATTTGTGTCAAGAAAACATCAAGTTTCTCGGAGTGAATCTACCAAGGGTACAAATTTTGGAACCCTTCACCAACCAAAAAAAGTGAATACCAATACCAACACCAATTTCGGTAGTGTTTCGTGAGTTAAAGTTTAAAAAAAACCAATCAACACCACTCCCAGAATGCAAGTTTTGCCACAAACCGTCGTCCAAATCTTCGTCGAGGAGATCGATGAGGTGAGTTCAAGTTTCCTTTCTTTTGCTTTCAATTTGGCAAATATTAGAAGTGTTTTAGTGGTGTGCATATCTTACGAATTTACAATTTTTTAGTTAATCTTTGACAAATTGAGAAGAAACTCCCCTGCAACATTTATAATATTTATTAGAATCAGATTTATTGCAGTACGAACGGTGTTTTATGTGTTTCTAAACGATAATGGCGCAAACACCACTTTTAGTAACAAAACCTATTTTAGTTCCCAAAAAACGTATCGTGACAAAATCATTCTTTATTTATCATTTTTCTGTTAGTGGTTTAAATTAGAGGTTAATTATTGGTTAAATGATTAATCTAAATTAGTTTAAAGAAAAATTAGTACATTATAATATTATCATTGTTCTCGTACTATTTTAGTATGTTAAAAAGTGGTTTCCATTTCTATTGACTCAATTATTTAATCGATATGAACAATACCACTGATTGCAAAGATTTCTATTTTATCTATTAATCAATTATGGAATTATTCTTTGCGGAATCGATCATGGATGCAGCTTTAAATTTTGGTTGTTTCTTGGTAATTAATTGTAAGAAAATTTACCCTGGAATGTACCTATTTGAAGTATTTCTATACGAGAAAATAAAAATGATCTTCTGGGCATTTTCAGCGCACATTTGAACTAAATCCTTTATACTAATTATAAGTTTTATTTTAGTTCCAATTTCAAATCCAGCTGCATCCAAAAATTTCTTCATTGCAGTCCGATTTAATGTCTAGTTTCAAGTAAAATTTCGTATCCAATTTGATTTTACTAACATTTGATAGCTTTAACATGTTTAACTATGTATAAAATCCATGATATTTATTAGAGTCAGATATGTAAAGCGACAAAATTAGCCTTCAGGCATTTAAGTTTGATAACTATTTATTAAATGATTGATCTTTTTTCATTGTTCTAGTATCAGCAATATGTTACAAGTTGATTCCTCCAACTAAAATGGTCCGTTATTACATTGTTAATAAGACAATATCTACTATTGTAAATCCTCATCTAAAAAGATTTCTATGTTTAACAAAACGGTTTCCATTTCTATTGAATCAATTGTTTAATTGATTTAAACAATGCCACTTATAACGTATAATTTCTATTGTATTCATTGGTCAATTGTTGAATTATTCTCTGCAAAATAAATCATGGCGGCAGCTTTAATAATCAGCTAGGTTATTTTTCAGTAATTGGTTTTAGGGAAATTTACCTGATATATACCTATTAGAATTATTCCTATTCCAAAAAATAAAAGCGATCTTTTGGACATTTGAATTCAATTTAAAAAGATTTAGAAAGTTTGAAGAATTCAAACAACCTTGGAAAGAATTATCAATTGAACTCAAATGAAATTAAATGAACCATGATAAATTACCTTAAACAGGAAATTTTCATATTGAATCAAAAAGAGGAACTCCCATGGCGAAACTGTGGTTTCGAGAAAACTGGTCCAATTTAATTTTTCCCAAAAGCTTGCCCTTTTGTATTATTCTGCATACTATTAATACAGACGACACGCACCTAGGTAGGTAGGCCTCAAGCAAAATCGACGTTAAGTGTTGGATTGAAAAACTGGAACGAGCTGTTCCGAAAATCCTGCTGCTGCTGATGACTGCCTGCCTGCCTGCTTGCTTGCTTGCCCGGCCTGCCTACAATGCATTATTTCATGATTTCACCCCTGCCTGTGCGAGCTTCCACCTGTCAACGGCAGAGATAAGCCGCAGGCTGTAAAGACGAAGTACGAAGTACGGTGTGGAAAATTGATGTACTTACAGTTGTTATGCAAATCAATATCCGGCATGGCACTTGACCTCACGTGCGCACTCACTGCTCGCTCGAGAGAAGTTCAGTGCCTGCCTGCTTGCTTTGCATCGATGACCATTGAAACAAAACGCTCCCGTCTATCCTGCTTTTATTGCTTTTTGGGATGTTTAATTTTTTACAGTCCGCAATTTTTTTTCTTCACTTGATGAAGGACTTTGTCTATATAAACAGTGTCGTCACAAAAAAGCAATTAAAACCTTATCGCAAAATCACGAATTTCAACAATTGTACAACCCTATTGCTAGGCATTATAAAAAGCTTTGTTTTGACTGTCGATATCATCGTGTCTTTCGGGTTAAAACTGAAATCCAGACAGATTTAAATGGCGGTATGGTCCTCCGAAAACGGATCCGACAATCGGAGGAAGTGCCAGCGGTCGACAGCCGACTGACCTCGGCAGAGGTGCTAAACTATTCCTAAAGCTGTAAACTAGCCGCCATCATCCAAAGCCTAGCTTAAACCAACATTTGTCTTCTTGACTGTACCTTATTACATATAATAATGGTTCACTTTATCGCTGACGCGTTGTAAGCTTTAGTGGATTAACTTCAAGGGCTCTCGGTGCACCGGTGCTGGATGCAATTGCTGCGACGGCGGCGCGGCGCAGCGGATCAGCTGTGTCGCTTCGTTGATTCCGCCGTGCCGTCGTAGTCCGACGCATCGGCCCGACGCGACGTGACCGGTCTCTGCACGTTTTCTATATAGTAATAACAATCGTCGGGTTATGCTCAATCAAAGGAACAAAGCCGGAAGTTGTAATGAGTTTTTTTTCGTGTGTTGTTCAATGTGATGTTTTATCGCTTTTTTATCTTTCGTGAACGATATCATGTTCTATTTTAAAGGTTGCGTTTGAAGACAAGCATAATCTTCTGTTCTCTATTCTCTATGAATTTGAGCATTTGATATTAAACTATTAAACTATTAATTTGTATCTAACATTCATGTTTTTGATTAAATTTCCATGTTATTCAAATATTTGTAACCAACTAATACCTCCCAGTTGGCCTCACGGTACGACACTCGCATTTATGCTGGGGGAGAATGTTAGACTCAACAGGATCGTAGCACTAGCCCCGCAATTGTCCTGCACTCTAACAGCGGACTGCGAAGTCTGTTGAATAAAAACAGAAGATCCGGTTTCAAACATGGAATATAGCACATAGTTTTTGCTTTTTTAACCAAGCAATGAAAAGAAAATAGATCCGAAACTTCAATTCTATCATAGTTTTATACGAGATATTTAGAAAAAACTGTTTAGTTCTGAACTTGAATGATTTTTATTATTTTATTCGTCACTTCTATTATGAATATGCAACATATAATTAGGACGCGTATAAATCAATGTTTCTAGAATTTTGGCACAAAAAATCTTTCAACTGATTAACTTTACAAATTGTTTGCATATTACAGTAACATTTAAATATATTTTGATATGTTCTTTTTATATAAATAGTCACTGGCGTGTCCAGACACGAACGGTATGTGGGGCATCTACCTTCAAATTTGGATTTGAAGTTAAAAGTTTTATGCATTTGATGTTGGATTCAAATTGGATTAGGCCATTACAAATATTTTTTAAAGGTTTTGTAATGCTGGACAACTTAGGGTAGGGGGGGGGGGTGTGCAAAAAAACAAAAAAAAATTTTTAATCACGCAAAAAAATTAGATTTTTAGGAATGTTTGCTTGAAGTTTAACCGAATTTATTCTTGCTTTTGATATGGTCAGTGTTAAATATCAGACCGCACCAAGTCGCAAAATTTAAAAAAATAAGTTAATGACAGCAAACGATTGAAAATGTCCTAAGCTACACTTTACTCTAATCAGATTACATAAATGTTGCAAACAGCCAAAGATATGAACTGATTTCGAATGATTGATAGCTTTAAACTACACAGCAGCAGCAAACTTTGAACGCCCTTTTTTCGAAATCAAAGTTTTGCCAGTTGGTTCGGTCTAACTTAACACCGACCATATATACGTTGCTATTTTCTATGCAAAAACCTTCCAAAATAAAGTCAGAATCGAAAAAAAATTTTTTTGCCGGTTTTCGGAAGGTACATTATTTGTACTTTTAGTTTTGTTTCGTGCTAGAAGCGTTAACGTACACTCTTTTTCGAGTTCTTTAGGCTCTAAAACCAGATAATTGATTTTACACAAAAATTTTTTACTGAAGTTTAAAAAAAAATTTTTGCTCCCGATTTTTAGAACCAATATTGAAGGGCGGGGAACAAAAACTTTAAAAATAATTTGCAATAGCCTTATAACCTTATCCACTACCTGGTACTAGGAATGAGACTAGTAATGCAAAGTAGTAAGAGGAAAAACACATACACAAAGAGCCGTAACGTGACAGTGTGGCGCCCTTGGTGAAGACTCGATTCAGCACTTCCTCGTTTCCTACATCAGTGTTCCGTCCCAGTTTATTATTTTTGATAGGATTTTAAACCACCAACCAGATTCTGAAATTACCACCAAATTTTGGACCAAAATTTTTGTAAAATATTTTGAAACAGATTTGGACTAGATTCTGGACCAAATTTTGGGTCAAATTTTTGATCAGATTTGGGGCCAGTTTTAGGATCAGTTACTAGACCACATTCTGGACCAATATCAGACTTCGAACCTGGACCAAATATTCTGGATCTAAAACACATTTTGATTCATTTTTCTATCAGATTGCGGACCAGATTTTGGAACAAATTTTTCATTAGATTTTTTGGGACAGATATTGGGCCACACTTTTTTGATCAGTTGTTAAACCACCAACCAGCTTTCGTATCAGGTTTAGAACCAGATTCCGGACCTGGACTATATTTTGGACCACGACTACATCATGGACCACATTTTTGATCAACTTTTGTTTCAGATTTTGGAACAGATTTGGGTTAGATTCTGGACCAAATCTTGAATCACATTTTTTATAATATTTTGGTAGAGATTTTGGCCCCAGATTCTTAACCTGCATCAGATTTTGGACCACATTTTTAGCAGATTTGAACCAGCTTTTGGATGAGATCTTAAACAACATTTTTTATCATCATTTGGACCACATTTTTTATCAAACTTTGGACTAGATTCTGGACCTGGACGATTTTCTGGACTTTACTCGTTGTGGCCCTTGCTTGGATTATGGACCTGTATTTTATCAAATTTTGTTCCGGATTTTTGAACAAATTTGGACTAGATTGTGAACCATGTTTAGGCCACAATTTTTATCAGATTTTGGATCAGATTTTAGACCCAGATGCAAGACCTGGGTCCAGTACCGTAGCGTGACATTGTGGCGGCCATAACCAGGCTCCCCTTGGTTTCTTAAATCAGTGTTCCTTTTAGGTTTATTTTATTTTATTTTATTTTATTCATTGGTAATTTATCTGACACATAAAATAGTTTACGTGAATAAAAATCTCAAAGTAAGCTTGATCTTTTTAAGCTTCTTGCAAACACGCGCGATGGTTCACCGGAATCAAATAATTTTTCCACTTTTGTAAACGTTCTTATACATTCTGTCATTGACTCGCAAGATCCAAAAGCCGTCCGATGGAACTGTGTCTGCAGCAGTCAGTTGATCATTTGTTAGAGTTAGACTGTTAGACATGATTCGTACAACTTCCGTAGCGCCGTAGAGCCGCAGCGTGATATTAAGCACCTTTCACGAAGGCCCGATTCACTCCCTCGTCTCCTAAATCAATGTTCCTTCCAAGTTTATTATTTTTGATAAGATTTTAAACCTGTTCTGAATTTTGAATTTGCACTAAATTCTAGACAGAAATTTATGTAAAAAATTTTGGGACAGATTTGGACTGGGTTCTGGACCAGATTTTGGATAAAAATTTTCATCGAATTTAGGACCAGATACTGGATCACATTCTGGACCAAAACCAGGCTTCGGACCTGGACCAAATATTCTGGATCTGGAACACATTTTGATTCATTTTTGTAGCAGATTGCGGACCAGATTATAGAACAAATTCCAGATTCTGGAATTGGACCAGATTGTAAACCAGATTTTGGACCACATTTTTCATTAGATTTTTTGGGCCAGATATTGGGCCACACTTTTTTGATCAGTTGTTAAACCACCAACCAGATTTTGGAACCGGTTTTGAACCAGATTCCGAACCTGGACCATATTTTGGACCTGGTCTACATCATGGACCACATTTTTAATTAAATTTTGTTTCAGATTTTGTAACAGATTTGGATTAGATTCTGGTCCAAATCTTGAACCACATTTTTTATAATATTTTGGTAGAGTTGGACCCTGCATCAGATTTTGGATCAGATTTTGAACCACATTTTTAACAGATTTGTACCAGCTTTTGGATAAGATCTGAAACTACATTTTTCATCATAATTTAGACCACAATTTTGATAAAATTTTTGGACCAAATTCTGGAATTGGACCAGGTTACCAGATTTTGCACCACATTTTTCATCAAATTTTTTGAGCCAGATTTTGGATGTCGTGCAGATTTTGGGCCACAGTTTTTTGATCAATGGTTAAACCATCAACCAGATTTCGGATTAGGTTTAGAACCAAATTCCGAACCTGAACCGTATTTTAGACCTAGACTATATCATGGACTATATTTTTAATCAAATTTTGTTTCTGATTTTGAAACAGATTTTGATTAGATTCTGGACCAAATTTTCAACCACATTTTTTATCACAATTTGGACCACAGTTTTTGTCAAATTTTGGAATTTTGAACCTTTACCATTTTTTGAACTTTGCTCGTTGTAGCCCTTGCCTGGATTATGGACCACATTTTTTATTAGATTTTGGACCAGATTTGAAAATCTTTAAAAATCTTTAAATATTTAAATCAAATGTGGGTCTAAATTCTGGAGCTGGTTCAGAATATAAACCAGGAGTAACATTGCGATTCTCGTTTTGAGTGATTTTGGTTCGTTTCGACCACGTTAAACGAATGGGCGAAACGAACCAAAATCACTCGGAACAAGAATCGCAATGTCACCCCAGATGTTGGGTCACGTTTTTGATCAGATTTTAAACCACACGTCATATTTCGGATCATGATTTGAGCCAGATTCTGGACCTGAACCAAGCGTTGGACCTTCATCACTTTCCAGATTTTAGGTCATATTTTTATCAAATTTGGATCAGGTTTTTGATAATATTTTGGACTCCGTTTTTGATCAGATTTTGGATCAGATGTGAGACCTGATTGTGAACCACACTCTGAACCACATTTTCATCAGATTTTAAAACTGGGCTAGATTTTAAACCAGATTTTGTACGACAGGTTTAATCAGATTTTGGACCTGGAGCCGATTTTGGCCGATATTTTTAAACAGATTTTAAACCAGCAATTATTCTTTGGATTATATCTTGAACCAGATTCTGGTTCTAGGCCATATTTTCGATCTGTATTTTATCAAATTTTGTTCCGGATTTTGAAACAAATTTTGACTAGATTGTGGACCATGTCTAAGGCCACATTTTCATCAGATTTTGGATCAGATTTTAGACCTAGATGCTAGAACCTGGGTCCAGAAGGGTAGCGTGCAATTTGGCACCCTCTGATTTCTTAAATCAGTGTTGTTTTTAAGTTGATCATTTGTTAGTGTTAGACTGTTAGACATGATTCGTACAGCTTCCTATATCCAGTACTTCGCTACAGTTGAAAGAGCCTTACTGAGATTCAAGCCGTTTTTGGCGCCCCTACTGTCAGCGCCCTTGGTGGTGGCCAGCCTGTCCAACTGCATGCTACAGCACTGGATACGCATATACACACCCTTGCTTTGACGACCATGAAGCCTCTAACCGGGGCTAACTATAAGAATGGAACTTGCTCGAGGTGCGAATGAAGCCTCTTGTCCAAGGGCAAATTATAACTATGTAGTCTCCGCACTTCTTGGCTAGAGAGAATCGATTGGTTGAAAAGTAACGGGTGGCAACTAAAATTTTGGATTTTTTTCGAGGCCCCTTATACTCAACAACAAACGAGCTTAGGGAGAAATGAGAGTGTGTATGTGTTAGCTCTTTCTCTCCTCTCTCTGTCAGTATTTTTTGTTTTGTTTGCTAAAAATGGCGTCGAAACAAGAAGCATTCCGCGAGCGCGTTGTACACTTCTCCGAACTTCCACAGAAATCTCGGGAAAAAGTTTACGGTACAACCTTTAGAAAGCGAATTTGTTGCGGCTTCGACTGTTTACTATATCCTAAGATACCCAAAAACTATTCGCAAGCAAGGTAGTGGAATACCAGCCAAAATTATGGACGCAAAAGAACATCGTCCTCTTTCTCGCTTCTTCAACAACAAGCCTTCAGTCACAGAACAGAAGTGGAAGTAAAAATACAAACAGGTACATGCTACTTTCTACAGATACTAGCGAATCTGGCGGTAGCGAGTCACTTTTTTCCACGAAAACACACGAATGCATACGAATGCACACGAAAGCATGCGAAAGCTGCTATGTGATTGGCAGCGAGCGTTCTGCTTATATTGCTGTTATTCGCTTCTATGCGAAAACCTTCCCAAAGAAAAATAAAAACAAAAAAGACTCTGTTACCAGTTTTGATCGCCGAATCGTACGGACTTCCATTTCTGTTCTGTGCTTCAGGTTTTGCTATCAATTAAGATGCACGAGACGAATGTTTGAAGAAAATTTTGATCACGTTTCTACAAAAACATCATGCAGATGGACAATACGTGTTTTGGCCGGATAGAGCATCATCGCATTTGGACCAGATTGTGGAATTGCACCAGGTTATAAACCAGATTTTGGACCACATTTTTCATCAGATTTTTTGGGCCATATTTTTGCAGATTTTTGGCTACAACTTTTTGATCAGTTGTTAAACCACCAACCAGATTTTGGATCAGGTTCTGAACCAGATTCCGGACCTGAACCATATTTTGGACCAGGGCTACATCATGGACCACATTTTTAATTAACTTTTGTTTCAAACTTTGGAACAGATTTGGATTAGATTCTGAACCAAATCTTGAACCAAATTTTTTATAATATTTCGGTAGAGATTTTGGACCCAGATTCCTACCCTGCCAAAAAACACAATCGTTCCTGAATACCCATCCGTTCCTATTTTTACCCGAAGGCCACGACCCGTAAAATCCGTCTCAGTGCGCCCAATCGAGGATTTCTTCGGGATTTTGAGACTGGAGAGCCACGAATTGCAAAAAGTTGATTAATGGTAGAATCAAGAGATGCATTCGCAAAGTTGACCTGTCCGCCGTACAACGCTCCTGTTTCGACGTCAAACGAAAGCTTCGCCGAACAGCCGATTACGGACCGTTTTCAAATGTACACTTTCTTTTCCAATAATGGATAATCTTATATTTCAGTAAATCAGATCTTCTTCATGTATCTTTGTATTTTTTTGAGAACTTGAGAAAAAAAATCCAAATTTTAGTAGTATAAAAACACTGACATTTAAACACGGATAATGAGCAGTTCGCTCACTCTCGCTAGCGATACATACTGCGAAAAGAACGAAGTGCGGAATACTGCACTTGGACAAACTGGTCGTAGTGACAATTTCCACATAGAAAAAAAAACATAGTAGGTTTGGACATAGAAATAGGACATAGGCATAGAAAAATGCTTTGGGCTTGAACTTCTTTCTAACACTTGACCCTTCTTTATCGACAGACTACGCAGCCGGCTGTTAGAGTACAGGACAATTAATGGACCTAAAATGGTACTAAAATTGAATTCGAAATCGGACTAGAAAGTAGACCTGGAATTGAACTTGAAATTGCGCTTGATATGTTATTTGCAGTTAGAATTAAATTAATTATGAAATTAAACTTGAATTTGAACTAATTTGTACTTGATTTACTATGAACTTACTAATGGGTGGTATCACAGTAGATCGAAATAGGGCACGGGAGAGTATTTTCGGCCCATTAAGAACAGCAAACAGTCTTGACATGATTTATAATGCTCTTCAGCCTGCTTGAAACTATTTTTAAATAAAATGATGCCTTCTTGCGAGTTATTCTGGACCCCGAATTAGGGTATTTTTATAGTAAAAGTTCTATAGTTCCTAAACAAGCAAAGATAGAGGTATACTATATTCAGCATTGTTTTGTACTTTTACTATTTGAACAACTTTCTTAAACAGGAAAAAGTTATACAACAACTACAAAAACAGCTAAAATAGAAAAACTGATTTCAACGATTTTTCATTTATGAGAAATAGGATTTATCTATCTTTACTGAAGGGATAGAAGGTTACTGTCTTCAGCAAAATTTCTTGTAATAATATGCTGTAAAACTTTGCAGAACACATTATTTTGTTATATTTAAAATGAAGAAAAATAAATTTATTATTGCACTTTTAGGGGGATAAATCAAAATTTGAATTCCGCTAAACGATAGAACTTTTAATTTTAAGAAACTCTTTCAAAGGTTCCGAAAACCTAAAACCAAGTTTTCCTTCTCAAAGCTAATGCACACCAAAAAAGGTTCTGGACCAGTATGCTGTGCCCGGTTCATTGTGCTTTCGGTTGACCAATTGAGGGTTAAAATTTAATTTTTAGTAGAAGTCTTCGATTTGGCAAGGTTTTAAGTCTTGAATTTTGAAAAAGATTTTGAAATTCTTTTTCCCGATTTTGTCAGTTTCCCCATTTTGTCAGCACAAAATTCAACATAGGGCTGACAAAATCGGAACATTACTGTATTGTAATAGTAAGTATTTATGTAAGGATTTAACCCTTTGAACATTCGATAATTTTATTAAGGCACAATTTTTCTGGTTCATTTGTAAATGAAAAATAAAGCATTTCTTAAACTTCATCCAATTATTCTAGTTAGTTGTGCTCTACAAAATACAACGTTAACCCACTTACTTGTTCCAGCTGCCAGCGTAAACAATTTTTTCCTGTTTAAAACAGTTTCGTTCACCTCTGATTCATTCATAACAAGTGAATGAACGAATCAGATTCGATCAGCAATGGAAAAATTTTTCTATTCTCAAAGCTTTCTTAGTAGCAATCGACAATTCCTTCCGAACGAAGATAGTTACGCAAGACTAAGGAGGACCGACATCAATAGCAAAGCATTAATTAAATTGCGCTTGCTTCCTTGCATCTGCTGCGCAGCAAACCGACCCTTCGACCCGCCCATCTCCTCTTATTTTCACCGGAGGGGGGGAGGACGACAACACCCGATATTAATTTTCTGACAGTAGGAACATTGAAGTCGCGCAATTATCGTAATGGAGAATAATTTGTCTTCAATTACAAAAGTAGCAATGAGACCGACTGATGCAGCGCCGCCGTCGCCGCCTCGGGAAGCCCCAGCCAGATCGATCGGCTGAGAAATGGGGTTTGGTCCTTTGTCATGAATGAACGCGCTCAATGATGAATGAAATTAGACCGTTGAATGTTATCGCGCTACCGATAACTTTATCTCCGGTTGTATTGTGTTTTTGTTTTCGCTCGCCAGTTTACTTCTGACTACTAAGTACCTGCCTATTAGTGAGTGATTTATTTTGCGACCTTCAACTGCAACCCACAGGTTGTTCTCATTGCATCAGCGTTAACGATTTTCAGATTTGTTTTGATTCGGGTACTGTCGATAGCTTAAAAACCAGAACTGTTTTACCAACAAGAAGAATTAAATGAAATCTTCCTAATTTCGTCGTAAATATAGGAAACACACTAAGAAATCCATTGCTCATTGCTTAAAAATAATTGAAAGTCATTGTAAAAGGTTTTTAATGTTTATTATGAAACATTTATTATCGCTATCGAGTATATTTAACTTCGTAAAAGTACCACGAAAACACACATAAGTTTTGGCATAACTAAATTTCAACCAGTGAATTTTCAATATCGCGACAAATTGTTAATTTCCATTGCTTAACTAGTAGTAATTATCGACTCAAAACTAACTACCCGGCAATGGCAAAGGCTTATAGATTTATTATTACTAATGCCACGTATCGCGAAATAGTCAAGAAATTAGCTACAGAGTGGTAGATTATAATTAAAATCCAGCTAATTATACTAATTTTGATCACACAAGCAGATTAAAATTGCCCGCTTGTTCTACACGTATATTTTTCTCAGCGAGAATGGTTTCATTAACTCATTGCTTTAATAGTGATTTACTGATCGATTTCTGCATCGAATGGGTGTTTTCCAGTAAGCATGAGACGCTTTCAAGTATCATTTAATAGACTGATAAACAATAATACTTATAATGGGCAAATCCAACTCAAGTAGATGCGACTCAATATTCGATTGATTTGGAAAAAAATGCGACGATTGATTATTCTGATCGGTAGACTTCATCCACATGGCGACCGTCTTTTAGACAGACATCGTAATTTGATGCCAATCGAACCGAATTAATTTCCATTGTGATATAGATCGTGCACTTCTAGAAGCATACCAGTCTGAAATATCCTTTCCAGCCTCAAACGTCAGGACAGATTAATTAGAACAAGTTCATAACTATGCAAAAAAACAAAGATAGGTAGACCTGATTGTGGTAGTTTGCGGAGAAAATACTGCCTATAACTCATACAATATGTACGCCTCTCACATTACTTAAAGCCTGAAGCAGACCTGTTGGCGTTGATAAAGTTGTTCGCTATGAATCTCTCGATCTGACCACCACCGCCGCCCGGTGGTAAGTGTCGCCTTCAGCCCATATCCCAAACAAGCGGTGCCATTTCCGACAACGCAAAAGGAATGCGTGTAGCTTCACACACCCCTTCGGATGGCAGAATGTACACAAACATCGCCCGCCCCCGTTCGTTGGGTGTCAGAACGGAGGTTGTCAATCGCAGGCCACCGGCAGTCGAGAGTCGAGAGTCGGCAACAACAATTTTCAGAATCTACGCACAACAAGTGATGTCGAGAATGCAAATTCAAGCCACCTGGCTCTGACTGTCTGTGGGTCCGCGTACGTATGGACAGTTCGTTGACAAAGAACGAACGGGGGTCGGTAGCGGGGGCACCGGCGTAATGCACCGAAACAGGTGACCTGAACCGGTGCTGCCGGCCTTATTTCAATTTCAATTGAACCTGATCTCATTCGCGCAGTTCGGAACCAGTTTCAGATGCGATTAGGATAATTGTGGGTGCCGCTTCGTTCGAACGTTGTGCAATTTTTTTGTTGCTTTTCTGTATCCGGAATCGGTTGCAATCGCTGCTGGCAAGGGTCAGAAAACCAGAATACTTATCTTACTAGTTTTGAAAAAGGATGTCAATTTGCTTCCCGGCTGACTATTTTTACTATTTTATTGCTCATTCTTCGCTTTGTGTGCTTTGTTGGTTGTTTCCAATTGCAAGCAACTTGCTGACTTCGACACAAATACTAAAGGGTGTTACGTCAAACAAAAATGCATGTAGAATGCTAAATTAAAAATTAAATTATTTGCCCTGTTCAAATTCAATTAGCAAGAAAAAAATTTCAGCTTAGCTTTCGATTGAACGAATCGCCGGGCCTTTGTTTGGCTCCTGCCGTCAGATTCTGTACAGAAACCTCGTCCAATTTGTTCGCTACAGAGCGCCAGCTTCCCTTAAACTACTTCTCACATTCGCAGTTTTTTTTTGGATCGTTCTAATTTATATTTGACGATGACTCAAAATGCCTTAATTGGGCAGAGTTTAGCATGTTGATATGGTTTTCGAGAGGGTTTCCTTGCAGCATTGCCAGACTTTGCTGAAGAAAAATCCGTAATCTTTTTTCACCGAACACCATGATCATACGTCTTTTTATCTCTTTTCAACAATTTATTGTCATATACATCTTTTTGTCATCATTTAAAGTCTTTTTTGTCATTTTTGTCGCTTTTTCGGCGGCTTTTCGTTGTGTATTTGTGGTCTTTCGTTTGTTTTTTATCGCCTATTGATCTGCATCATCTTATCTTTGTCTTTTCGCTACCTTTTCCGCCTTTTCGCCGACTTTGATCTTCCATTTACTGGTTATTCGTCCTTCTTTAATCATCCTCTTTAGTCATCTTATTATTGTGGTTTTTGGACTACTTGTCGCCGTTTTATTATCATCTCTTCGTTGTATTTTGCTCTACTTTTGATATCACCTTTTTCAGTGGTTTTTGATGCTGTTTTGGTGTCCTTTCTTCGTCTTTTTGTTGTATATTCGATTTCTTTTCGTTGTGTTTTTACGTGTTTTGTCGTCTTTTTGACGCTTTTTAATCATCTTTTTGTCAATTTGTTCTGTTTTTCGTCATTTGTCGTCACTGTGTTGCTGTCTCTTCGTTGTCTTTTCAATGTAATTTCAGATTACTTGCATCGCATTTTTGTTGTCTTTCGTCAACTTTGCCATATTGTTATCATCTTGTCGTCTTATCACCGTCTCTTCGTTGTCTTTTCAAAGCACATTTCAATCATCTTTTCATCGCCGTTTTGCTGTGTTTTTGTTCAACAATTTTTCAATTATGTTGTAGTAGAATCAGGCCATTCGATGTTAAGTGACTTTAGCATGGGTTTATTCCCAGACCCCTCCTCATCCTTCCTTCTGCATTCTGCATTTACTAACAATGAAAACCTCTTGCCAGGGCAAGTTGTAAGAGTGGTACTTGCTTGAGGTGCGAATGAAGCCTCTCGTTCAAGGGCAAATTATAGCTTGTTCCTGGTTCTAGAAACGAGATTGGTGATCTCACTCTGTGCTTAACTCTGCTTTACCGACCATGAAGCCTTTAGCCGGGGCTGGTTATAAGAATGATACTTGCTCGAGGTGCGAGTGAAGCCTCTTGTCCAAGGACAAATTATAACTAGTCTCCGCACTACCTGGCTCTAGAGCTAGATTGGTTGAAAAGTAGTAAGAAGCGTAGAGGGAAAAAGGGGTGAAAACACACCGACACTTTAAGCACGGATAATAGGCAGTTCGCTCACTCTATAGCGATACTGCAATAACAACGAAGTGCGGAACAACACCTGGATAAGATCACAATAGATCAAAATGCTGGTCGTAGTGATAATATCCACACAAAGAAAAGAAGAAATCTAAATGGTCGGTGTTAAATCAGACTATCGCAAAATTAAAAAAAAAGAGTACAATACAAATAGGACATTCCAGCTACATTTATTCGTTTGACAGTAGTCAAACTGTCACTGTCAAACTGTTAAAATCTGTGAAGAAATATTGTGCCTTGCAGTAATTTTACGAGTCCTACGCAAATTGATATTTTAATAATAATTGTTCTGTTCTTACCAAATACTAATTTCTAATGCTGCAAAAATCATCCCTCCCAAGTTGCCCAGACAAAATATCGTGGCAACCATTTTGTTCGATTGGTAAGCACTTTGACAGTCCGATTGGTGCAGCATACTGCTTTATTGCTATACTTTATATTATATACTATCTGACCCGACAAATTTCGTATTGCCACAAATTAAACTGTGTTGTACATAAATCGTGAATCTCGGATGACCTTTGTCACAATCTTGAGTTTTGCAAGTTTCTGGGGAGTTCATGGGTGGTTCCATTTGCTTGATTACTTTTCGAGTTATGAGGAAATTTGTATTTCATTTGTAGAAGCAGGGGGAGGTTTCAATTCACCATAGAAAACATTCTTGTCTCCAAAAACACCCACATGTCATATTTTGTTTCATTTGCTTGATTAGTTCTCGAGTTATGAGGAAATTTTTATTACATTTGTATGGGAGGTAAAGGTAAGGGGTCCTAATTAATCATAGAAAAAATTCATGCCTCCAAAAACACTTACATGCCAAATATGGTTCCATTTGATTAATTAGTTCTCGAGTTATGAGGAAGTATGTATTTCATATGTATAGAAGCCCCCCTCTTAAAATGGAGAGGTCATTATTCCCCTCCTAAAGAGGGGAGGGGTCTCAATTCACCATAGAAAAAAATTGCCTACAAAAACACCCACATGCTAAATTTGGTTCCATTTGCTTGATTAGTTCTCGAGATATAAGGAAATTTTCATTTCATAAGTATGGGAGCCCCCCTCCTAAAAAGGTAAGGGGTCTCAATTCATCATAGAAAAAATTCATGACTTCAAAATCACCCACATGCCTAATATGGTTCCATTTGATTAATTAGTTTTCGAGTTGTGAGGAAATTTGTATTTCATTTGTATGAAAGCCCCCCCCTCCTAAAGCGGGGAAGGGTATCAATTCACCATATGAAAAATGTTTGTCTATAAAAACACCCACATGTAAAATTTTGCTCCATTTGCTTGTTTAATTCTCGAGTTACGCAGAAATTTGTGTTTCATTTGTATGGGAGCCCCCCCTCTTAGTGGCGGGAGGGGTCTCTAACCACCATAAGAACCTTCGCTGGCCCCAAAAACCCCTATATGCAAATTTTCACGCCGATCGTTTCTGTAGTTTTCGATTCTATAAGGAACATTTGCGCAGACAGATAAAAATCCGTTTTTATAGGTATAGGTTCGTGTGGGAGCCCCTCCTCTTGGTGGGGGGAGGGATCTCTAACCATCATAAGAACCTTCCCTGGCACCAAAAACCCCTACATGCAAATTTTCACTCCGATCGGTTTAATAGTTTTTGATTCTATAAGGAACATAGAGCAGACAGAAAACCATTTTTATAGACATAGATTTGTATAAGAGCCCCTCTCTTAGTGGGGGGAGGGGTCTTTTATCATCGAGAGAACCTTCCGTAGCCCCAAAAACCCCTACATGCAAATTTTCACGCCGATCGGTTCAGTAGTTTTCAATTCTAAAAGGAACATAGGGACAGACAGACAGACAGACAGAAATACTTTTTTATAGGTATAGATTATAACTAGAGCTTTGAGAGATCCTTGGCTTGTTGACAAACGTTCATCGAACATTTTAACACGTTGATAACAGTGGATTTGGTCACATTTAATAATTTCGCTAACTAGACCTACAAGTATTTCGAATTTTCGCGATGCAAAACAAAATTTTGGTGCTTTGGTTGGTCGCCATTTTGATAACTGAAGAGCAAATATCAAAATCGAATTAGATGAATCATTCTCCGATCAGGTTTTTTAAATGCACAATTAAAAGAAACACGTCAAATTTAACAAGACTGTCACATTTTTTATAAACTGGTTGATCTCTCGATTTTACGCGGGACCCCTTTGACTATCAGTCACTTGTACATCTTCTTTTATAACGAAAATAAAACCCTTTTTCTTCATTTGCTCCCCCTAGGTTTTGTCAACTCCACTCCACAGTGATCCAAAAGGACGAAAAGCGGAACTTTTTTCCTGTCTTTTGCTTTCATTTCATCATTTATGATCTTCAGCACTTTTGTTTGTACGAATATCCCCCTTAATCTAGAATGGTCAAACTTTAGTCATTGCTTACTATAATGAAAATAAAAAAAATAACTTTTTGTTGTTAGGAAATATAGACATAGTTTCTTTGACAAAGTTGTAAATAATGTAAAAGCAAGCAACTTTGCTGAAGAAATTAAATTTCTATCTTTATCGAGTGCTGAACTATAGGGCATATTTCTTAAAACTTTTTTAAAAATTGGTTTTTCATACTTAGCTTTTCTTTGTTGCGTTTTACAAGAATATAATGTTCTAGGTAAAATATCGAAGCACTCAAAATACACGTTTTTGTAGAAGACCGAAAATCTCTTGGGCCTTTACTTGCTAAGTTATCGCATATTCAAGCTTTAAATTTCCATTGCTTCACGATCCCATGGGGTAAAATAAGGCAAGCGAATTTATGAAATCAGCACTTCATCTTAAAGCTTAAGTCAAGTACTATAAACCTGTATGAGCTTCACTTGTCCCCAACCACCCAAATGAGAGTACGGCAAGCATACGTTTTATGTGTTTCACGTTCGCTAAAGGCTCGATTCACGTCCATTTTATTGTGTTGGTAGATAGATACATGGTTTCTTCGGCAAAGTTATAGAAAATATGAAAGCAAACAATTTTGCTAAAGAAATTACATTTCTATCTCAATCGAGTGTAGAGCTATAGAGCATTTTCTTTGGAAATTCTTTAAAAATAAGTTTTTCATACTTAGCGTATGTTGGTTGCATTTTACAGGAGTATATGGTTCTAGGTGTTTATTGAAGGACTCAAAACATATGTTTTTGCAGAAGATTGCAATCTCTAGGACCTTTTCTCACAAAGTTATCGCTTATTTAAGCTTTATTTTTCTTTAAATTCACGAGCCAAAAGCAATAACTTTGTAAGGAAAGGTCCTAGAGATTTGCAATCTTCTGCAAAAACGTCTATTTTGAGTTCTTCAATAATCACCTAGAACTATATATTCTTGTGAAATGCAACCAACATATGCTAAGAATGGAAAGCTAATTTTTAAAGAATTTCCAAAGAAAATGCTCTGTAACTCTACACTCGATTAAGATAGAAATGTCATTTCTTTAGCAATGTTGTTTGCCTTTATATTTTCTATAACTTTGCCGAAGAAACCAGGTGTCTATCTACTAACACAATAAAATGAACGTGTATCGAGCCTTTAGCGAACGTGAAACACATAAAACGTATGCTTGCCGTACTCTCATTTGGGTGGTTGGGGACAAGTGGAACCCATACAAGTTTATAGTACTCGACTTAAGCTTCAAGATGAAGTATTGGTTTCATAAATTTGCTTGCCCCATTTTACCCCATAGGCTCGTAAAGCTATGGAAATTAAAGCTATGATGCTTGAATATATGATAACTTAGAAAGTAAAAGTCCAAGAGATTTACGGTCTTCTGCAAAAATTCCTGGTTTGAGCGCTTCGATAATTGCCTAGAACAATGTGTTCTTGTAAAATGCTTCTAACAAAAGCTAAGAATGAAAAACTTATTTTTAAGAATTTTAAAAAAATATGCCCTATGGTTCAGCATTCGATAAAGATATAAATTTTATTTCTTCAGCAAAGTTGCTTGTTTTTACATTGTTTACAACTTTGCTGAAGAAACTATGTCTATATTTCCTAACAAAAAAGTTATTTTTTTATTTTCATTACAGTAAGTAACGATTAACTTTTGACCATTTTAGATTAAGGGGGATATTTATACAAACAAATGGGCTGAAGACCAAAAATGATAAAATGAAAGCAAAATACACTAGGAAAGAAGTTCCACTTTTCACCCGTTTGGACCACTGTGCATTGTACGCTCCCTTTTGTCAACACCCCTGTGCTGATTATTGTATGCCAAAGAAAAACTACAAGGTATACAGCCCGAAGGGTTGTAGGAAAGGGTGACGTAGGACTATATCAGGTCATCAGATCAAAGACTAATGTAAACTGCATTTCTGGCATATGTATGTTTATAAGAATCTGTGAGTGCCATTGTTTAAGTGAATGTTTAAAAGAGAAGAGCGAAAAATTCAGATTCAATTCTTCATTGAATGCAAAAATGATGGTGGCTTTGAAAATACATGGACGAGGGTTCACATGTACAACGCCTGCAACCATTGAGACATAGAGATTTCTTTTAAAAATCACTTGTGTGCATCATAAAGGTTGAAATGGTAATGAATGACCAATTTCTATTTTATTTGTATGAAAGTCCTTATCCTCCTATCACACCGGTGAGGGGTTCTCAAACCATAATAAAATACATAAAATCAAAATAAATTCATGCCTTCAAAAACCGCCACCTGCCAAATTTGGTTCCATTTACTTGATTAGTTCTTGAGTTATGAAGAAATTTGTATATTATTTGTATGGGAGTCCCCCCTCCTAAAGAGGAAAGGGGTCTCAATTTACCATAGAACAAATTCTTGCCTTCTGAAACCCCTACATTCCCAATTTGGTTCCATTTGCTTGTTTAGTTCTCGAGTTTTGAGTAAATTTGTGTTTCATTTGTAAAGGAGCCCCCCCCCCCTCTTACGCCCTCCTTAAAATTACTCTCTCACCCCCCCTATAAAATTGCTGGTAATTTTATCTATCCTACGACATTGTTAGATTGTTCAGTTTCGTTTAGTAGTTTAGTAGTAATTAGCATTTGAAATCTTTCATTCAAACGTTACACTTCTATTTTCGTTTTCACAAAGTGCTACCCAGTCTCAGTATAGTACACAAAGACGTAATCCCACGTTAAAAGGAATGTGTGGCAAGTTTGATGAAGAACCGTTCCGGTTTTGGTGTTCCAGAGTTATGGCGGAACATCCCAAGTAGCACACATTAGGTCCATTTAGTTGAAGCAACTGGATTACGACTGAAATAAGTCATAATTCGGTTACCACAACCACTTTGCAACAACCGTGCTAGTAGGGATACATACAAACATACAAACATACTCACGTTTGCTTTTATATATTAAAAATAACCACTGGCGTGCCCAGACTGAAACAGAAGATGGGACACCGACCTATTTAGAGCATGTTCTGGCCTGAAAATTATCATATAATCGTAGAATGGTGCATCGTTTGTACGCAATTAATTAACTTATCGTAAAAATACCGGCCGTTTAGCTTAGCTTAGCTTAGGTAGACTGCCCATAGTTGCACTCAGTGAATCGTAAAAATACCGGCCGTTTAGGTTAACAATTCTAAATTTCAGAGTTCCACCACGAAAACTTTTTAACAGTAAATTTGATAGAAATGACGGGAAATGTGCCCCAATGAATGTGGGCCCACCCGTGGACTTATAATCGAATTGTAAATTAAACCTAAAATTGGACTTAAAACTAAACCATTAGATTAGAATCTGGATTTGAATAAGAATTCGAACTTGAACATGAACTTGACGTTTTATATAAAGTTGAATTCAAAAAGGAGGTGATAATTAAACTTCAAATTGGACTTGAAATTGGGCCTTGGGTCAAACTTGGGGGAGCTCCGCTGCCATAAGGTTACCAAGTCTGCTCTAACAAGCGAGTAGTCGTAGCCTCGAACCTTAGTAGAACCAAGTCATTCGATGTTTAGTGTCTTGGGTTTGGATTGTGTGTTTATTCTCAGGCTCCTCATTACGCTTCTTTCATGCCGAGTTCTATATTACCCCGATAAGGCCTCTTGACAGTGCAAAAGTCACTCTTATAGTTTAAGTGTACTGGTTAGAGGAACGCATTGAGTTCTCGCCAAGGGCAGCTATAATTTGGGATAGTACTGGCAGTGAGGAACGAGTGGGTAAAGTAGAGCAAACTTTGAAGGAAGATTGGACTTGAAATCTTGGACTAGAATTGGACAATGGAATTGAGACTGACACACAACATTTAACAACTCCGAATTTCCCGATTGTACCTTGAAGAATTTGCTATACATTTATGTATTAAAGAAAATGGGGCACGTGCCCCAACGTACCCCGCCTGGGTACAATCCTGTTATAAAAGTTGAAAAAAAAAAAAAAAACATTCACAATTTGTAATTATAGTTCAAAAATATTTCGTACAATAAAATAGAATTGAGATTTTGTTTTCTATTTTTTAGTGTTTATCCAAAAATTAAAGTCAAATTAAACATTTTATGAGCTTGATAAAGATTGTAGCTGAGCTTTTGTTTTCTAGATAGAATAACACTATTTTGAATAAATTAATCGCACAATGCAACCCATATCAGTATAAGCTAGTTGATTGTTTACTTTAAACATCAGTAACCGACAACGCCTCGAAGGAGACGCGACAAACTAGCAAAGGTCAACCGGGGGAAACCGATCACTATTTACATAATTTTTAGAAACTTTTTTACGGTCGATCAAGTAAAATACTATCAGGTAATTAGTCTACAAAAAACTTTCTCTGTCAACAATTAGTTGCAGGAAAAAAACGGACTGCACCACTAAACGATCAGGTCAACATGATGCTATGGCGTGCAAGTTCGAAAAGCAAAACAACTTCTCCGGTCGCCAGAAATCACCAACTGGCTGGAATCCCCCATAATTAAAATCTCTTCTTTCCGTCAGCTATTTAGCTGCGGTGGTCCTCGCTGCTGCGGCCGCGGCGGGACGATCATGTGATTCGTTCGATCCGTCGTCACCGCAGGCCACCGCGCCTTGATGCGGACCGTCCGGTCCATACGATACCATACACAAACGTTGGTTCCTCCGACCGGACCGGTTTGGTCGTTGTTTTCGTAATCCGATGGAAGTAAGACATTACAGCAATTAGAGTTCTGCCCGCATCGGTGCAACGCAACGTTCGACCGACCGACCGACCGATGGTTTCAGGGGTAAGTGGGCTTTTTCCAAATGGTCGCTGGATGATTCACACGCTGCTGCGCTAAAGTAGGTGGTAGGTAAGGAGCGGAACGAGAGGGAATCGCAAGAACTCTGGTCGGGTGACTCGATTCTCGGTCGGTTGGTTAGTGGAAAACCAGTTCGGTTGGTCGTTCTCCGAACGATGCGATGTCTTCGATTCTGGAAGGATTTCACTTTCGGAAGCTGACTGCATATCAGAGCAGTTTTTGTTACCAACTGTAATTGTTACAGAAACTGATGGTTAACTTATACCAGTTGTGCAGCACAAGATAGTTTTTACCTTACAGACATCAGTTAAGCTATCATCGATTTCTTCACAGACTTAAAAACTACGTTTAAAAATGGCCGGTCCAACTTCCAATAGATTACCCAATGTTTTTTTGATGGGCGCCTTTTAAAATCTATTTAGGTACTGGTTATTCGAAACTGTTTCAAACAAACACTGAAAAGCCTGAAAGTATTAAAATTAAATTAATAAATAGTAAATTGTATGTAAATTAGCAATCTTCTGGTAACGTACACATTCACAATGTACAATGCATATACATATATTCCGAGATCTTTTCAAAGACCGCCTCCAGTAGACTACAAAGGTAAGACTGGGAGTCCGATTTGTGACAGTAAACCATAACCGTATCGATCAGATGGCTATCGCAAGGGTACAACCAGCCAGCCACTTTTTACGACGTTCGGTTTGACCGGCCAAAAAAAGGTGAATATGAACTTCTGGTTCAACCGGAACTTAAGTCGTGTGTCCACTGTTGCGTGACGGTGCTTTATAGCACACTTACTGCCGGTGCAAATTTATGCACACTTGCTTGCTTGCTACCTGATGTCGATGATTGCGGGTCCGGTGGTGGTCGCTTCAGTTTGAACTTGAAAACTAATCGCGTTCTTACAGCCGACCGGCAGTAGCAACGTGACAACCGGCGATCGATCCGGCGACCAACAATTGCACGGCGCCCCGCGCCGTTGTTGGATGGAAACCTTAAATTGGATTTAATAAATTCGAACTGCGCGAGAAAATGCAAATCTGCCGCGCCGGCTATATGTAGAGAGATGCTAAATAACAACAACGGGCACCTCCGGACCCAGCCGGGCTTGCAACAATAAGTCGTTTATCCAGCTGGTCAGATGTTTTGATCGCTACCTGGTTACATTTTAATGCGCCGGGCAGCCGCTTTGGCGGCGCGCGTGAGGCACTCGAGGGGCTTCTTTTTCGAAGTTTTTAATTACATAACAACAGCGGCAGCTCCAGCCAGTCAGCCCGCCAGCCAGCCGGCAGTCCAACGGCAGTCAGTCGTCAGATTTTCCGCAAAGCTGAGCTCGGATCACACTGCTGGCGATGGCCGATGCCAGGCTAGAGCCACTGCCACTAGCTATAAAGCAGCAGCAGCGCAACCAACGGTATGGCACTGTGTTTTGAGGTTAAGTTCAAAGGAAGTCTATAGGCGGCATTCGGATAGAGCCTCCGTGCGTGTGTGCAGTTAGCAAAGCATTTGCCTTTGGTTTGCTGCGGAACTGCTTGGTCTATATATATTTATTTTTTATCTAAAATTCATGATCATTGATGCACCGCTATCGCGTCTACCGCGAAAGGTCGGAAAATCATATGTTTAAATCTAGCCACGCAAATAGACGATTCGTCTAGCACATAGATAGAGTTTCCCAGTTACTGAACAAAAATGGAAGTTACAATCCAAACATATATACATATACTACACTTCTACAGAAGTGTAAGTTCGGACAACGCGACGATCAAAAAGCTGTAACAGAGTCTCTTTTGATTTTGTCTTTCTTTTGGAAGCTTCCCAAAAGTAAGACAAACTCAAAAGAGACTCTGTTACCGCTTTTTAATCGTCGGGTTGTTCGAACTTACGCTTCTGATCTTCGCTCTCTGTTAATCTCTGGTCTGCTACCGTTACGTAGAGATCCAACAGATGGCGTTACTATAAAACGTCTCAATGAGATGCATTCCGATGTGGTCTCACGATTTCGAACGTATTAAGCAAAACAATCGCTTTGAGGCTACCGATTTCATCATATCTAATTAAAACATTTAAATAAGGTCGCCATAAATATTCAAATTCAGTAACGGATTCGTAAAACATACGATCAGCAAAGCGATTTGAGACTAATTTCCGCTCTGCTTAAAGCTAAGCTCAGCCTTGTATCTGGGCACACGGCCTGCTTGAGACAAATTAAATTGTCTTCCTATTTTTTTTGCTCAGTCATTATATGTATTCATTACGTGATCAAAACATTTGCCGTAAAAACAAATTACGGTGAGGTCTCCGGCCATCCGGTCACTTTGATAGCGCGACCTGAGATCCATCTTCGGAAACTGTCTCATCGCGTAACCAATATCTGAACTGTTATAAGATCAACATTTGTTTTAATAGATGATATAATGATATAATCTTATAAAAAAATACTATTCGCGTGCGTGAAGTCGCCGGAAAACTAACTGCATCGTAAAGCATTCAACTGATTCAATGTTTCATTGCGTGTTTATCACTCCTTGAGCGTGAATACAACTAACATTGCTCCAAGCCTCTGTAGGTTTATGTCCGTCAACATGTCAGTGTACATTTGCAACTCATGGAAGGGTTCCGTTTTCTGTTCAAATCTTGTCTATTTGTGTCTTTTTTAGAAAAATGTAGGGCCATATTTCATAGTTGACACTAAAGCTTATTCTTGAGTTAAGGCAGTCTCAAAAATCATCGTTTCTGCCTTGGTACTTTTCTTTTAAAGATCACAACTTCTGAACACTGCCACTAGCGTGGCCTAGGTTAGGCACACTGGGGCACGTTGCTCGTCTTCTCTATAAGATTTATTTCAAACAAACAAAATCTTAGAATATGTAATCCAGAATTTAATTTCTTCGCACGGAACTTTTGCGGCAAGCACATTTTTTAGTTGCTACAGTTTTAAGTCGAATTGATTAAAATGAATTTCTAGCCAAATTTCAAGCTCAATTTTGAACTTCGATTTTAAGCCAAATTTAAAGTCCACTCTCATGCAACATTTCCAGCCCAATTCCAAGTCTGATTTAAAATGCAGTTTGCGGATTAAGTTCGATTTTATGTCCAATTTCATGTGAACTTTTGTGTCTAAATTCATGTCCAATTCTAATTCTAATTCAAGCCAAATTTAAATCTAAATTCATCTAATCTAATAAATCTAATTTCGAGCCAAATTTAAATCCATTTTTACAACCAATTCCAAGTGCAATTTTAAGTCAAATTTATTGGTTAAGGGTTTTGGGTCGAATATTAATAGAATCAGGCCGTTAGATGTCAAGTGACTTTATTTTCAGCAGTGTTTGTTTTCAAGTCCCTCGTTATCTCTTTCATACTGGATTTTATATTACTCCGATGGAGACTCTTGACAGTGCAAAAGTCCCTCTTATAGTTGAAGTGTACGGGTCAGAGGAACGTAATAAGTCCTCGCCAGGGACCGGCTATAATTGGAGATAGTACTGGCAGTGAGAAACAAGTGGGTAAAGTAAAGTAAAACTTTGAAGGAAGTGTAAATCCCATTACATACAATCTAATCTAATCTTAATCTAATCTAATCTAATTTCAACTACCTTTTCCTTTTTAATTGAGTGAAATTTTGAATTCAGGCTCTTAACTTTTAACATTTGATTTTTGATTTTTGACATTTTCCTTTTAACTTTAGATTTCTGTCTTCGACTTTTACTTTTTTAATATTGACTTTTGACCTTAAATTTTAAATACTGACTGTTGGTTATTGAATTTTTGCTTTTAATTTTCGACTTACAATTTTTGACTGAGCTTAGCACAGGTTTATTCTCGAACCGTTCGTTACCTTTCCATCATGTTGCGCTCTCTATTACCCCGAGGAGGCCTCTTGACAGAGCAAAAGTCACTCTTATAGTTTATGTGTACTGGTGAGAGGAACGTAATAACTCCTCGCCAGGGACGGCTGTAATTGGAGATAGCACTGGCAGTGAGCAACGAGTGGGTAAAATAGAGCAAAGCTTTGAAGGACGTCTTTCAAGTTCATTATCAAATCCAATTTCAAGTCCAAATTCACTCTAATTTCAAACAGCATTTCATGTTCAATTTTCAATCCCATTTTAAGACTAATTTTAGAGTGAAACGGTACTGAATCCCAGCACGGCCGGAAAAATGGCGTCCATGTAAGGATATGGGTGCCATCGATCCGGCCATGTTGGGATTCAGTACCGTTTCACCTTAAATCCAATTTCAAGTTTAGTTTAAGTCCTATTTTTTAGTCCAGTTTCAAGTAAAATATCCAATTTTATTCCATATCCGATCTAATCTAATCATCCGTAAGGTTACTGAGTCTGCTTTGACAAGCAAGTGGTCGTGGGTTCAAATCTTAGAAGAATCAGGCCATTTGATGTCAAGTGACTTTGGATTTATTCTCAGCTCCCTCATTACCCTTCCTTCATGCTGAAATCTATATTACCCGATGACAAGTACGTCTTGGCAGTGCAAAAGTCCCTCTTTTAGTTTAAGTGTACTGGTTAGAGGAACGTAATGAGTCCTCGCCAGGGACGGCTATAATTGGAGACAGTGCTGGCAGGGAGGAACGAGTGGGTTAAGGTAGAGAACGGCATTGAAGGAAGAGTAAATCCCATTACAAACAAGCTCTAATTTTAATCTAATTTCAATTAAACTTTCCTGTCTAATATCATGTCCCACTTCGAGTCCGATTTGCGGTCCAATTTCAATTCCAATTGAATTTAACTTTTAAATTGAGTAAAATTTTAACTTCTGACTTTTGAATTCAGGCTCTCCACTTTTAACATTTGACTTTCGACTTTTGACATTCTTGATATTTCCTTTGGACTATAGATACTTTTTGAACGTTGACTTTTGACTTTGAATTTAAATAATTTTTTAAATTTTTGCTTTTGATTTTCGACATTCAATTTTTGACCGAATTCAACTGAGTTTAGCATAGATTCATTCTCAGACACTTCATTACCTTTCCTTCATGTTAAACTCTATATTACCCCGATGCAGACTCTTGACGAGTGCAAAAGTCCCTCTTATAGTTTAAGTGTACTGGTTAGAGGAACGTAATAAGTCCTCGCCAGGGACGGCTGTAATTGGAGATAGCACTGGCAGTGAGCAACGAGTGGGTAAAGTAGAGCAAAGCTTTGAAGGAACAGTAAACCCCGTTACACACAAGCTTACACATAATTAATACTTCACCCAACATCCAACTTCACTGCAATTTCAAGCTCCCTTTCATGTTCAATTTAAAGTCCAATTTCAAGTCTAATTTAAGATCCAATTTCAAGTTTAATTGAAATCCAATTTCAATTCCAGTATCGAGTAAAATATCAAATTTTATGCGAAATCCGATGTCACCTAATTTCAAGTGAACTTTCCCGTCTAATTTCTTGTCCAATCCAGAGTCCGGTTTGAAGTCCAAGTTGACTTTTAATTTTTGACTTTTTACTCTAGACTTTTGATTTCTGATTTTTAACTTTTGAATTTCCACTTATGGTTTTGGATTTTTGACTAAACTTTAGATTTTTGATTTTTGACTTTGACTTTTGACTTTTGATTTTTGACTTTTGACTTTTGACTTTTGACTTTTGACTTTTGACTTTTGACTTTTGACTTTTGACTTTTGACTTTTGACTTTTGACTTTTGACTTTTGACTTTTGACTTTTGACTTTTGACTTTTGACTTTTGACTTTTGATTTTGACTTTTGACTTTTAACTTTTGATTTCTGATTTTTGACTTTTGACTTTTGACTTTTGACTTTTGACTTTTGACTTTTGACTTTTGACTTTTGACTTTTGACTTTTGACTTTTGACTTTTGACTTTTGACTTTTGGCTTTTGACTTTTGACTTTTGACTTTTGACTTTTGACTTTTGACTTTTGACTTTTGACTTTTGACTTTTGACTTTTGACTTTTGACTTTTGACTTTTGACTTTTGACTTTTGACTTTTGACTTTTGACTTTTGACTTTTGACTTTTGACTTTTGACTTTTGACTTTCGACTTTCGACTTTCGACTTTCGACTTTCGACTTTCGACTTTTGACTTTTGACTTTTGACTTTTGACTTTTGACTTTTGACTTTTGACTTTTGACTTTTGACATTCGACATTCGACATTCGACATTCGACTTTTGACATTTGACTTTTAATTTTTCACTGTTGACTTTTAACTTTTGACTTTGGCTTTAAAATTTGACTTTTGACTTTTGATTTCTGACTTTTGACTTTTGACTTTTAACTTTTGACTTTTGACTTTTGACTCTTGGCTCTTGACTCTTGACTCTTGACTCTTGACTCTTGACTTTTGACTTTTGACTTTTGTATTTTCTTTTTGAAACGATGGTTCTACAATTGATGAAGGGACGGTAAGGGAAAGTAATGAAGAAGGACTTTTTTTCCCCGGGAATGAAGGGGAAGGGTGGAAAGGAGGGGGGGGGTAATAGGTAGCTATGATTAACAAGTTGTCGTTGTGACTCCTATCTTTTGTCCAATGCTGCATTGGACAAGTTGTCGTGATAAACAAGTTGTCGTTGTGACTCCTATCTTTTGTCCAATGCTGCATTGGACAAAAGATAGGAGTCACAACGACAACTTGTTAATCATAGCTACCTATTACCCCCCCCCCCCCTCCTTTCCACCCTTCCCCTTCATTCCCGGGGAAAAAAAAGTCCTTCTTCATTACTTTCCCTTACCGTCCCTTCATCAATTGTAGAACCATCGTTTCAAAAAAAAAATATTAATATATGACTGACCGCATTTCAAGGTCATGACTAATGTCACGAGTTTGGTTAATTTGACTTTTGACTTTTTGGTTTTTGATTTTTGATTTTTGATTTTTGATTTTTGATTTTTGATAAAAATTTTTGATTTTTGATTTTTGATTTTTGATTTTTGATTTTTGATTTTTTATTTTTGATTTTTGACTTTTGACTTTTGACTTTTGACTTTTGACTTTTGACTTTTGACTTTTGACTTTTAACTTTTGACTTTTGACTTTTGACTTTTGGCTTTTATCTTTTGACTTTTGGCTTTTAAATTTTGACTTTTGATTTTTAATTTTTAATTTTTAATTTTTAATTTTTAATTTTTAATTTTTAATTTTTAATTTTTAATTTTTAATTTTTAATTTTTAATTTTTAATTTTTAATTTTTAATTTTTAATTTTTAATTTTTAATTTTTAATTTTTAATTTTTAATTTTTAATTTTTAATTTTTAATTTTTAATTTTTAATTTTTAATTTTTAATTTTTAATTTTTAATTTTTAATTTTTAATTTTTAATTTTTAATTTTTAATTTTTAATTTTTAATTTTTGATTTTCGATTTTTGATTTTTAATTTTTGATTTTTGATTTTTGATTTTCGATTTTTGATTTTTGATTTTTAATTTTTGATTTTTGATTTTTGATAAAAATTTTGATTTTTGAGTTTTGATTTTTGATTTTTGATTTTTGATTTTTGATTTTTGATTTTTGATTTTTGATTTTAAATTTTTGATTTTTGATTTTTAATTTTTGATTTTTGATTTTTGATTTTAAATTTTTGATTTTTGATTTTTGATTTTTGATTTTAAATTTTTGATTTTTGATTTTTGATTTTTGATTATTGAGTTTTCTTTTATTTTTGGAATTGATTTTTAATATTTTTTTGAAACGATGATTCTACAATTGATGGAGGGACGGTTTGTAGAATCATCGTTTCAAAAAAATATTAATATATGCCTGACCTCATTTCAAGGTCATGACTAAAGTCACGAGTTTGGTCAATTGATTTTTAGTTTAAAATTTTTGACTTGACTTTTGACTTCTAACTCTTAGTTTTCGACTTTTATTTATATCTTGGGTAATTTTGACTTCTGACCTTTGGTTTTCGACTTTTTGACTTTTGACTTTTGACTTTTGACATATCACTGTTAACTGACTATTAACTTTTAACTTTTGACTTTTAATTTTTGACTTTTTACTCTTGACTTTTGACTTTTGATTTTTGACTTTTGACTTTTGACTTTTGACTTTTGACTTTTGACTTTTGACTTTTGACTTTTGACTTTTGACTTTTGACTTTTGACTTTTGACTTTTGACTTTTGACTTTTGACTTTTGACTTTTGACGTTTGACGTTTGACTTTTGACTTTTGACTTTTGACTTTTGACTTTTGACTTTTGACTTTTGACTTTTGACTTTTGACTTTTGACTTTTGACTTTTGACTTTTGACTTTTGACTTTTAACTTTTGACTTTCATTTTTGACTATTTACTCTTGATTTTTGATTTCTGATTTTTGATTTTTGATTTTTGATTTTTGATTTTTGACTTTTGACTTTTGACTTTTGACTTTTGACTTTTGACTTTTGACTTTTGACTTTTGACTTTTGACTTTTGACTTTTGACTTTTGACTTTTGACTTTTGACTTTTGACTTTTGACTTTTGACTTTTGACTTTTGACTTTTGACTTTGTTTTTTGACCTTTGACCTTTGACCTTTGACTTTTGACTTTTGACTTTTGACTTTTGACTTTTGACTTTTGACTTTTGACTTTTGATTTTTGACTTTTGACCTTTGACTTTTGACTTTTGACTTTTGACTTTTGACTTTGACTTTTGACTTTGACTTTTGAGTTTCTTCAGTTTTGACTTTGGTATTTTAGTTTTCGAATTTTGGTTTTTGACTATCTAGTATTTTTAATTTTAACCAGTGACTTATGACTGCAAGGTATCGACTTTTGATTTTTGACTTTTGGCTTTTCAACTTTCACTTTTAACTCTTTACTTTTCACTTTTGACTTAAGTTTCGACTTTTGACTTTTATCTTTTGTTTTAACTTGTGACTTGTGACTTTTGTTAGGATACTTAACCTTTTATTTTTGATATCTGACTTTTGATTTTCAAACTGTGACTGTTATTTTAATTTTTTGACTGTTGATTTTGACTTTCGACTCTTTGCTTTCAATTTGGTTTATAGTAGGCTTTTGAGTTCGACCGGTGTTGTTCGTAGTTTTTTTTTTAAATTTGACAGTAGTTTTTGGCTCTTGTTCTAACCTGTCATTTTTGAATTTGAGTTTTGACCTTTAATTGTTGATATTTTACTTTTGACTTTTCATTTTTTACTTTTAATTTTTATTTTTTAACTTTTTAGTTTTGATTTTGGTTTTTTGACGATTGGCTTTTGACTATTGCCTATTGAATATTGACTATCGACTATTGTCTATAGACTATTGACTACAGGTATACATCGATAGTACGTACACCTTAGCTTCGTTTAGCCTACGTATTACCGAAATGTAAGTACTATCGAATCACAATTTTAAGCTTTGAAACATTGTTGTATTATGCTTAATGTTGCATAAAATTTGCAAATTTGCATACACTATCGAATAAATAAATATTTTAGTGGTCTTGATTTAGTACAGCAGTAATTTTTAAATTTTTTTAAATCAATAATTTCGCCCTTTATGAAGCTTGGAATGAAACAAATAAAGTGTTACTGGGAAATGTACGTACTATCGAGGCAAAATGTACGTATTATCGAGGATACGTACTATCGACGGTACGTACTAACGAGGGTACGTACTATCGAGGTATACCTGTATTGACTATTAACTTTTAACTTTTGACTTTAAGCTTTTGATAGTCGATTTTTTAGTTTTAACGTTTGCTTTCCGAGTTTTGGACCTTCACCTTCCGAGTTTTGGATTTTACATTTTGACTTGATTTTACTTTTTAGACTTTTGACTTTCACTGTGTATTCTGCAGGGGAAAGACTTCCTTGACCAGTAGAAATTTTTGCAGAATGACATTTCAAGTGGCGTCCTACACAAATGCACGCGCGCTCATTTCGTAAACATCATTAGCTCGGTCGAAGAAAAATTTTAATAGACGGATTTAAAAATGGTATGACGAATTTAAAAAATGAAGTCAGCGGTGTAATTTTAATAAAATGTTTATAAAAATCGCGCTAAAAGACGCTTTTTTAAGAATATTGGTTAAAATTCATCCAAGAAATGATGAAAATTGCCCTCAGTACTAAACCCTAAATGACAAAATTTAAACCTTTCTGACTTGGATGAAACTTAACCTACATGTCTGATAGGACGAAACAAGCACCTTCGTCAGGTTTTGGCACCATTTGATGTAAGACTCATTTTTAACAAGGACGTATTCATTTGTATGGTTATTATGTTTGAAAAATGTATCTTGAAAACTATCGTTTGCTAAAAAATTATGTCTAAGGAAGAGTTGTAGTTTTAATGAATGATTGGGGATTTTACCCCAGCTACAAATAGCACTTTAAAAGCCCTATAAAATACCATGGCGCTAGCAAGAATTTACAGTCGAATTTCACGTTTATTTCATTGTCTATTATTATACACTTCAAAATCCAGGCAAGCATCGTATCGTACAGCTTTCGCTACTTCTCAGCCTGATCTATGCTTCTTTTTTTGAGATTTGTTTTGGCTGCTCCTGCTTCTTCATTGGTACGCAGATTCAAACGTTCTTTTGTCACGATGAACGTTTGATTTCGATGTGCCAACTTTTTTGGCCACATTTCGTACTTCAACTACCTTCTTTTGCTCGTACGCCTTCATTATACAATTATTCAGATGAGGGCCTTTTTTCGACCCGTTTGCGAGTTGTCCTCAAACGAGTAATGCTCACTGAAAAAAATATAAGTAAACAAAAGGACGCAACAAAACTGGACTAACTATAGGGAAAAGGCATTGGCTTCTGACAGTATCCATACTTTCAGGAACAATCTTTACGAAGGCTTTTTGCTTTGTAAACCATGTTTCTTACTATAGACAATATATCGTCTTTGCATAACGGTCTTAGGATTGTTCTCGAAGGCATTATTAGGCTGAACGCAAAAAAAAACAGATCGATCCATTTAAGAAACTGAATTAATAATTATAACTTAGAATGAGGTCAGTTCGACTTCCTTAAGCCGTAAGCTTCCTAGATACTCCGATGTCTCCGTGTAATAATCTCCATTAAATTAGGTTGCACTTATTGCTGGCACATCCTCGAGCAAACGGCGCTTGCAAAACCACCGCAATTCTGCAAAAGCCAATCCCTTTTTTTCGTTCGAATATTCACCCCCTAAGCGCAGGTGAGCGCGCGCGAGCCTACCTCTACCTACCGTATATTATTTTTAGCACTCGGCGGCGCTCACAAAAGTGTTTCTAATTGATCGGCCAGCTCGGCGAAACCCTGCTGAGTCACAATGAGCAGATTAAACACAACAGTAAAATATACCGTGAACAGTATTGTTTCTTTGTGCCAAACCCGTCGTCCAGGACCTTCACCGAGCACCGGTACCGCGACGACCGCACACTGTGCTCGCGCTGTATGAACTGTGTCTGTGTGCATGAGTGTATGTGTGTTCAAGTCAAATTTCAAAGTCAATTCCAAACGGAATCAATTTTTCGTCCGTCCAATTGCGAGCGCATGAGTGGCCACAAAACACACTGCTGCGCGGTTTGATATGTGGAGATTTTTTCCGCGCTTTTGGCGAACGGCGGACGCGCGTACGCAGAAGATGCCGGAGATGCCACAATCTGTGGCAGGCGATGCTTCGAAATCAAATTACCAAATCGAATCGCTCACAAGCAAATTATACGAAGATCACTGGTTTTGCCCACTGGTTCCGATTCGAACGCACCGCGCGTCAATTGACAATTAATTTCCGTTGCTTCGGAGATCGTTTACTAAGTGTGAAAAACGGATCATCTTCAGAGGAGACCGCACGTTGCGTTGGCCCGTTGTTATTATATGGTGCCATTCATGAATAATGCACTGTTGAACCTATCAGCAGCAACAACAACGGCGGAAGTTTGATTGAGTCCGTTCAGGCGCGGTACTAAGAGGTATTTTTGATTGAATTGAAAAATTAGTCAAAGTGATTCGGTATTAAATTTATTGTTGTGGTGCGACGAGCAGCCCACAGCAACAGTACCGGAAGGACGACCAAATGAGAATTGTAATTGGTGAATGTATTATGGGGTTAAATACCGCTCAAAGGAGCGTAACAACATTATTTTTAGCTTGTGTTTTTTTCTTGTCAGCCATTACTCGTTTCTTTTTTGTAATGTTTCAAGCTTAAAACAAGTTAAAAATAGGTTTCTGTCACGAATCCGTTTTATCATTGTCAACCGCTTCATGATTTGTGTTAATTTTGCTATCAAAATCCACTCGTTCGAACAACATGTCACGATAAGTATTATACAGTCGATCGTTAGGTACATTTCTTAAACTTAAATTTAGTTGTACCAATTTCAAGAATTTTTTATGGTTTACGATAGCAGAGACCAAACTTAATGATTGCAAGCGGAACGCCTACGAACTAAAACGATGAGGAAGGTCAGTGACAACTGTGAACGAACTGCCTTTTTAGTGTCTCCATTTACTTATTCTGGTGCTCTATTTAGCCCCTTATGGCTTGCTGATAAATATAAATTAAGATTTACTGTACAGCCTCAGTTACCCTGGATTTCGAGTGGAAAAGCTTATTATCCCGAGTGCCGAGTGCTTCCAGTCCAGATTCGCAAAAACCTTAGCAGGTTAATATTCCATTCCAGCTGACAGATATGGACACTTCATTCGAGCCTCTCTACTGCTTGTTGTTACGCAGCTTGATAAGTGATCCAGTTCTAGCCATTCACCTACATTCTGTCGTTCATTCTCGTCTCGAAGGACAGCAAATCCTTGAAAGTGTCAATGGGTGTTGAAGGTTTCAGCAATAAACTCCGTTGACCTAGCTTAACCTTCCTCTGTGTGTGCAGACTTACCAATCCGAAGAACAAAAAAAAAACATCCACAGGCACCCGTTCGTTACTATCCTACTTTCAATGCATATTTTCCGATTGTCAAACCATTCACGCGTTGATCGTTCCTTCCGATTCGGTACCTTGCCACTTCTCTGCCTGTCAGCGAGTTAGACGAAGGCGAAGGCGGGGAAAAACCAAACCAAACAAACGGTCCCCGGGATCCCCTTCGGGGTGTTTGGTACCGAATGTCTTCAGAAGACGCATGCAGGCATGCATGCCTCACCAAACAAGAAAATGACGAATGGACGACTGCACCGCGCGCTACCTACCTGCCGTCAATGACGACGACCGACGGGGTGGCATAATGGTGTTTCCCCGATCAGCTTGTTTGAGCAAATGAGCTGAGGATTTGGTTTCGCACCGCGCAACAGAGCGTAAGTGAGAGAGAGCCGGTGCAACATAAATCGCGGCTGCCCACCGGCGGCCGCGGCGGCAGCAGCAGGTTAATATGTTGATACATTTTTTATCCGCGCTTGGCGCAGTTTGTTTGAGCTGGGATTGAGAAGTCGATGATCAACTTCTGCTGGTGCGATGATGAGAGGTGCGAAATGTGTGAACGGTGAAAGGTGATGAGGCGCAGCAGGGTGTAACTAGATGCGAATAGAGAGATGAAATGTAATTGCTAAAGGTGATTGTGGGGTTGGATGGAGCACAGTTTTAAAATTATTTTGAACAACTCAGTACAACTTAAGTTTAAGTAAGAAATAAATACGTCTTGAGCTTGTATAATCGTCTTGTCTTGTATAATAGGTAATTGAATAATAGTCGCCTGCAGATATCTATACCTATAAAGAAGGATTTCTGTCTGTCTGTCCTGTGTTCCTTATAGAATCAAAAACTACTGAACCAATCGGCGTGAAAATTTGCATGTAGAGGTGTTTGGGGCCAGGAAAGGTTTTAGTGATGGTTAGAGACCCCTCCCCCCACTAAGAGGGGGGGGCTCCCATACAAATGAAACACAAATTTCTGCATAACTCGAGAACTAATCAAGCAAATAGAACCAAATTTGGCATGTGGGTGTTTTCGGTGACAAGAATTTATTCTATGGTAAATTGAGACCCCTCCCTCTTTATAAGGGGAATTGTAACTCCTCTCCCCTTTAAGAGGGGGGGCTTCCATACAAATTTCCTCATAACTCGAGAACTAATCAAGCAAATGGAACCAACTTTGGCATGTGAAGGTTTTCGAGGGCAAGAAAATTTTCTACGGTGAATTAGGACCCCTCCCCACTCTGAAAGGGGGGGGCTCCTGTACAAATGAAATACAAATTTCCTCCTAACTCGAGAACTAATCAAGCAAATAGAACAACATTTGGCATGTGGGTGTTTTTTTTGGTGACAAGAATTTATTCTATGGTGAATTGAGACCCCTCCCCTCTTTATAAGAGGAATTATAACTCCTCTCCCCTTTAAGAGGGGGGACTTCCATACAAATTTCCTCATAACTCGAGAACTAATCAAGCAAATGCAACCAAATTTGGCATGTGAAGGTTTTCGAGAGCAAGAAAATTTTCTATGGTGAATTAGAACCCCTCCCCACTTTAAGAGGAGGGGCTCCTGTACAAATGAAATACAAATTTCCTCATAACTCGAGAACTAATCAAGCGAATTGAACCAAATTTGGCATGTGTGTGTTTTTGGAGACAACTTTTTTTTCAATGATGAATTGGGACCCCTCCCCACTTTAGGACGGGGGGGTCCTATACAAACGAAATACAAATTTCCTCATAACTCGAGAACTAATCCAGCAAATGGAACCAAATTTGGCGTGTAGGTGTTTTTGGAGGCAAGAATTTTTTCTGTGATGAATTAGGACCTCTTCCCACATTAGGAGGGGGGGCTCCAATACAAATGAAATACAAATTTCCCCATAACTCGAGAACTAATCAAGCAAATAGAACCAAATTCGGCATGTGGAGGTTTTTGGAGGCAAAAATATTTTCTACGGTGAATTAGGATCCTTCCACACTTCAAGAGGGGGGGCTTCTACACAAATGAAATACAAATTTCCTCATAATTCGAGAACTAATCAAGCAAATGGAACCATGTGGGTGTTTTTGGAGGCAACCATTTTTCCCATGATGAATTAGGACTTCTTACCTTTTTAGGAGGGGGGGGCTCCCATTCAAACGAAATACAAATTTGCTCATAACTTTAGAACTAATCAAGCAAATGGAACCAAATTTGGCATGTGAGAGTTTTAGATGGCAGAATTTTTTTTCTGTGGTGTATTACGACCCCTTTCCCTTTTAAGAGGGTGGGCTCCCATACAAATGAAATACAAATTTCCTTATAATTTGAGTACTAATCAAGCAAATGGAACCAAATTTAGCATGTAGGAGATTTTTGAGTCTTGAATTTATTTTATGATAGTTAGAGACCTCTAACCCCTGTGGTAGGGGGATATGGACTCTCATACAAATAAAACAGAATTTTTTGCGAAACTCAAAAACTAATCCAACTCGAGAAATTCGAGACTCTTCCATAAAACATTAATCAATAACAAGACCACAAAAACTATCTATAGTAACACTAGATCATTCAGGACGAACCGGTCGCGAGTGTTGCCGGTGACCCGCCGTTGGAAGCGCCGCCCACTGGGGGGCTTGCAAAACTCGAGAAGTGACAAAGATCATCCGAGATTCATGATTTATGTACAACACAGGTTAATTTGTGGCAATACGAAGTTTGTCGGGTCAGCTAGTTTCCTATAAAATCAGTCATGTATTTAAGTCGAAATTTCTACACCTAGCGCTTCCTCAATATCCCAGCATATTCTTTAATGATATAGCTCCTGGGGTTTCCGTAAAAAACAATGCTTCATACAGCCAATGCACGTATTTTTAAACTACTTGTCGAGGCTATCATGAACAGCTTAAACCGACATCTAAAACCCGCAGAAAATTTAGCGATGATTTCTACTTGAATGCGATGTACTTTACACCGTCCGTTTAGTGGTGGAATACGAACGCTATGCATGACACAACTAGCAGTTAGCTCAGTCATACCTCCGATTATACAGCAGAAAGAATGCGTTCTGATCTTTTTTCACATTTTCGTTTCGATCAAGTTTCCTTTATCGTTTGGAGCAGTGAATGAATGCAAAACAATCAATTGACTGGAAGTCACCACTGTTCCATCAACAGTCATTACATTGATTTTCTTTTAACCTGCAAAGGCTTTCTCTCTCGTCATTGGGTCTACCTTCATACAGACAGTGCCCGCTCATGTTGTTGTAAATGAAGAAAAGGTCTTTGATCGTCAATAAAAACGTTGTCAGCGCCTCATTCTACTTTCTCTCTGTTACACGCTACCGATTACTCTCCCAAATATTGTGAAAAACATCCTATTACACACAGAGCCGTAGCGCGACATTGTGGCGCCCTAGGCGAAGACCCGACTCTTCCTCGTTTCCCAAATCAGTGTTCCTTCCAAGTTTATTAGTTTTGATAAGATTTTAAGCCGCCAACCAGCTTCTGAACTTACACTAAATTCTGGACCACATTTATTATCAGACTTTGTTCCAAATTATGTAACAACTTTTGGAACAGATTTGTACTAGAATCTGGACCAGTTTTTGGATCACAATTTCGATAAGATTTATCGCCTAAGATTTATTCTAGATCTGGACCACGGTTTGGCTCATTTTTTTTTCATGATATTGCAAACCAGATTTTGTAAAAAAATTAGACCAGATTCTAGAACGAAACCAGGTTATAAATCGGAATTTGGACCACATTTTTCATCAGATTTTTTGGGCTAGATTTTGCTCCTCGAGCAGATTTTGGACCACAGGTTTCGGATCAATTGTTAAACGCTCAACCAGATTCTGGATCGAGTTTTCAACCAGATTTCGGACTTGCACTTTATTTTAGACCTGCACACTTAAAAAACTCGGCAAAATTTGCCGAGATTTGGACAGCCGAGCGTTCGGTGAAAATTTCGGTTTTGCAAATCGACGTTTACGGATCTTTACTAACGTTTGGCATCATGAAAAATTTTACCAAACGCTCGGCTGTCCAAATCTCGGCAAAATTTAGCCGACTTCGGTGCTTTTTTTAAGCGTGTGGATTACATCGTGGACCACATTTTTAATCAACTTTTGTTTCCGATTTTACAATCATCTGGAGTAAATTTTGAAGCACATTTTTTATCAGATTTTGGAAGAGATTTTCGACCCAAATTCCAGACCTGCATCAGATTTTGGATCACATTTTTAACAGATTTGGACCAGCTTTTGGATAAGATTTAACACCACATTTTTTTAAACATTTTAGACCTCATATTTACTCAAATTTTTGATCAGATTCTGGACCTGGACCGCATTCTGGACCGTGCTCGTTTTGGCCCTTACCTAGATTCTGGACCACTTTTTTTATCGAATTTTGGACCAGATTTTAAATCAAATTTGGGTTTAGATTCTGGAACAAGATCAGAATATCTAAGTGGTGAATGACCCTCTGGGTTAAAACCACTCTAAAAAAAAGAGATCAGAATATAAATCAGCTTTTGGGTCACATTTTTGATCAGATTTGAAACCACTCATCAGACTTGGTATCAGGGTTTGAACCAGATTCTGGTCCTGAATCACATTTTTATCAAATTTAGATAAGGTTATGGATAATATTTTGGATCCTATGTTTGATCAGATTTTGGATGTGAGACCTGATTATGAACCACATTCCGTACCAAGACCAGCCCAGCTAGCATTTTCATATGTATAAAAAAGGTAAAAATCAGCATTACGTACAGATATACATGCTAAATAAATCGTATTTCAGGCGCAAAATTGGCATATCCGTACTATTTTGGAGGCGATATACGTGATTACGAATAATTTTGAGCGTTACGACTATATAACTATTTATATACGATAATATCCGATTAAGCGCGAGTCGCTCCGTACTACTCTACGATTTTGTGCTGAAAATCGTATGTATGTCTGTCATTATCATTATATACGATAGATAATCAACTTGATCCCACTTTATCCAGCTTTAGTTACGATTTCGAGTTTGTTAGGAGATAGTTACGATAGTTTTCGTACATTGATATACGAGTTGGTGCTAGCTGGGAGATTTTGGGCCAGGACCACATTATGGACCACAATTTTATCAGATTTTGGACCAGATTTTGGCTCAAATTTTGGACCAGATTTTCAAGCTGGGCCAGATTATAAACCAGATTTTAGACAACATTTTTGATCAGATTTTGGACCAGGAGCCGCCTTTGGGCCACATTTTTAATCAGATTTTAAACCAGCAACCAGACTTTGCACCAGATTTTGAACCTAGACAATAATTTGGATCTGGACTACATTTTATCAAATTTTGTGCAAGATTTTGGAATAAATTTGGACTCCATTGTGGACCATGGTTTGGGCCACATTTTTTTATCATATCTTGGATCCTGACACAAGACCCTATTCCAGAACCGTAGCGTAACGTAGCGTTCGTGTTGTGGGTTCGAATTCGGTTATAATCTCAGATTATAGCTTGGTTCGACCCATGCACCTTCCAGCATTGGACAAAAGGTAGGAGTCAAAATGACTACTTGTCAAGCATAGCTACCAATACCCCCCCCCCCCTTCCTTTCCGCTCTTCCCCTCCTTCACCAAAAAATTTCTTTCCCCTACCGTCCCTTCATCAATTGTAGAACCATCGTTTCAAAAAATATTATTATTTAGAATTAAACTATCAGACATGATTCAGACAACTCCCTATATTCAATACTTCGCTACTCTTGAGAGTGTCTTACTAAGGTTTAGTCCGTTTTTGGCGCCCTGTTGAGCTAGTGCCCTTAAAGCTGAACTTGAAATTGCACTTAAGATTGAACTTGAAATTAGGCATGAAATAGGACTTTAAATGGGTCATGAAATTGAGCATGAAATACGATTCAAAATTGAAAAAAAACGAATTTTTTAATCGAGCAAAAAAATATGAAAGTTTAAATGAGAAAACCGATTCTATTCTTGCTTATAATATACGTTATTACTTTTCCACGCAAAAATCTACGAAAAAAGACAAAAACGAAGGAAACTTTTTTTGGACGATTTTCGGAAATTCCATTGTTCGAATTTCCATTTGTGTTTCGTGCTAGAAGCATACACTCGTAATCGTACACTCATTTTTCGAGTTTTTCAGACTGTAGAGCCCATAGAAAATTGATTTTATAAAAAAAATTGACTGATATCCTACAAATTATTTTTTGCCCCTCGATTTTTCAAGCCAATTTTCAAGCGGGAGGGGGGGGGGGGCGGCTGACAAAAACTTTGAAAATGATTTACAATGGCCTTAATACAGAAATATTAGAAGAAAAAATTCAGCTAAAAGTCTAGTTGACTGTCATCAGATTCTTCACACTTCGTCCACGTTATTCGTGTCGGAGAATTCCAGTTTGTCTAATATTGCTTCTCGCTTCCTCCAGTTTTTTGAGTTCTCTTCCGATTTCACTGGACGATGACCCAGTTTCTCTCTACTGGGCGAAACTCTGGCATGTTGGGAGGGTGTTTGTTCTTGACTACACTGGCTGCACGTGGTTGAATGGATACCACTCCGCGGTCTTTGTTCCGTAATACTAAAATACCAAATCCGGTCAAAACGGCCTCGAACAGTCGTGTTACCACAGGCACAGTTAGCCTGCTAAACCAAATTTTTCTTAGCGAAATTCGACAGTTTCATATGCATCTAAATATGTGCCCCATTTCCTTTCCGGTCGCCGTATAAATCTTATGCCCAGAAAGGCATTTGAAGGCTTGCTTACCGTACACTGAGAATAAAGCATGATGTAGTTAGGTGGATTCGCCTCCTTCGGTACAATATGGACTCCATTAGCATCATACCATTCCAAAACATCTTCGGCGTAGTGACAGGATGCCAAATTAGGCCAAAACAGCGAGGGTACATTATGGCTGTGTAGGAACGGTAACAATCGTTTCTGCAGGCATTCTTCACGGTATATTTCCTTGTTAATCGTTCTCGTAGGGATGTAACTTTTGCTTGCTCGACCACAGCTGCATATGGCCTGCCATACTAAATATTTTTAGGGGAACTTGGCTTTCTTCTTTGTCCTAAAATGGTCTGCAACACATGAAAAATTCGTTAAATATTCGCGATAAAGCTCACGAGAGCGTGTTTTGACCGTCGTATTTTGCTTATCATTACGGTTTGGCACAGTCCTCACCTTGAAAGACCTCATGCCTTGTCGTTGCTTAGAGGTGTGCACGAATGTTGGCGACATTTTTATTTTACGAGCAATGGTAGGGTACGGGAGGGTATTCCCATCACGCTACTAATTTCGGCATACATTACCTTTTTTGGCTGCACTTTCCCAAATAAAAACTTTACCGATATATAAGAATACTGAAACGAATGTAGCACTCATAGGCTTTAATGTGTTATAACTATTTTCATAAAAATGTAAGTAGTTTGCTTAATTTTATTCAATAAACATCAAAACTACTGTTTTTCCACTAGCACGTAACCGGGCTGAAAAAAACTAGCGGCAATCGCTTACGCGTATCTGCTCTTGATAATGGTTTGGAAAACACACAATTATGATCACGTTTACTTATTCTAGAAACTAAACAGCTGTGAATATGCTATCACAGGACAATTCTACTTCTTTATATCACGGAAGAACACAAAAATTCCCCTCTGATATGAAAATATAAATCAATTTTCATTCACTAGCCGTTAGCAGCATTTTGTTTTTAATTCCAGCTTATGGTGCGTTATTTACACTAGTACCAATATATGTGCTGACATATCTGGTATTTGAGTGAACTGGCGCTACTGTATATGCACGATTCAATAATACACTAGCGCCAGCAGCAAGCTGTTGTCACTGCAAAACTGATTATCGTCAATGAGCCCGGAATGTAGACAATAGCGAGAAGTTATCAATCGGTCTCTCTTTTCTTGTCTCTTTCGATCTGTTTTTGAAAAGCATTTAACTGCTGTGCAAGCTAATTCGGCCTGTCGGATTTAAAAAACACAGACACCACTATAGAAAATGGACTCAATTTAGCCGCAGCGACTTCATCATTTCTCGCGACAAAAACTCAAATTCAGTAGCGTTTTATTAAGATCAAAATACACGCCGATATTCAGTAAATATTATTCTATCAACTGGTATAAAAATCTTGTCTCGAATAAATATGGTTTCAACGTAGTTCCTGAATATTGTTCAGGCTACCGCTTAATGGGCTGGAAATACCCACTCGTACCCTACGTACAGAAAGATCTGGTGTCCTGCGTAATATTTGTTTTACCTTCGCATCCTTGTGGTAGTTCCTCAGATCCGTTTTTGTTCCACTTCCCTTCTTCCTAGCTGTTGTCAAGCGAGTATCGAACGATTTTAAAACACTGTGAACAGTGTTTGGAGGAAATCCAAGCTTTTTGGCAAGTTTTCTTAACCGGAAAACCGGTTCCGAATCCCTCGGGATTTTCATTGCAACCGCACAGAATTGCTTTTCGCACCTGCTAAACGTTAAAACCGAATCTATTGTTGCTTATAATATATACGTTATTATTTTCTATGCAAAAATATACGAAAAAAGACAAAAACGAAGGAAAATTTTTTGGACGATTTTCGGAAATTCCTTTGTTTGAATTTCCATTTCTGTTTCGTGCTAGAAGTGTTAATACAACTCGGAGACTCATTTTTCGAGTTTTTCAGACTGTAGAGCCCACAGACAATTGATTTTAAGAAAAGAAATTTGACTCATATCCTACAAATTATTTTTTTGCCCCCCGATTTTTCAAGCCAATTTTCAAGGGGGGGTGACAAAAACTTCAAATATGATTTGCAATGGCCTAACTAATTTTACATTGTGTGTTATAAAAACGCGGATATTTTTAATAATTTGTGTTGGATAGGACGGGAATAGGCAATTACGATGAAGCAGCAACATACCCTATATTAATGTGTGGAAAAGGAAAGCCTCCCAGTTAGCCTCGAGGTATAATGCTGGCCTAATAAGCCAATCGTCGTATGTTCGAATCTCGGCTGGGAGAGGCTGTTGGAATCAATAGGCTCTACAATTGTCCTGCATTCTAACATCTGGCTGCGAAGTCTGTCGTATAAAAACAGAAGGTCAATAAGGCGGAATGTAGCGCCTAGGCTTTGCTTTGCTTTGGAAGAAGAACACATTTGTCGGTATTAGTAGCGAAATATCAGTAATGGATGTCATACTAAAACAAATCGCACGGAACAATGGAGTTTGGTTTTGGTCGTGGTTGGTTGATTTTAGATCCCACCAATACTTTGGCAAAATTTCTTCATTTAACTAACACTATTTACCGAAATCGCCAAACCTACATATACTTAATTGGACCAGGAATATAGGAAACTTCATAGAAAATGCGACTATTATGCGAGTAGCGGCAGCATACGTCTATTTGAAACTTTACTCGAGTTTTGTCTCTATGTCATTGCTTTTAGTTTCTGTAAATTGAGTTTTCTCGTTGGAACCAGAGACTAACAGACGTAACATTTCGATAAAATTTTCTATCAATAGGTTGTTGAAATGATTTATCTAAATCTCGCAAAAAACACTAGCAGCATCTGGTGTACTCTTCCCGAAACGAAAAACGGCTTTCTATAAATTTAGCTAAACCTGAATCTGATAGCAACGCCAGCGTAGGCGGACGACGTTCTCGCGCAGCGACTGTTGTTTGAGTTTTGGCTAGAGTAGAAATTTGAAATGAGCGATGGAACTATGTTCCAGCGTTACGTCTGTTAGTCTGTACCGTGTACCCCCGTTGGTATGACCTTCTTTAATCTGAACATTTTTAATCTGTACCCCGGTGGTATGAATGCGTTCACATTAAAAACCGATCAAGCGTCACACACAATTGACGTTAAAGTGGACCGGTAAATTAAAAAAAAGCAAAAAATCTTAATGCGTTTCCTCTTGCTCAGGAGCTTTGGCAATATAGCTCATATGCAACTTATCTCTCTCCAGCACTCAAAATAGACCATTTTAGTCGAAACTGCCGAGCCAATTTCGTATTATACAAACCAAACCTTTAGAATTGGCGCATGTTTGAGATGTTTTCAAAACGTTTGTTTTCGTCAAATCAAAACAACAAGTTCATAGGGTGCGCGTCTTGCGCGTGTGTGAAAATGAATAGAGTTACCAAATATTCAGATTAAAAATGAACTCGCCCAATCTGAACGAGCTGTTTTTCATATTAGCGGGGGTTGAGTGTACTTGAACTGTACTTGATTGTTTGTGTTCTTTGAGTTACATAGTGAGATGAAAACGCAAACGCCTGCCTGAGTGCGGAAACAGCTCGACCGAACAGACTACATAGTCACTGGACAAGTACTGGCACTGGAATCACTGGATTTTCTTTTCAGACTGGTTATCGTTCGCTCGCGAGTTCAAATGTTTCCCAAATCAAATGTTGTTTCAAAAAAAGATATCACAACACTAGTTGATGATCAACATGGTAGCTGCATTGATATTCAGGTAGAAGGTATCGACAATTCGTATTTAGCTGCAGAGTATCTTTCGTGCAAGATAAATCTCCTTGAATGCAATGGGCACACCAGCGCCATTACTAGTCTAGGGATTAAAAGGTCAACCACGGCAAAAATCGTGAAAGATGTCATCGGAGATGGTTGAATGTATAAAGTGAAATTAGTCGTCATCGATTCTGTGAATTTCAGTCTTTTTGTTTGAAACAAAACTTTTGACCAAACTCGTGACTTTAGTCATGACCTTGAAATGCGGTCAGGCATATATGAATATTTTTTTTTTGAAACGATGATTCTACAATTGATGAAGGGACGGTAAGAGAAAGTAATGAAAAGGATTTTTTCGGGAATGAAGGGGAAAAAGTGGAAAGGAAGGGGGGGGGGGGGGGTAATAGGTAGCTATGCTTAACAAATTGTCGTTGTGACTCCTATCTTTTGTCCATGCGTCTTCCAGCATTGGACAAAAGATAGGTGTCACAACGACAACTTGTTAAGCATAGCTACCTATTACCCCCCCCCCCCCTTCCTTTCCACTCTTTCCCCTTCATTCCCGAAAAAATCCTTCTTCAAAACTTTTGTTCATGAAAATATTTTCGCTGTATACAGATTGGCAAGAAGAATGCAATGAATACTTCTCTACAAACAGAAATGGCCCAAAAACTGGTTCCGAAATTGGGTTCTCCGACGAAAGTTAATGATTGCTAATTTCCATTTAATAGGGAAATTCGCAGCTGTTACTTTTGCTGTGGTTTGTTTTTATAAATTGACAGTTAATCGCACAGAAATTCAGTGAAGTCCCCAATACTCGTATGACTTATAACTCTTGACTGAAGTCTCTGCACTGTGGACCACGGCACGCTATAAACTCAAATTTATACAGTAAAGATGTTGTTGGTTCATGCCTTGGATGCGCGTACATTCTATATAGTTCCTGATTGTTTTGTTAGCGACGGAACGACGCTTCAGTGTTACGTCAGTTTGTCTATGGTTCAAATTGTTGCACGATGGTCAATGAAAATTAAGTGACTATTGAAGATTAGATGATCAAACACTTACTTTCGGCGAGATGGACCAAGTCTGATCTTAGTCCAGGGTACTTTGGCGAATTGTGACTTAAAATTGGTGCTTCCAAGCTATCTGCGCCACGAAACACGATAGTGCGACCCTGGCCAACAAAATAAGACAGCGACGACAAACTCGATACCTGAGCCTACAAACAAGTGATGGCGAGACTCAGTTTACACAATTTACACAACTACACGAAAGAGGCGCTCGGCGCACAGCTGGAAGTAACGTATACGACAGTTTGTTCCCCACGAGACATCAAGATTGTCATCAGACCGAGCCTTCAAGGGTCGGTCAGGTCGAAAGGCAAGCGATTTGAAGAATACTGACAGACCATCATAAACGATACCTTGAAGCGTACGATAACGATCGGCGATGGTCTCGCGGTTTTTCAATGCCAGGTGCAGGTGTGCCACCATTATTTGATTGCAATTTTGCTCACTTGATCGTACCGCCTTAACTATGCCGTACTTTAGAAGAGATACGTATAGGATGCTTGTAGAGTAGTAGTTCAGAGTTAACAGAAGCCCAGGTCATTTACGACCGCTACAGACTGTGCATCATAAACGACAGAACTGTACTCCGTTAAATGCCAGGTATATATACAGCTCGCAAACTGCTGACAGCTGCATACGTTCACTGTATGACGTGCTACCTTATTTGCAAAAAAAAAGTTCCATAAAACTTTCCACGGCGGCGAAAAATTCTAAAGAGAAATCGGAAAAGTTGGAAGAACTATGTTCTACTTCGTGGAAAATTTTAAAAATATTTTTTCTTTTTTTGACAATTCATTAAATCCAGGTTAGTCACCTTGCTTTAAATAACAAAAAGTTCATGATAATGTTTTTATTGTTACTGGGTTCCGGCTGAAAAACTCAATTTTAACTCAATTAAATCCAAATCCACAAAAAAAAATCATTAAGAAAAAGTTGTTCACCAAATTTTCCTCACTGCTGGAACTGGAAATTGCCAAAGACGGGAAAACTATATTCTATTATATGAAAAATTTTAAAATATTTTTTTCCTATTCACCAAATTTTCAGCTTTCAATGGTGAAAATGTCACGATAACACTTTTTTTTTCTCAAAAAACTAACGATTATCGACGGCAACTCAAATATTACAGACCATCTCCCGTGTTAGTGGTCATTGATACCCTGTGAAATTTGGCATTTTCAAAAATTGATAAACTTATCGCAGAGTTCGTCGCTTATAAATTCAAAAAATTACTCATATAGAGAATGAAATTAAGAGGGAAAAATCCAACTTTGTCGACTAGTGATTGTTGCTTTTTAAAATTTATACCATGCTTCTCAAAAAATCCCCGGTATCGGAAAGTACCCACCAAACTCCACCTTCCACTCGGCACGACTGTGCGTAAATTCCCATATAATGCGACGTCGCCCGGTCGTCAATTCTTTACGACGGCGGCGACGACGTCATGGCTTACTGGACGTGTCTACCTACAAACCGACGCGACGAATGAAAGAAAATACGCTCAACGTGACATCGCATTCATCAGTAGCAAGTGGAAAAATCAAAAGCGTCGGTAGCGGCGCGACTGGCCAGGTATGCAAACAGCAAGGTGCCGTGCAACACTCGATTCTCTCGTCCGTCTCAATAGCATGTGCACAGTGTGCAACAAGAATTAGCCGGAGAGAAGCCAGAGAGCTGGTGCGATCGGCCACCGCGTGTGCTTCGTTCGAACTGAACTGCATATAGCCGCCGCCGCCGCCACCGCCATCGGAGGCTTCGCTCTCTGTCGTGCAACAATCTGCCACCTGTTGCCTGCGGTAGGGGGGCCTGCGAGGTTTGTCGACGCTCGGTTAGGTATTTAAACTGATAGCACACCAAAGGTCTCATGCATTCATTGGTTTGCTTGCTTTTTGCAAAGTATCTCAGAAGTAGAATTGTTCGTAATTTGTCGCTGACTCGTGATCGTACCTCAGAGGTGAAGTGTCCTAGGTAAAAGGAGGAAGTTCCAGCAACAGCAAAGTTCTAACTCAACATTGTGAAGTGTGTTTGCTCTAGGAAAAACAGTCACAGGAAAACAAAACGAGCGAAGAAATAATAAAAAAATAACTGTTCCTTCACCGAGTCCTGAGAGGAGTCAAGCATTAGACGTGACAATTCCACCGAAAGCAATTTCGCCCCGAAAGCAGTGTGTTTCCGTTTGATATTTTTCTTAAAAATATTAAAGAAAATAAAGCGTGGACCGGAAATCCCACTCTAGGTGTGTGAAAGGCGCCAAATACTTTGCAAAAAAAACAACATAAAGTTCGTAACTGATCAACTGTTCAATAAGCCCGAAAACGACGAGCTCCATCGTTGCAGCGGTTAAAAAGTGCATTTTTTTGGGGAAATCTCAAGAATCAAAACACAGAACCACCACCAGCACCGCCACAGTCACCTTCCGCTGCTACAGTAATGGCCGTTGCCGCTGCTCAGAAGAACCGCGAAATGTTCGCCATCAAGAAGTCGTACAGCATTGAGGTAAATATTGCGCTTTTTTGACGAACGAACTATGTACAGTGTGTTCAATGTGTGATTAAAGGTGTGAAATGGTGATTTTTAGTGTCATAAAATAGAACTAATGTTTGCTGGAAAAAAGTTGATTTAAAAGGAATCGAATTAGTTGGAATAATCGGTGTGAAAAGTAAAATTTAAGTTGAAAAATCATTTTAAGAGCAACTCAACGATAACCAAATTTCAAGCTAAAATCAAAGGAATGAAATTTTACACATCAAATAATTTAATAAATTGATTAAAATCAAAATCAAAAAAGTTTCTCGTTAAGTGAGTTTAGTGAATTTTTACCAGCAAATGAGTGAAAATGCCAAACTACGATTCTAAATAACAAATTGTCAAATTTTTGCTTCTAAATACTTGTGAACTTGTATAAGGGTAGCACGTTTCCATTGAAAAGTGATTAAGTTTTTTGTTCAAACTTAACAACACTACAATTATCCTGTACCGTAGTTTTGAAAATCGTGTGTTGAGGTGTCGCTCTACCAAAAATATCCCTGTATTTTTACAAAAAATGGCATTTGTTAGTTACAAAAGTTGAATTCTATTCTGTCATTATTAGGATGTGACAAACAAAGTTTTGAAAATGAAATCGATTTAGGGCAACAAAATTTTCACGAAAACCCAGTTCCAAAATTAACGTTCAAGCAACGTTTTTCTCAATGATAATTTTTACAAACCAACCCAATAAGTATTTGGTGGCCTGTTGCGAAAATGGAATGAAATTAATTAGTGTTTACTGGCGCTATTTGGCGAATAAAAAACTGAACTAATAAAGTAAGGGTTAAGGCCCAATCGTTCAGACGAAAAGGTATTATTCTGAGCTACATAAAATCGTGTAAAATTGGGTATTTAACCCTCTAATGGGTTGGCTATTGGAGCTTCAGAGCTACATATAAAATTTGTTTTGAATTGACACTATTAAAAACAGATTAAAAACAAATTGAAAACAGATTTCTTGACACTCTTATATTATTAGAGTTTATTTCTAATTCCCGTCGTAGCAAGTAAAGCCATTCTAATTTTCATCATTTGTTGGTTGGATTTAATGAATACTCCAAAAGTTCTTGTGCTGATTTGACTAAAGCACACTTACCTTCCGATCCGTAAACTTTGAAATCACTGAAAAGCGAATATTACGGAAATTACGCAACTGACTTTATTTCTTAAATTCGTCGTACCGTTTTAAACTCCGTCCATCAAAATTTTTCATCGTCCGAACTAAAAATCACAACAATGTTACGAAGCTAAGGTGCATGTATTTGTGTAGGACGGCATGAAACATGTTATTCTGCAAAATTTCTGCAGGTCAGGCAAGTTTTCCTGGCTGCAGAATAACGACAATGCCTTGCGTGAGTTATTTTCATTTATGAATGACGGAAATTAAAACGATTAGTCGACATTTTCTTCTTCATCGCACGAAAAAACGTAGGAAATTTGGCTGGTAAGACTTCTTTAATGAAAAAAAGCATTTAAATAGATCTCAGATCTCACTTTGATTGATCACGTATGATAGACAATAAACTAAAATATTAGGGAATAATTAGTTTTGCATTGTGTGTCATAAAAATGCTGCTATTTTTAATAATTTGTGTTGGATAGGACAGGAATAGGCAATTACGACGAAGCAGCAACATACCCGATCACAACATTCTGACTATGCATTCAAGAGGTGTTATCTTTCAAAAACAAGAATTGATGAAAATTGCGAAAAAACCATATTGTGCGAATATTCCCTTTTTCGCTTTTGAAGCAAAAGAATATCTAGAACAAAATGATTTGTCTCAAAAATTTTCTATGAGTAGTTTACATGCTTTATTTTAATTTTGTAATAAAAATCTGAATTAAAAAAATACATGGGTATGGTGAAGGATATATAAAAATATGATAAGGCGAAGGATATGAAAAAATGACAAAGATAAATTAGACTTTTTCTAACCTAGCGCACATTCAAATAATTATTTTTGAGTGAAAATCAAAACTTGAGCTTCTTTTGAGTATATTTTCATGCAAAAATAGTCATTAGTCAATTAAATCCTCCAAGTCAACAACATTGTGTTGAGAATACAAATAATTTCTTAATCATTTGTCTTAGAACAAAAACCCGCTTATCTTAAAAACAAAATGAATCAAAATGTTGTCTAAAATATCGTCCATCCCAAGCAACATTGTGAGTTTTATTGTATTTTATGGCGGGTTTCATGATCAATTTTGGTCTTAAATGCCATCATAAGAGTTTACTTATTTGCTTACCTAAATTGCTACTCGGGATAGCTTGCTACTACTTTCACCATTTGTCAGGAAAATTTCGAATTCAGCCTAGAAAAAATGTTTCGTCTTTTGAAGTGTTCCAAGTTATGAGCAAATGTTTGGAATCTTCGAAAGAAGAGAAGCAGTGACTTGCATCTTTTGAAACAGGCAGCAATCAGAAGAAACGATGTTCGGAGAATACGATTAGTGCAGTAAAATAGCCCACTTGAGCATTTCCAGATACTTTTTTACGGCTTTTGCGGCATGCAGCCGAGCATTGTCATGCAGTAGAATAGTGTTATTGAGTCTTTTTGTAAATTCTGGTTATTTTTCTCGTAATATACTTTACTAAACGCGTAAACTACTCAAACGAATGAAATGTAATCTGTACCGAGCTCATAGTACAAAAGACCCTTTTAGCTCCATCACATTCACAATGTGTGACCTTCGAACTATGAAAATTTGGGTTTGGTGTTGATGTTACCATCGATGAAAATATTTAACCGGACAGAGCGTAGTATTTTTCTACTTGGGATTGTCGTAGAATAACCATTCCTCATCCACAGTCACAATCCGACGTAAAACAAAACCCTTTATTTGTTGCTTTTGTATTACTTATTTACTTATGAGTCCTGTCTGCCGATTCGGCAGAACAAAAGGATGAAAACAGAGATCTTCACTGCCGACGGTTACCCGCCATGGTTTTTACTTATCGTCAGGACAGGTTCACGTCTACAGCCCGGATGTCGTTGGCTAAGCTGTATCGCCATGAGCCTCTGAATCTGCATCTTCTACACTGTCTTTGCGGATTTCAGTCGAGTGCTTCTCTGCAGATCTTGTTCGCTCCTTTCCTCAAAGTGTGTCCGATCCACTTCTACCTAAGTTCACGAATTTCTGTTGCTGTCGGTCGTTGCTTTTCTATTAACTGCTCATAAGCGAATAATCTTCTTTCAATATCTCTCGGTTTCAATTCATATTGCAACCAATTTCTATGCTTTTAAATCATTCCCGAGGATGTCAATCGCACAAAAACTGCTTGTTCATGTCACTCCCAATGATTCTGTAAACTCCTCTTGCGGTTGACTCAGATCTTGATCAATCAATGCCCACAAATCTTTGTCTTCGAGTTTTTTGGAAGTCCAAAGGTTGTCTTAAACACTAATCACTATCTTTGAAACGTCTTAATCACTATCTTTGAAACGCCGAAACCATTCCTTAGACGATTTCCCAGCAGGAGAATTGTCGCCATGCGCTTCAGTTGCACCTTTCTTCCAATTGAAGCAGAAAATGATAACTTCCCGCAAATGCAGTTTAACTACCACAAAATTCGACGTATTCGCAACAGTAAACAATTTAGGGTTTATCCACGACACAAAAAGCGATATAAACTGAAGATTATCGATTGACGTTTAATCTTTCTGAAGGCACCGAAATAAGCTGACTTATGAAACATTCATAACAGGCAGAGTCATCTCTTAAAAACGGGTCGAACTAATTTGTACAGTGGTTTTGTTTGTGGCGAAAATTGCTTTATTTCTGTACGAAATGAGTAAAATGTTTCAATTTTGTCTGCCCCATGTTGAATATTGGGCTAACAAATTGGGGAAATTGATAAAATCTACAAATTTTGTCGAAAATTTTATCAAAATTAAAGCCTTAAAGCCTTGCAATTTCGAAGACTTTTACTAAAAATTAAATTTTAACCCTCAATTGGTCGACCGAAAGCTCAATGAACCGGGCACAGCACACTGGTCCAGAACCTTTTTTTTTTTGATGCGCATTAGCTTTGAGCGGGAAAACTTGGTTTTAGGTTTGCGAAACCTTTGGAAGAGTTTTTTAAAATTAAAAGTTCTATCGTTCAGTGGAATTCAAATTTTGATTAATCCCCCTAAAAGTGCAATAATAAATTTATTTTTCTTCACTTTAAACATAACACAATAAATGTGTTCTGCAAAGTTTTACAGCATATTATTACAAGAAATTTTGCTAAAGACAGTAACCTTCTATCTCTTCAGCAAAGATAGAAAAATCCTATTTCTCATAAATAAAAAATCGTTAAAATCAGTTTTTCTATTTTAGCGGTTTTTTTAGTTGTTGTACGACTTCTGCCTGTTTAACAAAGTTGTACAAATAGTAAAAATACACAATAATGCTGAATATAGTATACTTCTGTCTTTGCTTATTTAGGAACTATAGAACTTTTACTATAAAAATACCCTTGTTTTGACCCCGAATAACTCGCAAAAAGGCATCATTTTATTCAAAAACTCTCCCCAGAAAATCAGAATAGTTTCAAGCAGACTGAAAAGTTTTATAAGTCATGTTTAAAAGCAAAACAAAAGTTAAACAAAATTTATAGGCTGACAAAATCGGGATAAAAAGTTGATAAAATCAGGGGTAGACAAAATCGGTAGCTGACAAAATCGGAACATTACTGTATCGCCACATTTAACAGATTCTTACCGATCACAGTCGTCCTAATATTTTTGACGTTGAACTACGTCTCAGGCGAAAGTAGGGTGTCATTATAAAAAATCTAAAAATGACCAATCGATCAAAAAATCTCCTACGCATCGACTTAAATAAAGAAAACTATTAAATTTTAAGTGCAAGCTATTGAAAAAGATTGCTAAATGCCGTGTCATGGCTTAGTTTTGTCATTTTCAGTACATTTTATAAGAAAACGAGTTTTTTCCTAGCACAGACATCAGTTCAATGTCCCAAAACAAGTTTTCTAGGTTTCATAAAACACCCTGTCGATTTGTAACACAGTCCATCTGATTGTTTCTGTAAAATTTCAAAGAATTTGTGTCAAATATGCCAGTACACGACATTCGAAATTTACAGTTAACACTCCGCCCAACATTCTTTCTAAACTATTCAACGTTCACTCATAAATCGAATAGCAAACATTCCACTACTTTGCGTAATTACCCGCTACCGATCAGTGCTGCTACACTGCTACTGCGGGTGGTGATCGGTAATCGAACGAAAGAATTAATCATTAATAAAGCACGCGGAAAATTTTCCCGGAATGAAAATCACGCATCCCGGCTCGGCCCCGATTCCCCGGTGGTGGTGGGTGACACACGGAACGGTTAGTCAAACCGCACAGGGAGAAAAAAAAGCTCCTCACCGCTGCTACCGTGTCGAACAAAAACCCTTTCGCTAACCAGGGTACTTAACTACCTAGCAATGTACTACATCAACACTTCCTACTACACGGCGGTGGGGAGGAGGCCGGGGTAAGAACAAACTCCGCTCCGCCACCAGAACAAGTTAGTCACTCGCACTCTATTCAGTCAGGTTTACCGCCTCAGCCTCAGCTCACGGTGGCAGCACGGAAACAGGGCTCACTCGAAACGCGATCGGAAATCAGCAATCGGTCGATCGTGCACGATCGAGAAGATAAATCAACACAGCGAAACTATTTCCTTTGTTTAGCACACCTGTTCTTGGTGTGTGCTAAAGTGTTCGATTGAATCATTTAATAATCGTTGCATCTTAATGATCATAATCTTTGACAAATTAGCTGGAAGTTGCCCCTGGGTCAATGGGAAACGAAACAGAGCCTCACTCAGTATTGGATGGGCTTGAGTCCAGAGTGTTTGCAGCTTGTAGTACAAAGTAATTCCAAACGCGTCTGTAATACTCGCGCGAGCGATCAACATTGCCCCTCACTTATATAATCACGAAACGGGTAATTAAAATTTAGTATTTATTGGATTTCGTTCCGTGGTGTGCTCAGATCTAGATCAACGAATCGACCGGAATCGCCTGTCAGAATGTCGGCTAGCAACACTTCACGGTCATCAAGATCACCCGATCAGGTGAGCTTAAAACAAACCGAATTAAAATTAAGTGCACAGAAATAAATAACTCATGATGGCAAAAGGATAGGATCCTGAAAACCAAAGACAAGCTTCCAGAAGTTTCGCCTACCATCGTAAACCTGTTTTCCCACGCCCACCCATCATCCGGTTCAACCCGTCCCCGAAACAATGCGCCTCCGCGCGATCGGTTTTCCGCAACCAAACGACACCATCAGGCGCTAATAATAATGGAATGGAAATCGAATGCAACAGAACCACGGCGATCGCTCAATAGCCTCCGCTTATACATATGCATATGTACATACAAACACGCTTGAAGTGAATAAAAGAAGGGTATCTTATTAAAATCTAGTTAACTAGATCGTTTACTCCGACGAGTCGAATCACTTAGCATAAATAACTGCGGCGAGTCGGGGCGGTTGCTGCCCGCCCCGAGAACTGCTGTTATTGAGGTGATCGTGTGCGATCCATTCTAAGAAGGATCTTAATTGCAGGGTTGCATTCCTGAAACCAATCACAGCAAATATAGAGAGCGTCGTCATCTGCGACCGACAACACACGACAGTGCCCGCCGTCGCAGGTGTAACTTACATCACACCAATTGGAACCAACCGGCAGCAGGTAGTAATTTTTTGGATACCACTTTTACCGGAGGCAAAACTTTGCACTTTCCCATTGGAAGCTCATTGCAGGGTGACAATGCATTGTCGGTATGAAGTAGACGACACTTGTCTAGGACCAGACTGATCGATGCTTACATAACGAGTCTGCGCTCAGTTACGTCAATTTAGCACTGTTTGTTCCTGCCAGACACAGACAGAACCAGCCGCTTGCCCAATGAAGCCACCCAGAACCGACCGTCTCCATGGCTCTTACGGTGTTGCTTCCGCCTGTTCGGATCCAACATCGCAGGGCGGTCCCTTTCACCGCCTCTGAAGCCCCTGTTGGATTGGATTTCTGTGCTGGGTGAATTGACCACAAACTTGGTGGCTTGGCGGCGACAGCAAGCGAAAACACGTGCAAGGCCAATCGAGTTTAGCGACCGAAATCGCACCGTGACATTGAATTTCGTAAAAGCAATCAAACTTGTCGTCGTCGTCGTTGTCGTCGCAAGTTGAGCCAACCATGGCACGGCACGGGGCTAGCAGTGCGATCGCGATTTGTCGTATATTACAGACAGTACCAGTGCAGCAGCAGTTAGAACGAATGATGTGGCGAAAAATCCTCGCGCGCAGTTGTTGTGTGTGTCTTTACATCATGAGGCGCATCCTTGAATCCGGCCCGGTTCCTCTGTAACACTCGGTTCCCGATCCCACAACGATTTACTGCCTCTGCCACCGCGTCCGATCGCTTCCACTATTGGAGCTTGTTATTTTTCTGCATTACTACTGATGCTGTTGACGCTTGTGATGATGATGTTGCTACTGCTGCTGTTACATTCCTCGTTACAATGAACTTATTAATTTTTTTGCTGCCACCACATTATTAGCTACTCTTGGACGATTACGATTGCAGGTGAGTTGCTGCTTACTGCGTCGTATCCGCCAACAGTAGTACGCTACTGTTGATACACATACGTTACTACTACATTCGCTCTTTGATTTCAATGTCAATAACACCGCTCTGTGCTGCTGCTGCTGCCAGCTGGATTCAATTCCGGCGATCGGGTTGAACGCCGTGCATTTTTTCTGTTACGTTTTTATTTCGACGAGATTCGTCCTACAAGGAAACGAGTAACGAGATCAAACTTACGAGAACAACACCTCCATCTCCATCAGGGGACTTGAAACTGGGCGTTTCTGTGGGCTTGAAGCGATAATGGTTTGCTTGTGATAACAGGTTATTATAAGGGTAACAACACTGAATGGTAGAGAAATGAAAATTTTAATACGTCTGAGAACTTAACTTAACTATTACTATTTAACTTATGACGGATCGATCTCTATCTGAAACTAAAATTAGACAATATGAAACCTGTCTAGTTGAACTAAATTTGCAGCACACACAAAAAAAGATAACAAAAGCCTGGCTTCGGCTGGCATCTAACCAATCTCCTGTGTTATATTTCAAGCCCTTAATTGATGCTACTTTATCTGTATAGACGAAAAATTAAACGAAATGCTGCAAAAATTAGTCTAAAGATATCAAATGGCATGATCTAGATGGACAATTTACTGGTCCAAAACGAGAGTTTGATTGCTCGTAAAACTTGCCCCTCAATTGATCTATTGTTTTGTGTGATGTGTGGCATGTCGCGCCGTCTTGTTGAAACCACAGATGGTGCCAGATTTCATCCGTGGTAAAAAAAGTTCGTAATCATGAACCGATTGCGAACGTGACGGCCATCTTCATCTTTGAGAAATCACGGATTGATGATTCCGTCGACCCATAAACCACACTAAACAGTGCTTTTTACCTTTGTTATACTATAACAAAGGTTTAAAAATTGGTCGAAAAACACAAAATTGATCCGAGGCCCGGAGGGCCAAGTCACATATACCAATCGATAGGGTTCGACGATTTGAGCAATGTCTGTGTGTGTGTGTGTGTGTGTGTGTATGTATGTAATGATTTTTTCTATCGCCTGTTTCTCAGAGATGGCTGAACCGAATCGTTCGCTATTACTTTTGTTTGAAAGGTATTATTGTCTAGTAGATCACTATTGAGTTGCTTCGTGACACGACGTTTCGTTTAAAAGTTATAAACAAAAATGTGAAAAATACGTGACACGGGTTTCTCTAGAACTACATGACCGATTTCAACGATCTTAGTATCAAATGAAAGCCCTTATTAAAGCTAAATTATTCAGAAATTTTTAATTGAAAACAAACAAGTAGTTTAAAAGTTATGCTTAAAAAACCTGTTTTGACAAGGTAATAATTATCGCCTGTTTCTTAGAGATGGCCAGACCGATTTATGCGCTATTAGTCTCATTTGAAAGATAATATATGCTAATAGATCACTATTGAATGGTTTTTTGATTGGACGTTTAATTTGAAAGTTATGAGCAACCGTATACACCACACCAAAATTAACAATAATTTATAATGATTTTAACCAAGATAATTTACCTAATTTCAATTATTTTAATATCAAACGAGAGGTTTTGACACTACGAATATATATGCAAAATTTCATAAGAATTGGTTGAACCGGTCAAAAGATATTAACCCTCGAACACTCGCGCTAACTTTTGCAACACAGTTACTCGCGCGCACAATAGCCCAAAACCAAAGAAAACGTGCGCACTAGAGGTTTGACTGGAAAAACTTGGTTTTAGGTTTATCAAACCTTTAGAATAGTTTCTTGAAATTAAAAGCTCTATCGTCTGGTGGAATCTAAATTTTGACTAATCCCTTTAAAAGTGAAATAAAAAAAATTATTTTTCTTCAGTGTCAATATAACACATTGATGTGCTCTGCAAAGTTATAGAGCATATTATTACAAGAAATTTTGCTAGAGACAGTAACCTTCCATCTCTACAGCTCGGATAGAAAAATCTTATTTATTGTATATGAATTTGTAAACTCAGTTTTAAATTTTTGCTCTTTTTGTAATTGTTGTCTGACTTTTTCTTGTATTACAAAATTGTACAAATGACAAAAATACACAACTTTGCTGAATATAGTATACCTCTATGTTTGCTTGTTTAGGAACTGTAGAACTTTGATTATAAAAAATACCTTAATTTTGACTACGAACTACTCGACTACCAGCAGACGGACACATTTTAAACATTTTACATTGGCTAGTTTTGCTGCATACAGACACCATTTTTTCATATGAAGAAACGAGAAAAAATTCCACTTGGGGTCAATTGCGGTACACCTCGCATGCTGATTGTTTCATTTCTGTGATGGCGGTTTATGCTGATCTATTTTTCAAACAATTTAAATTATTAATGCATTGAATAATGATGACATTTTGCTCAGAATAAGTTTATTGAAGAATATTCGTTAGTTAAATAACGATTTGTAACTTTATAAAAATATGGCGTTGAAAAACCTACACGTGTTGTACAAAATACAACAGCGTGAGTAACCGAAGGTTAATAAAAATTGATTAAAATTATTCAAGAAAACTCTATTGATGTGAATCAAATAGAATGGCATTACAGGAAATTATGCATAGTTCAAAAACCTATAAACTAGACCTTTACTAGGCAATGTATATGTTAAAGAATAAGATTTCCTCTTACAACTTACTTTTATTTGCACTTACTCAAATTAATAACAACTTACTTATCCTTACTCAGCAATTACATGAAAAAAGGATCTATCAAAATTGAAAAGTGTTCCTATTTTGTTCAAAATTTGTAAACTTATTCAATTTTCAAAAATTTTATGTAAACCAAGGCATTACGCAACGTTAACCAATAGATGAATTATGTTCCGAAAACGTGTCGATTTCTATCTCAAATACCAAGTAAGACCGTATAACAAAGGTTCCTTTCACCACTAGGTGGATTAAATCGGGTTTTTGCTGTTCAACACACCAAATGCAACAATTTCGATTGTTGCCACGTCCACATGGCCCAATGTTTTCATTTTAGCATTTCGGGTCTTCAGCACTTTTGTTCGTATAAATACCCCCCATAATCTAAGAGTATCGAAAGGTAATCCTGGTTTACTATGATAAAAATAAAAAAATAACTTTTCTGTGTTAGTAGTTAGAGACCAGGTTTCTTCAGCAAAGTTATAGAAAATATAAAAGCAAGCATATTTACTGAAGAAATTATAATTTTATCTCTATTCAGTGTAGTACTATAGAGCATTTTTTGAGAAAATTCCTTGAAAAATAGTTGTTCATACTTAACTTTTGTTGGTTGCATTTTACAAGAACATATTGTTCTAATAAATTAACGAAGTACTCAAAATACACGTTTTTGCAGAATACCGCAAATATCTACGACATTTACTTGCTAAGTTATCGCATTCATTTATTCAAGCTTTATTTTCTCTTAGTTTCACAATCCTGTAGGATAAAATGGAGCAAGTGGATAAATTAAATCATTGCTTCACCTTGAAGCTTGAGTACTACAAACTTGCATAGGTGCCGCTTGACCCCACCCATCCTTATTAGAGTATGTTCTATGTGTTTTGCGTTCGCAGTAAGCTCAATACGCGTCCACTTTGTTGCATTAGTAGGGTATGTTGCTGCTTCGTCGTAATTGCCTATTCCCATCTTATCCAACACAAATTATTAAAAATAGCAGCATTTCTATGACACACAATGCAAAACTAGTTATTCCCTAATATTTTAGTTTCTTGTCTATCGTAAGCTGAGCTGAGATCTATTTAAATGCTTTTTATCATTGAAGAAGTCCTACCAGCCAAATTTCCTACATTTTTTCGTGCGACGAAGAAAAAAATGTCGGCTAATCGTTATAATTTCCGTCATTCATAAATGGAAGTAACTCACGCAAGGCACTGTCGTTATTCTGCAGCCAGGAAAACTTGCCTGACCTGCAGAAATTTTGCAGAATAACCTGTGTCATGCCGTCCTACACAAATATATGCGCATTAGCTTCGCAAACATTGTTGTGATTTTTAGTTCGGATGATGAAAAATTTTGATGGACGGATTTTAAAACGGTACGACGAATTTGAAAATTGAAGCCAGTTGCGTAATTTCAATAATATGCTTTAATAGTCGTTTTTCAGTGATTTCAAAGTTCACGAATCGGAAGGTAAGTGTGTTTTAGTCAAATCAGCACAAGAACTTTTGGATTATTCATTAAATCCATCCAACAAACGATGAAAATTAGAATGGCTTTACTTACTACGACGGGAATTAGAAATAAACCCTAGTTAGAAATATTAATTCGGCAAGGCTGTAGAAAATATAAATGCAAACAACTTTGCTAAAAATGACATTTTTAGCTCTATCAGGTTCGTGAATTTAAGGAAAAATAAATCTTAAATAAAGCGATAACTTTGTATAGAAGGTTTCGAGAGATTTGCGGCCTTTTGCAGAAACGTGTAGTTTGAGTGCTTCGATAATTGTCTGGAACAATATGTGCGTGTAAAATGCAAACAACAAAAGTTATGCATGAAAAACTAATTTTTAAAGAGCTTCCAAAGAAAATGTTCTATATCTCTTCACCCGACAGAGATTTAAATAAGATTTCTTTAGCAAATTCATTGGCAAACAACAATGAATTTTCTTCAACTTTGCCGAAGAAATTATGTCTGTGTTTCTTAATACGAAATTGTTATTTTTTTATTTTTATCATAGTAACTTTTAACAGTTTTAGATTATGGAGGGTTTTCCTACGAACAAATGTTCCAAAGTCACTAAATATTGCTAAAATGAAAGCAAAAGACGGTAGGAAAAAAGTTCCACTTATCATTCTTTTGGACCACTGTGGCACTGTGTGTGTATATTAGAATATGGATGCCCGTTTCCATCACTAAAATTTACATAGAGTTTCCACTTTTGTCGGAAAAGGTGCGCTGTTGCTATGTACGCGAGGGAGAGATGTTAGTCTTCTAGATGAAACGTTTTTTTGTTTTGTTAAATGACTTCGAAAAAGTCAAAAGGTTGCCTCTGGCGTTAGTATATTTAAACTTCTTAGCAATACACTAGCGCCAGAAGCAAGCTGTTGTGTTTTTATTGCAAAACTTTAGGCGTTTTTAGTGACACCATCTCTATTGTTTCCCAACTATTTTGACACGCGTTTTATCTAAGTAGGGACACATTTCTTATATTCCTGTTCTCTGTACTATAACTTTCCAAACCTGAATAATCAAAAATGGTTAAAAGGTCTCAAATATAAACTAACAAACAAACAACTATTACTGTCATACTTGAAATAAATTTGAAGCTTTTGTTTATTGCAATAGAATCGACCAATCACGAGGGGCAAGACACCTGTTTTCTGATCTCTTTTCTCAAACTCTTGTTTTGGCGTTATGCTAGATTTAAATTGTAGTAAATTTAATAATTTTTATTCCAGTAATTTTCAGATGATTTTCAATAACAAAACGCATATTCAATTCTAATTAAATTTACTCATGACAACCAAAGCCGTAGCATGACAGTGTGGCGTCCTTGGCGAAGACTCAATGTAGCACTCCCTCCCGTGTTCCTTCCAAGTACACTGAAGTCGCTTTTTACGCGGTTCGTTTTTTACGCGACTATTTTTATGCGAATTTCGGAATTTAGGCGGTTTTTTGAGCGAGTTTCGGAATTTACGCAAATTTCGGAATTCACGCGGTTTTTTACGCGATTTTCAGAATTTACGCGGATGCGCTCAATTAGTCTATTTTTCACGAAACGTTGAAATCCACAAAGTTTTTTTTACGGAATTTTTTCTTTTTACGCGAATTTCGGAATTTACGCGGTTTTTTACGATTTTCGGATTTTTGATTTACGCGGAACGTATCCTTCGCGTAAAAAGCGACTTGAGTGTATATTATTTTTGATCAGAGTTTAAACCACCAACCAGATTCTGAACCTGCGCCAAATTCTGGACCACATTTTTAACCAGATTTTGTTCTAAATTTTGTAACAAATTTTGGAACAGTTTTGATTTAGATTCTGGCAGGGATGGTTCGATCACTTTGACTTAATTTTGATTCATTTGACAGTACCGTCTCAGCCGAGCAAAATTTGACAAAGATATGTATGAGACATTTATAGAACAAGTTATTATCTACAATTTTGCTGAAAAAAGTTTTGCTGTATCTTTTGTAGTTACGGCGCTACAATGCTAGTAACTCTTTAGTGACTAAATGAACGTTCATTTAGTTAATAAAGAGGTACTAGCATTGTAGCACCGTAAATACAAAAGATACAGCAAAACTTGATTCAGTAAAAATATAGGTAAAAACTAGTTCTACAAATGTCCCATACATCACGTTGTTAAATTTTGCTCAGCTGGTACTGTCAAATGAATCAAAATTGAGTCAAAGTGATCGAACCATCCTTGGATTCTGGATCAGATTGTGGACTACATTTTTTATTAGATTTTGGGTCAGATTTTGGGCCTGGACAAGCATTTTTTATCAACTTTTGTTTAAAATTTTAGAACAAATTTGAACTAGATTCTGGTTCAAACATTCTTTATCAAGTTCTGATTCGGATTCGGATTCGGACTTTGGATTAGATTTTAGACCCAGATTCTAGAACTGGTCTGGACCACATTCTGGACCTGCATCAGATTGTGGACCATACTTTGGACCACATTTTTTATCAGATTTTGGACCTCATTTTTGATCAGATTTTGGATCAGATGCTGCATCTGAACAAGATCTCGAAGCTAGATAAGATTCTAGACCAGATTTTAAATCACCAGATTTTGCCGGATTTTGGATCCGGACTATAAACTTTGGGCCACCTTAATGATCAGATTTTAAACCACCAACCAGATTTTGGAGCACGTTTTAAGCCAGGTTCTAAACATGAACCGTATTTTGGACCTGGATTGACTACATTTTTTGTTAAATTTTGTTCCAGATTTTGTAACAAAATTTTGAACAGACTTAAACCAGATTTTGAACTACATTTTTAGTTAGAATTTGGCCATATTTTGGGCCAGATTCGGGACCTGAACCAGATGCTTCGCCAACATCCGATTTTGGATCAAATTTTGAACAAATTTGGACCAAATTTGGATAATATCAAAGATCACATTTTTTCATATTTTGGATCAGCTGTGGGAGCAGATTTTGAACCACAAACCAAGATCAGATTTTGAACTTTGACCAGATTCTGAAGCACATTTTTATTAGCATTGGTTCAAATTTTTGATCAGATTCTCAAATTGGATCACATTATTAACCAAATTAACCAGATTTTTCATATTTCTGACCCTATTATTGACCAGATTTGGGATTAGATTTTGAGTCAGATTCTGAGATTTTGAGTTTAGATTCATCAAATCCTGTGCAACACTTGCGCCATCTTTCTTACACACCTTCATCCACACTTTTCTTAAATCCTGGTCGTTTTTGAAGACCTTCCCTTAAACCACTGGATTTTGGCAACATCGTTGGCTTCGTACCAATTCATAACCGGTTTCACGCAATGGCACGATGCCAGATCCGACCAAAACAGAGTGACACCTTTGTGGGACGATAGGTAGGGAGGCAGGCGCTTCTGGAGGCATTTTTCGTTGAAATGGTGATGGTGTTGATGATGAAAGTTTGATGGTGCCGGACGTTATGTGCGGCTTGCTGAATTTTCCACACCCACTAATCCTTTGCCAAACCATATACTTCTTGGTAAATTTGTCGACCTTCTTCTTTCGGAACTTCTCCAGAACATCCAAGTGAGACGCCGTGCCGTGAGTGCCGATTCAAATCTTCAGGACGGGGATTTGCGCAACGTCTGCTTTAATGTACGTCACTCGTGGTCTAGCTACCTGGCGCGGGATTTGACCCACCGTGTTCGGTTTGATTACGCGTTTCCTTACCTTGAATACATGAAGTCCGGCCGGCTCAATATCCGCTGAACGAACCAGACGGAAGAATTGACCTTCTTGGCCACATTCCGAATCGAAAGGTTCGAGAAGTGCTTGAAGTAATCCCTCCCTCACCTTCCTTCCACCTTCACGGGGTCGATCGTCTTCGCTTTTCTTCCGCTGCCAGCTCACCGCTGGTGGGTCGTCTGGGTCTTCTTAAACGATTTTATCGTACGGGACACGGTCGAATGGTCGATTTCCAACTGTTTCGCGATCCACCTGTGAGGCTGGCCTGGATTTTCCTCGACCGCGCTCATAATTTTTTGTCGAAGCACTTCTTGTTTGGAAGCCATCTCGATGACTAGTTGACAGATTGTGATGAAATTTTGTATTACACTCTAAGCTAGTTTTACCCAAAATTTCATCAATTTCTATCCATTCAATAAAAAGTTATACACAGTAGGTAGAAAGTGTTGCACTATTTCACTATTTGCACAAAAGAAAGTGTTGCACTGTTTCACTTTTTTTAGATGAAACATTGTTTTTGGCAACAAGAAGCCAGATAGACGTGGGTAACTTATCGTCGTAGATCAGATATTTTATAGGGCATACAAAAATAGTCCTGCAATGTACAATAGCATGACCTTAGAGGTTAATTCATGAATATGTTACGCGAGATATTTCGTTCGAAAAGAAGTTTCTTTCAACAAACCAATTTTGGCACGCTCGGTGTGGCATGTTGCGCCGTCTTCCTGAAACCACAGCTGCTTCACATTGAAGGCATTCAGTTGGGTTATAAAACATTCAGCGGGTGGGTGATCGTGGAATTGTAGCAATTACCATCGACAGTAACATCCTGAGGAACGGCATTATTTTTAACAAAAAACGGGCCAAACCAACAAAAATGTTTGTTGTTCAACGCCAATCTTCCTTAACTTGCCCACCTCTACTTAAAATCTACCCAGGGAGTTATGGATTTCCCAGAGCGTATTATTGAAACAACAAGCTGGTTGAAGGATCGGCCTGCTGTCAGGAAAAACTTCCCTTCACAACCTAAGGTTTATTATTGTTTTGCTGTTGTTTATGGGCGCCCATTACTTGCACGTCAAATAAACTAAAGGGACACGTTTATTGTTTTCTACTACCTGTCGCCCAATACCCTTGCCACCGCTCGTCTCATCACGCTTTATCCATCGCTGTAATTCATCTTTCCGTAGACAGGATGTCTGCCTGTTTTCGCACCGTCTACGTCTTGTGCAGGAACCATCAAAATAGGCGTACCAATGCTTACCACCGTGGGATTACCGAGTCAGTCGTTTTATTAGGTCTAGGTACCTAAGCTTTCATTTTTATAAATGTATATTTAACAAATCAGTGAGTTCTTAAAGGTCGAACAAGATTTTATTTGTGGGATTGCTGTGTTAGTGCAGTCAATAGGCCGAAAATACCCGCCACAAACTCATCATTTGTTAAGTCTATAACTCAGAATTAAACGGGTTTTATGAAAAATCAAAATACACTCATATATTCAGTAAATGTTAGCTAACGAATTGGTATGAAAAGTTTTTATCGAATAAAATAGAGTTTCATCACAGAACAGAATTGTAAGTTTAAATCGAAACACCTTCATGCTATCGACCTACCAACCCTGGTAGTAGAAAGAGATCCTCTTTTTAACAAAAAACACACGAATACACATGAAAGCAATAGGAGCGATAGGGAGTAGGCGTTCTGCTGATATTGCTGTTAGTTCTTTCTATACGAAATCCTTCCAAAAGAAAGCCAAATCGACGTTACCACTTTTGATCGTCGCATTGTTTGATCTCCTTCTTTTGTTCTGTGGTTTCATCATATTTTGGGAAAATAGTTCAAGGTACCCTTAAATAGGACGGAAATAGGTCTTCCGCCCCTTGCGCATATTTTTCGCTAATGAAATTAGTAGCGGGAAAAGATTATGGAATCAGGTCATGATTTCACTATATTCCAGTTTACGGTTCATGTGAAGCAGATTCTCCGGTTTCTACTTCCGGCGAAGAGGAATTAGACCAAACATGTCCGGTTTTATACTGGTTATGCTTTGACTTGAAGCCCCAATCGCAGCTGTGGTAATGGTGGAAAGGTAATCAAATCGGTTATCGCCCAATCGACTCAACTTCCAACTGAAGTTGGTGGACCAGCTGCTAATACTCGATGAAGCAAAATCAGTAATTTTATTTTACCTTCTCTTCAAAGCAGCAGAATTTACAAAAAAAGTTTAAAAAAGGAAACCAACAAAGGTGACTTTGTATGACCAAAAATTATAAAAATTTCGATAGCATTGGATTCTGACCAGCGTAGGATAGCTAAAAATAAATTTTTGATTTAGGCCATTAATACTAAGACGTGAATAAGCCTCCTGGATTACATCACAGCGCTAGTAGTATCTTTATGGATCCCTGGTTTAATTTATTACTTCCCAATCACGTTTATAACTAACGCTACGTTAACCAAACGAAACAAATGTTCTGTAAAGAGGTTAAAACCAGACGTTAAACGAGCTTTCAAAAATGCTAATCGAAATCAATTATCAGAAACAAATGATCCAAATAAGTAAGCTTCTTGTTTGCCTAAGGACCATCAAATTTAATTCAAGAAAACCAAAACGTTGACACGCTTCCGGCAATACCGGCTTGTTCTACACGAATCAGTCACAGATCGGCAATTTCAGAATCACTAATCAGCGACGTTCAGTTCAATTGCACCCTCATTAATCCGTAATATATTCCCGGTCGCTTAAAAGTTCGAACTTTATAGTCACTTTGACTGGCTCAAGTATCCTTTTCCCGGCACATCAACCTCTAGCAGTGCAGTAAAACTAGCCCTCCGTAATTAGCACAGCAAGAAAAAAAACCGGTAGCCCCAATCGAACGGTTCGCTTGGCAAACCCTAACCATTCACGTTTGCAGCACTCATTCACGTGAAACTGCTGCCAAGCCACCCCGTCGTTGCCGTTACCGTCGTCGTCGTCGCCATGATAGTCTCCGCGGCTTTTCGGGACGAGGATGCGGTCTATTGATTCCACGGTCTCTCTCGGTAAGCCACAAAAAGCCATGCCGCGAGCCAATAGATCGCGCGCGCGTTCCATAAATAGTAATTGTTTTTGAAGGTGAATGTCAATTCCGCACCTCGCACCGTGACTCATGAGATTCGATCGTGTCCTATGCATCAAATCAGCAATCTATACCGCAGCACGGCGCAGTGCGTTCCGGTTTGGCGCACGCTTTCCTTAATCCATTTCCGTGTTTGTACAGATCGGATTTTTTTTTTTGCTGCCGCCGCCGACCGCGCGGACACCTGCGCTGTGGTTCTCGTGCGGTATACTTTAGTACAACCTGGACCGCGGCATCGCGGTTCATTAGTTCGATCAAATAAGGATCACGCTTCAAGGGGACTGCAGTCTCCTCACCGTGGCGTCCTACGGTCGTCATCAGTTGCTAATCGCGTGCGCGCTGTTGAGTGCAACCGCCTGACCAATCTGATCCGATTGCACAATCCTAATTCTGCACTGTATATAGCTTGGCAAATATCATCAGCTTGCAGTGGGGCATTCGTCTAGCTGAGTCCATTATCGGACAATGCTGAAGTTTGTTTTTACTTTTCGCAACTAAACGCCACGCACCGATAGGGCAATGGAACGGCCGCGACTGGCCGCGATGGCCGGCCAGGTTGCATGCACTTCGCACGCGACTGGAACTAGAAATGACCATTTCAGAGAAGAATCAATACCACCTTCAACAAGTTTGCCGTTCGATACTACGTTCAGAATGAAATTCACTCTACAGGAGGTTCGTCGTTTGACAACTTCATGTCTCTTTGGAAAATGTTCTTGTTCAAATGTAATATTAATGTTTCGTTTTCTTTTTTTCCTGTTTCCTTCCAGAATGGCTACCCATCCCGCCGCCGTTCTCTGGTGGACGACGCCCGTTTCGAAACAATTGTAGTCAAGCAGACCAAACAGACCGTTCTTGACGAGGCCCGAGTAAAGGCCAACGGTAAGTATACCGGACGATAACCAGTTCGCACTGGATCTCCATTAACAAATCTATTCACTAGCTGATGATTAATTTCTGCCTGTTGTTACTGATTTTGTTTTTATTTTTCAATTTGTTTTTGTTTCGTTTCTCATTTGTCTATATGTACCTTATTTCGCTTGTTGTACATACTATACTGTTCCTGATTGAACCACAAACACCGGACAGATTCTAGTTTGGAAAGCTCCGTGCCACAGGCCCCAGAACAGAATCCACAAGGTAATTTGAAAGTTGTTTCCCGTCACATAATCGTCCATTCCATGTGAGCACACGCGAATATACCGATGTATGTATCAACACGGACAACCAGCAAAACCGGCACCACAAATCTCACGACGGACAGGCTCCCGTTTGATCCGATTGAAATCTCTTCCCCTTGACAGGCTACCACTAGGAGTGTGTAGCGATACACTTCCTGGTTGGGTTGAACGAAGTTTTTTTCTACGGTGCGATCGTTCTTTATTCAAAAGCGGTGAGAGATTTCTATCATGACAAACGAAATTTAGCTTCACTTTGGAATGGACCATTAAGTTTTAATTTTTATTTATATTATTATAATTTTCTAATTTATTTATTTTCGTTTCATTTTATGTTTCAATTTGTTGCTTGATTTACGTTCGGTTTCGCTTCTGGATGTCGTATCGCTGTGCTATATTGTTCACTGTTGTTTCGTAACTTGGCAAAATAGTTGACGAACTTCCGTGCAAACAGGAAGAAATTTTGCCCAGTGGAGAAAAAGATGAAGAGAAAGGTAAGTAGTAGCTTCATTTTTTCTGCAACGCAAAATGTCAATTCACATCCCGTATTTTCCCGCATTCATCAGTTGGAACACTTATTAGTATCACAGTGGCTGTAAAAAGTCCCAAACTTGAGACAAAAAATCGTTTTTGAAAAGGTTTTTTTGCGACTTTATTCAATCCACAGATGAAGCTACATGAGTCATTTATTTAATTTTGGTTTTGAAATCAAAACTGCCAGATACAAAGCATAGCAGCAAAGTTCTGACGTTACATTCCATTTTCAAAACTTGACTTTCTGATTTTTGATCAGCACAGTTACGTGGTGTTGTCCAGGACCCGAAATCCGGTTAATTTCCGGAATAGTCACTAACAACAATAGCTTAATATGCAATTTCTTCCAAACCTAATTTCATTTATCATAATTTAAGTATTGACAATCGGTAAAAAAATATAATATATTTCCACTCCTTGAGTTGTTAAAAAGCCAACTACATGCAGGGCAGATGCTACCTTCCAATTTTATATCCTTGGTGCTACTTCCATGTTATATCCTTAGGCTACTTCCATTTGTTTGTGAGTTTTTAACAGACTGATTGAATTGCTGACTGCTGAGTTTGGTTAATAAATCTGTAAAGTTTGAAAACCAAATGTTATTTCCTCACAATATGAAGAGATAGTGTTGCCACTATTGATCTCTTGTGGAATAAATGATGAGAGGGTGCCATGTTCGTCTACAAAATAAAATGTTCTCAAATCTGTATTTGTATCTTTTGAAACAGTATCATACATTCATACCTGGGCAGTTGGTGAAGATCTGAGCCGGTGAAAGGCTAACTTGTTATTCAGCCGCAGACATCAGTAGACAGAAAATATTCATTATTAATATCATCATAGGAACTTCCTGTAAAATCCGGTTGCAACATCGCTCTCCGAAACACATATTGGTTATCCCAGTTTGAACAACGGAGAGCGTAGCTAGTTGATTGAATGCTTGGCATTAAGTATAGCAGCGGTGTTTCATAAATTTGTTCAAAGCTTTTGAGTAGTACTCCTTGAACTGTCCCATGAACGAAAAGTCCGTACTTTATGGCAGGTAGAAGAAGGAATGGATATGACACGAAAATGGTTTGTCGTTGCCTTCTCAAAAATGAAAAAATGTTTCGTGTGACTTCAATGCACTGTGGTCCAGAAAGCCAAATTAGGAGGAAAAAATTGTTTACTCAGTAGTCGTTGATTTTAGACTATTTACGTCTTAGAAACATAATCTTGATTTAGGATGGCGCTGTTTTTGGCATGAGCTATTTTAGGGTGACCCTTAAATTAACCAAGATCCAGAAATTATCTTCAAAACGAAACAAGATAGAGCGATATTTACTGCAGCAATTTCATAGCTTGAAATATTTTGAGTAATATTGTAGAAGACAAAATCCTTCTATCTCGAACCGTTTCCATATTAGGGCGATTTTCCTGAGTCAAGTTAGGGTGACCCTGCTATTTTGCGATTTTTCTCCATAACTTTTTTATTTTGCATTTCTCGCAAAACACTTCTTCAGATGACTTTTGAAGCTCAATAAGACGCAACTTTTGGTAAAAAAAGAAATTGGCTATCTATTTTACTTCTACACTTACATTAAATTTTATGATAAAAATAGGCCGTTTTCAAATGTTAGTATCTCAGAAAGGTGCAAGCAGAATTAATATCGGTTGATTGCGTTTGAAAGATCGTGATTTTTTGTGCATAATATCAAAAAATTGGAGAATGGATTTTTTTCTATCTCAAATAAATCAACTTTGAATATGTGTGGTTTTAACATATTTAAGTATATAAAAGTAAACGAGTTGCGCCATAACTCCGGAAGGCCTTGACTGTTCTTGATTAAACTTAGCGTACATGTTTCTTGACATAAGTAAATCAGTACAGGGGGTTGACAAAAGCGGGGTGGTCGCTGAAAATGGGAGCGGAAGGTACAAATAAGTAAAAGTGGCTGCGATCATCTTGCATTAAGGGGCGAACCAGCCACAGGCTGAAAACCTCTCAAATATAGAATAATAATAATAATAATAATATCTTGCATTTGGTCTGTTAGAAGTTGTACAAGTGGCTGGGAGATAAGATGAAGAGCGTGTGAAAAGATGGGAGGGTCACAACTACGGAAGTAGAACAATATAAGGAAGACTTTATGTCTCTTTCATTATCTTCGGAGAGACGTACGCGTTGCTGTAGACAAAAGGGCCGCTGACCGAGAAGAGCTAATCAAGGAAAGCGGTAGATATGTCTAAATGAGCAAAAAAGCTTTGTTTTTTGTATTATGAGAATTTGCAAACTGAAACGTAGTGTTGTGAAGACCGCATTCGCGTCATGACTTCTAACGAACACATATGCATGATCGTTTCTTTCGGATTTCTTTGCTGATATTCTCATGCACTGCGACAAGTTTTTGCCATAGTGTATTTAGTTATCACCTCCCAGTTGGCCTCGAGGTATGATGCTGGTCTAATAAGCCAGCCGTCATATGTTCGAATTCCGACTGGGAGAGGCTGTTAGAGTCAACAGGATCGTAGCAACTGGCCCTGCAATTGTCCTGCACTCTAACAGCTGGCTGCAAAGTCTGTCGTATAAAAAAACAGAAGGTCAAGTTTCGATAACGGAATGTAGCACCTAGGCTTTGCAAATACTTTGCTATTTAGTTATCAGCTACGGTCGTTGCTTACGCTCGTCATTGCAACCCAGTAGTTGATACCTATCATCGCTCGCATTGGCCCGCACACTTACCCGCGTCTATAAGCGAGGGTGTAAAATGAAGAAGAAAAGTAAAATCCGTATCCATACATCCTAGTGTGCCGCTCGTGCTCACGACCTATGTACAGCTCGTGAGCTTTGGATTCGCGGGCGGGATGTGTAGAAAGTTAATATGAGGCTGTACACTCGCGAGTGTGCAGGTAGCAGAATGTATATCGGAGACGAATGAATCTAATGATTTAAAGTCTCCGTTAACAAATAAAAAACGAACGAACGCAGAATGTATGCACACAGTGCCAGCAGTTGTTTGGCGTAGGCTTGCGTCAGTGGAGTACGCTTTGGATGCTATGCTTTTCACACACGCTCGCCTGTGATTTTTAACCTTAACGAAAACAAATGTACAAGTGGCTGAAAGACAAAAGAATGGTGGCCTCTGATGAAAGGGGAGGTGGGAATCACGGAAATCTCCGTCGCGGGTAGAAAACTATTTAAACTTCTCATTCGGTAGTTCCACTCCATGATACTATGAAACACATATGATTTCATTACTTTGTCTACCATTCCCTCTGTTTATTGGAAAGTCTACCGTTTTTAATGTCTAACCTCATTATAAAGTTCAAGTCAACAAACATGAGGTTAAGTTTATACATTCTCTTTTAGATTTGGACCACTCACACAACATATAACGGTTTAAATGCAATATAATTACAGCCACTTTTACTTATTTGTACCTCCCGCTCCCATTTTCAGCGACCACCCCGCTTTTGTCAACCCCCTGTACTGATTTACTTATGTCAAGAAACATGTACGCTAAGTTTAATCAAGAACAGTCAAGGCCTTCCGGAGTTATGGTGCAACTCGTTTACTTTTATATACTTAAATATGTTAAAACCACACATATTCAAAGTTGATTTATTTGAGATAGAAAAAAATCCACTCTCCAATTTTTTGATATTATGCACAAAAAATCACGATCTTTCAAACGCAATCAACCGATTTTAATTCCGCTTGCACCTTTCTGAGATACTAACATTTGAAAACGGCCTATTTTTATCATAAAATTTAATATAAGTGTAGAAGTAAAATAGATAGCCAATTTCTTTTTTCACCAAAAGTTGCGTCTTATTGAGCTTCAAAAGTCATCTGAAGAAGTGTTTTGCGACAAATGCAAAATAAAAAAGTTATGGAGAAAAATCGCAAAATAGCAGGGTCACCCTAACTTGACTCAGGAAAATCGCCCTAATATGGAAACGGTTTGAGATAGAAGGATTTTGTCTTCTACAATATTACTCAAAATATTTCAAGCTATGAAATTGCTGCAGTGAATATCGCTCTATCTTGTTTCGTTTTGAAGATAATTTCTGGATCTTGGTTAATTTAAGGGTCACCCTAAAATAGCTCATGCCAAAAAAAGCGCCATCCTAAATCAAGATTTTGTTGCTAAGACGTAAATAGTCTAAAATCAACGACTACTGAGTAAACAATTTTTTCCACCTAATTTGGCTTTCTGGACCATAGTGCAATGGTTGTACAGAATAAAGAGTACAGCATTCTTAGTCTTGGAATGAGCAAATAGTTGGAACTGCTAGATCCAAAGTGAAAATTTGTCCATTGTATTCTAAACATTTGGGTTGAAACCATTATTCTTCCATTTGTGCGAAAATAAGAATAACTATGGCAATGGCCAGATGCTGGCATGGTCATCGTTACAATAGTATTAACACCTCTATCTGCCGATGTCAACACCAGCTCACCAACTTGATGTTAACTCTTCTTTGCCATCACTTTTATCTCTCAAATCTGGACCTAAATCAAATAGCTGAAATAGTAACAAAATTTCAACAATAAACAATAAGTCTACCCATCATGTTGATGCCGGTCTCGTCAACATTACTTATCTTACTTGCTAGATGAGTATTTTCATTCAATGCTAGATTAGCATTTTAGCTTCAAATGATTAGCAAACTAAGTAATGCTTTTTCAATAAAACTCGTGCCAGTTTTCATAGAGAATCAGTTTGAACACACTCCGGAAAACTTCTCAGCCAGCCCCGTTAGCTTAAATTGTCTGTCAATCGGTTGCTGAATACCATTTTTCTCAGCCATCTGCATATTTCCTTGAAAGATAATCCGTAGAAGTATTCACCCATTTAGATAGGACGCGTCCGCTGTTGCAAAACTTTCCAGCAACGACAGTTTAATTTACTTTGGATCTTCCCGTTTATACAAATACCGTCTTACTGTGAACTACTGCTTATGTCTCTATAGCCTGGTTCTTTGACCATTTTGAACTGCGTAAATGGACAGGGGAAGGTATTTCAAGCGCCCTCGTTCGTTGTTTGGATTTCGTGATTTGATTTTCATTGGATCTAGAACATAAAAACGCAGAGACTTCATCAATAAAGGGGCATATTAAACCATCACAAAATGGAGCATTTTGACCAAACTTAACTTATTTAAAATACTACTGAATACTGACGCAAACCGAACGTTCCTTACCATTTTTCAACAGAGACAACTTCTTAAAACTTCAAACTTTAACACAACTAAACCGCACCAACTGGTTGGTTACCGGTTTTAACTCTCAAAATGTCTCGCGGATGTACTGCGAAAAGTTCTTCTTTTTTCTATTTGAGTCGTTCGTTCTTTGACAGCTTGGTGGCTGATAGGGCTGAGTGACTGAGACTATATTGCCCTGTGGTGCTTAGCAACGCTCGCTTGATCCAGCGAAACCTGAAAGTAAAAAATAAAAAGAAAATCAAGGCAGTTTGCAAATTCTTCTCAATATTTCTGAGTACCTATAAAACAGTTTTTGTTTCCGAGATTTAAAAAATTCGATTATAGAATTGTAAGAGTGATTAATTAGCTGGAATAAATTAAATGAGCGAATATTATCAATTTTCTTGCAAAACAGTATTAATTGCTCTGAATTTTCTATTTATTAGCCAATTTTACAGTTTTCGTTGTCTTGCTTGTTTACGGCAAGCAACTATTTCTAGCAATTTTTGCCAAAAGAATAGCATTTCACCCTAGTTTTCTCGATATGAAGAAATGTAAAAGTCCATATCTCCGTATTCCTTAGGGATAAAATTGAATTTTTTCTACCATAAATAAGCTATTTGTATGTGAAATCTGATGGCATGTTATCTGTTTACAGTACATGGTTATTTCTTGATGTTTTGATCAAATAAACGGCATTTTACCCTAGTTTTATCAATGTAAAAGTGAATATCGTTGGATTCCGATGAGATATATTGAGGCTTTTTCCATCAAAAGAAAACAATTCGAATAGCTTGGTGTTTATTCACAGCACCTGTTTGTTTCTTGTAGTTTTGGTCGAACAAAGATCATGCCACGCTAATTTTGCGACGTTAACTGAGAACATTAGGATAAAATGACTAAATTTACCACAATCAAATACCCTGCCATCGGAATCTACATGAAGATAGCTTTCTTTTGTCGAAAAAAGATCGGTTTTATTCCGGGAGGTTTCTGAGTATTTCATAAATATTTCTCTGTAGTTCTAAATAAGTAGGGTAAAGTCTCCTTCATTTGGCAAAAACTACTAGAAACAGAAGCGTGTCGTGAATAATGACACCACACCATTGGAATCTCCATAAAATTATCTCTCTTTTGACATCGGAAGCTTGAATCTAGCCCAGCGGTATTTTGAGATATTATGATAAACGATTTCTCTGCAAAAAAAAATCCGTCTGTGCGTTGGTTTATCACAAATACTTTTTTTTAAATAACCCACCACTACCCCCACACCAAAAAGCTCTAAGTACGAGCCCCCAGGTAATGGAGTCATCTAAAATAATAAACCTTTGCACGGTGCCTAACCTCAACTCTGGTTTAAAGTTTTTGCATGGTTTGTTTTGATTCCCTTTGTAACCTAAATTTATTGCTAGTGGGTTTGCTAGTAATTCGTACCACTTGTTTGCGGAAACCGGAAATGCCCTGCTTTTCCGAAGCTGAAAAATGATATCAGTTCTGCACAATGTATATTTTTGTCATTTTTGCAGTTTTTTACTTCTGGGTCTTGCGAATAACTAATCAAAACAAACCCCACAACACTGTCAAACCTGGGATGAAAAAAAACGCACTGACATCTGCGTGCAATGCTTTATGAACAACGGAAATAAACATTGTACTTACTCTTGACGCTGACATTTCTGACAGTTCAATCACACATCCTAGCTTTAACAATGCGAACACAAATGTACGAATACATTCACACTTGTTTGCTTCAAAATTTAACCTTAAAATTTGAAGACCAGCTACAAACTAAAAAGCATTAAATTCGCCATTAAGTTTCTTTATAGACTTCTTGCAGAGCAAACATTTCGTTGAAAGAATATAGTTTAAACAAGTTTCGACTGTCCTAAGACACAAATCTTGCACACGACTGCCCTAAGACACAAATCTTGATTTGAATGATAAAGATAAGCTCACAATCATAGATTACTAGCTGATTGCCCGGTCTTACTCGGGGCCCCTTTGTCTCTCAGTAATTTGTACATCTGTTATTGTAACGAACATTTTCATAATACAACAAACAAAACCCTTTTTTCTCATTTGAATGCGTCTGTTCCCTTTGCCCATTCCCCTCTTATTATTTTCCAGCCACTTGTAAATCTGTCTTCTTCTCGGAAATCCTTATGCCGATCGACACATAATCTTTTTTACGTTTTTTTAACCTTCCCTTGGTAATGGCCAGCCTATTCCCTCTTTCAGACATCCAGCCAATTCTACAAAGTACAACTCAATATGTCAGAGAACATGTATTCCAGGTTTGGTGGAAAACGGTCAAGGCATTCTGGAGTTATGGCAGAACATGCAAAAATACTCTCATTCACTTTTATATATATATGGGTGATTCCACGCGATGTTTTCGAGACCCGAGTAATCGACCTTCACGGATTTGAACCAAATTTTGCCAAATCGTTCGTTTTAGACTAGAAAGTAGAAATCCAAAATTTGGTGCCGGTTGGACCTCCCCTCAATTAATGGGAGCGCCTCCATTTTTATAGAAAAGATCCGTTTTATCTTATTTTCTTTTACTTATGTCTCGGGAAATATTAGGTTTAGAAAAACACTATTTTCACATTTTTAAAGGAAATTATCCAAGGAATCCGAAAAAGATGTTTTTTTTGGAGCCAGTGTTGCTAAGTATTTTTAACTTTATTTGAAAACTAAATTTTCATTTTTCTCTTGATGATTACAATTCGCGACTATGAAGTTGCTGATATTTGTTTGGTTTTTATGTAAGAAAAAAGAGGAGGGAAGTATTTTTGCTTTTGTCATCATTCATACAGTGACAGTTCAGCATGGGATTTCGTATAAGTGCGAATAGGCTTAAAAATCTTTTTCAGTTTCGTAGTCGCGAATTTGATCTCAAAAATTACAACTTCATCGTATTTCGCCGATTTTTTTTATACAAGAATCACTCATCGCCCTGAGATATTCTGAGCCGATCCAGAGAAACAGCGTTTAGCAAGCAGCCATCGATTTTTTATGTATTGCGAAATTTTTCTCTACTTAGACTCAGATAATTTTATTTTCGCACTCCATTTCATCGATGTTCATTGATGCCATTTGTATTAGTCACACAGCTTTAAACACTCTTTTGAACCAGGTTTTGAACCAACTGAACTTCAGCTAAAGTTCATAATAAAATTCAGTTACTCAAGAGACATTTCTAAAATTTTATTTTAAAAAAAGTATTTCAAAACGAAATATCTGCTATATATATCTGGACTTATGAACGAAATTCATTTTTGCACAAAAACTAAAACTATGGGTCCTTTGCGAATCCGCAGACTTGTCATCCGTGCAATTAACTCTGATAGATGAGTTTTGTCTTTTGTATAAACAAATATCAGCAGCGGAATGCCAGAGCAAATAGCAGTATCTAAGACTGTGAACCATTTCGCGAAAATTTTAACTTTTTGGTTAAAATTGGACAGTTGAATAGTTATTTCCCGTCGAGTAGTTAAAATCAGTTCAGAATGCGAACCATTTCATATTTTGACAGACGAGCAGTTATTTTACCTTCAATGAGTGTAAATATTAACCTGCGGAAGGAAAAACAATGTCTGTAGTATCGAGTTTTGATGTTCCCCGCCCCTGCGTGCGCATTGCCAACTACCGAACTGTCAAGAATAACCATGCCTCAGAGCAGGGTTATTTTCGAGCGAAGTGTAAATAACTACTGATCTGTCAAATTTTAACTAAAAAGTTAAAATTTTAGTCAAATGGTTCACAGCCTAAGTTGACAAACCTTTTTGCTTGCCGTTTGTTCACTTTCGTTAGAATCGTTAAAGTATTTAAAGGTTAATCCTCCGAATAACATATTGCTTATTGGGATATTAGTGGAAACTACGAACGATATTTAAAAATGTTATTTTGCTATGTTGTGATGGATATGCTGGCTTAGAAAACATGGCCGCCTGCCAGCCCCCTGGTGGAATCTCTTCCTCGCGCCCATACAAATGACAAGCAACAGCGCATCCCTTCCGATAAAAGTTGAAGCTGTGTGTATTTGTGGGAAAAGATGTGTTCGAGTGTGACAATGCAGAGCATACGTATTTGTGTACATCCATATTTTGATTTACACACCCTAATATGTGTTAGTTCAACTTTACCTCAGTAGATAGCATTGCTGTTAATGTCACTCGACTTTTGGCAGAGTGTCCAGTGTTCTTGGTGGAATGTTTTTGGTCATGCATTCCTGTTATCTCCGTTATAGTGAATCTAGATAGTCGCATTAAAAAAAGTGTTTTTTCAGCGCAATTATGGAAAATTAGGTTGAGTACCTCCGATTGGTCCTCAATAAGATGCGAATGCGAGGTAACGCTACAGCTAGTTTCTTTATATCGAACAAGAGTCGTGCTTTAAATGAATCATTTGTTTGAGAAACCCCCAAGCGTCATTTGACATGAGTCTATTTTCATGAGTTTTCGGCAGTTTGGAATCCTCGGGGATTTCTACATCTTCTCCCAAATTCTGGAAAAAGTTTGGTTCCATAAAGCTCTTTTAGTTGGGGTTGAAAATATTTCGAGAAAATCAGTTTTTTGTTGTTTTCCTACAATTGTGTCAAAAGCACATGTGGGGTTTCACACACATCTTTCTTGTGACATCAAATAATTGCAATAATTTTGAGATATTAATATAAAGGTCTTTTTTTTCTTGAACAAAATCCCCTCTGTGCCACGTTTTGGTTTTGTTTAACAGTCTCTTAACCTCATTTTCAACCACATTCGTACTGTAAAGAGTCATCAATCAACACAAATATCGCTGGAAATTTCTATCCGTCATCGCTGAGGTTTCATGATTTGAATCTGGATTTTTCTTCCCAATTTTCGAACATGCGCGCATTCGGGTCGAACAAGTCGTAAAGAACCGGTTTCAAAGCAATTGGATTTTTCCATTTTTCTTACTTAATTCAATACAAATTGATTATGTCAACAATTTGTACAACGCTTTCAACGTACCTAGGTCAATTGTTGGGAAACACCCAAAAATCTTGCTGTCACTGGTTGCGCTCTGAAATATAACCACAGCAATAATTGGCTGCCAGTAGATATAAAATTAGTTGTTTTTCGTCGTGAAAGTTCTTAAGTGGCATTTAAAGTGACTTCAATGCTTATTGTCTTGCATTTGAATTGCATTGGTAATGCTTACCTGGAGTTCCAATAAGAAATTTTACTACGATCAGAATCAAACAGACACAAACTCGATCAGAGTTCAGAATATCATTGCTGATTAGAATAGGCTGAATCAGGTGCAATGGCTGCATTGGTAGTTAGTAATTTGACAGCTCGAGCTCACAATTATTTGATACGAACCATTGACTTCTTACATTGAGAAAAAAGTGCTATAATATATTTTGAATGTCTTTTGTACAAAACTGGACCAGATTCCGAAAAAGGTGGATCCAACAAGAATCATGGCTTTGCAAACACTGTAAAAATTAAGCTTAAAAATAAAGTGTAACTTCTCACAGTCACAATTGGGATTGCATCACTCGAGCAATGCGAATAATCCTTGCCTAAACCGTCTTTTAAAATAGCTTTCCTCCAAACGATTCATTCTATTATACGGTCGTTTTCCCATCGCCCCCGCTAGAACGTCGTAACGTCGTAATGCATCGACTTAAAAGCCAACCATTGTAGAAATCGCACACAGTCAGTGTGGTGGCTAATGGGTCGTGAAAATCACCTCCCATTGATCGGACTTCCTAACTACTTGCCAGGAACAGCACATTCCTGCTGCCAGGCGTGGCAGTTCGCGAATCCGACACCCACAGGCAGTAGAATTACTGAAGCTTTTCGCACATTTGCGGACTCAAGAATAAGGGCAAAATTTTCCACGCTGACCCCCATTCCACTCACAATCGTCAGCCACCGACGACGTTGAGCATATTTTTTCACTTCCCCCTTGGTTGCCGGTTCATCTCGTCTGCAGGATCAGCCGGATGGCAAAAACGAAGAACTGTAACAATGATTTCTGCTCGCATAACTCATTCTTTATGTCAGCTTTTCTTTATGATGTGGTGATTTTCGTCGAGCCACTTTACTCCCACGCACCGACGCTGTCGGTCAGTGGAACAACCGACCTGTTGAAACTGATGAATTGCGGGATTTTCAGGCTGTTATTAGATACCGTAAGCACCGGAAATTTCATTCAAAATTTTCACTTCATCCCCTCTCACCCACAGACGCCGGCCTGACGGAAGAAGAAGTGGTACTACAAAATGCCGCATCGGAGTCACCCGAAGCCGAAAAAGAAGTCGTGCGTGCTGCCGTTGTAGTCCGTCTACGCGACGGCATGGGCTCACTGGGACGTATCCTGAAGGCGGTCGAAACGTTCCACGGTACCGTCGCCCACCTGGAGTCGCGCCAGTCGCGCAGCGAGGGCGTCATGTTCGATGTGCTCATCAAGGTTGATATGGCCCGCGTCAATCTGCTGCAGCTGATCCGTTCGCTGCGGCAGACGTCGTCGTTCGGCAGCGTTTCGCTGCTGGCCGAGAACAACGTCAACGTGAAGGCTCCCTGGTTCCCGAAGCATGCTTCCGAGCTGGACAACTGCAACCATCTGATGACCAAGTACGAACCGGATCTGGACATGAACCATCCTGGTTTCGCGGATCAGGTGTACCGCGCCCGCCGAAAGGAAATCGCCGAGATTGCATTCAGCTACAAGTAGTAAGTTTGCTTGAGTTTGATTTGAAGTTAAGTTGTTTTGTTAACCGAGATTTTTTCCCCCGAACAGCGGTGACCCAATCCCGTACATCGAATACACCGAGACCGAGAACAAGACCTGGTCGGCGGTGTTCGTTCGCGTCAAGGAGCTGATGCAGAAGCACGCCTGCAGCGAGTATATTGCCGTGTTCAAGAAACTGGAGGACGAGAAGATCTTCGTCCAAGAGCGCATCCCACAGCTGCAGGAGATGAGCGATTTCCTGCGCCGGAACACCGGATTCACGCTTCGCCCCGCGGCCGGTCTGCTGACCGCTCGCGATTTCCTCGCGTCGCTATCGTTCCGTATCTTTCAAAGCACACAGTACGTGCGCCACATCAACTCGCCATACCACACCCCGGAACCGTAAGTTTTTTTATGTGCTAGTTTATTCTTTTTTTTTTCTCTTTCATCCCTGCCGAGAGAGTTAGAGGGTGGACAAAAATGAAAGGTTGCCAGTGAGTGAGATGGGTGGTTGGGAGAATCACTTACGTCACTTGTGTATGTGCAGTGCCCGAAACCTGTCACTTCCGCTGAATGTGGGAGGAAGAGTAGCGAATGAAACGCGTTATGATTGCTTGAGTGTTCCCATTCATAACAACGATTAGACCGGTTGAAGCACTTTCCCGTCAACCGTTAGGCAGGTCCTGGTGGGGGTAGATTTTGAATGATGGAACTCGGTACGTGGAAGGGACGCTAGATTGGCACGGTTCGGGTGGAATTAATCCGTCATTTTTTGGCGGGAGGTTATACGTTGACATGTTTCACCAGTCAGCGTATTTCACCAAAATAAAATTGAGAAAAAAAGCATGATTTAAATCATGTTAACCAAATTAGCAAAGCATAACAATTGTCAGTACGCTTTCTTAGCGTTTTCCCGCTACCAAAAGACGATCGTCGTCGTGGACTTTCTTTCTTTCTTTTCTTTCGCATCATTTCCGACCATTTCCTGACCCTTCAGCGTAACGCGCCACACCGTGAAACACCGGGAACAAGTCGAAATAATAGAATAAAATGATTTCCACGGAAATCACCGCCCCCACACCGGCACCACTAGCAGTTGCCGCAGCACTCAAGCAAGCAAGCAAGCGAGCAGCTTTTGATGTTTCTCGAACTTTGACTTGCAAAACCAGCCGCCGCCACCGACGACATCGACATCCGCCGTCTCGTCACTCCTTCCAGGGGGTTTCCGGTTTCTACTTTGCTTTGCTGCTCGCCCCAGCCAACAGCGAAAGCGCTGAAAGTGATTTACCCTCGGGACGAAAACTCTGCACCGGATCGGTTCCTTTCCGGTTGACAAGTGCATAGTGGTGTCGCATAACCAACTTCACTCAAAGCAAGTCGGGGGACGTCAACAATTGATGAAATTACCTTTAGGACCAGGCAGCCGAAGCAGCAACAAGTGTTCGACGACGGCACCACCTAGGGAGTGCGAACATAATTGCCATCGCTTTTCCCCCCAACTATTGTAAACGGTAGGGGAAAATTCAAAAGGAAAACGGGGTCTATAATGGCAATGGATACAAACTCAATTAGCTTTGATGGAGAATGGAAGCGGTGAAAACTTTCGCATGGGAAAAATTATGGACACTTTTACAGTAGGTATTCGATAGAATACGGTCACCGGCGATGCACAGGAATCGACGGTGTAATTGATTTATGGGTCATACAACCTTTTTTCCGCTGTTTCTTCAATTCACCGAAACAAAGTGGAAAATCAATCTGGCTAATCTTTTTTTCCCTCTAGGGATGACCGACTCTCTCTCGCTCTCTCTCTTTCTCTCGCTTGTGATCAGATTTATAATTTTATTTTTATCTTCTACTTTGCAGCGATTGCATCCACGAGCTGCTGGGCCACATGCCGCTGTTGGCCGATCCGAGCTTTGCACAATTCTCGCAAGAAATCGGATTAGCTTCGCTGGGAGCATCGGATGAAGAAATCGAAAAGCTTTCTACGGTAAGTACCACTCGACTTGTGCACACAGTTTCATATCTGGTACTGGTCTGTGTCGCTGTTATGTTGAATTTCTGAGGAAAAAAACTTTCCTAGTCTAGCGCGGTCAGTGGTAAATGCACTGGTTGCACTTGCTGACGAAATAAATCCGACGTGACTTCAACCTCAGGGTTGCTGCAATCGCTGTAGCATTCTAATCCAGTTAACAGCGCCTGAGCTAGGCTGCTGAATATTCCTCTAAGTCCGTTCGTCCGTTGTGCAACGTGATCTGCCTCACGCGCTCGACGTTCGACGGATTCGTTGACCTCTCTTGGCTATGTGCAAATCACTTCGTGACCTCTTCGCTCCTACGCAGCACAGTCAGTGGCGCGGACACTTCAACCCTGGCCGTTAATGGAACCAACCAGCCAGCCAGCCAGCCAGCCAACAGTAACAACTTGAACGTAAGATCCCCAAGGTCATTACCGCGTTCTAGCTGTATATACTTAAGCAGCACTACTACTACATGGTTCACATGCTCGGCCACTCAAGCCGGCACCACCGTTGTTGTTATTGCCATCACCGCGTCTCCACATACTCCGCCACCGTCGAAGCAGTTATGATTATTTAAACAATTTGCGCGATCTTGCGCGCACCCCACATTGCCCGACACGAAGATGCGCCACATTTGCATTTTAGAGCCTTTGATCGAAAGTAAAATGATGCAAATTCGTTCGCACGCCCGCAAGTTTTGGCCCTCCCGAGCCCCGCCGGAACCTACCGGTTGGTCCGAGTCGAGTCTGTGCCACTAGGTTAATCGCGCATTCTAGTCATGGGGTGGTGATTTATGGCGCTTTGGAACGCCGCTAATAAATGATTGAAACAGGTGTGATGCGATCAGCGCTTCAGGAGGTTGGGGCACCGACCGGCGGAGGCGGCGGCGCGGGTCGAGAAAAATCGGTTTCAATTTCGAACCGATATGCTGAGACCGCTGCTGCTGTTGTGCTACGTGTTGTTGTTTTTGTTTTTATTATTGCTCTGCTCAGCTCGATGGGACAAAAGTGCAAATTTGAGCGATCGTAAAAATCGTGTGCTTTTAACGATTTTCCATCCGGCTTATTATTATACGGCTACGGTCAAGGTAGCATGGATGCGGATGGCGGTTTGAAATAGTTTTGATTGCGGTACGGAATGGATTTCCTCAAGTGCAGTTAGCCGTTTGAACAGGGTGTCGATTAAATTATCAATCAAAACTTTGATTTTCTTCAAAATTTTTGATCAAAAAATTGATTTTAAATCGTAGGCTCTAGACTAGAAATTATAAAAGGTTTCAATTGACGTTTTATGGTGAGGCATTTTAAAAATTTCCACCGCGCAGGACACCCTGCCATCCATCAGAGACTGAAAACGAACTATTAAAATGTGACGTTCGGACAATAATAAGTTCAAGGTGCTAGCTAGCCTAGGCTTAGCTAGATTCTGCAGCTTGAACGATCCAATGCCGGGACCAATGGCAGCAATCGATTGGCTAGCTTTAATTCACCTTGCAATTGTCGATGATTTTGCTCGTGTTAATAATGTGACACCTGATGCGCATCACTGCTGCTGAATGGCCTCTCGAGTGCGGGCGGATAGACAAAAAAAAACTTACTTAAAAAGTTATTGTTGGAATAAATTTTAATGGAAATTTATTTTTGGTAGCAGATAGTTGCAAAACTGTTTGATAGATATCGTTAAATTCGCTTATCAAATTTTGTAGAATAGTTTAGTTAAATAGTCCGTTAATGATAGAATCCTGAACACATTAAGTTTTATTTAATTTATGATCCAATTACTGATCGCTTCTACAGTGAGGAGCGACCATTCAACAGAACTTATTATTTGAATAATTTGTTCTGGATGCCTTCTTGACTTTATTGGTACGTTATCGATCCTGCACCGACGAATGAATTATGGTCCTTCAGTACTGTCAGTCCCGGGATGCCGTTCTTCAATCCCCTTGAACACCAGCTGACAGTGCGTCGTCCTCGACAGTGCCCATCCATCGGGCCTCGAAGTCTTCCTCCTCTTCCTGATTCTCTGCCAAAATTAGTTTTGGCTACTCTTTCGTCGGGCATTCTGACCACGTGCTCAGCTCACCACATATACTTGATACAGCTCGTGGGTCGTGCGTCTACCTACCGGGAGCATAAGTGTTCTATAGAGTGCCATTTTTTAGCGAATTTGCAAACTACGGGACTTTAGCTGACTACATAATCGACACCAACACCATTTGGACTCCCACGTTCATTACCAACAACCATGTACCATGTTTAAAAGGCCTAAAAACCTTTTACTGCTCCACAGTTGATTCCGATGATATCTACGTCATCCGCAAAACCAAGAAGCGTGTGAGATTTCATGATGATAGTCCCGTTCCTTATCAAGTTTACTCTTCGTATTGCACCCTTCAAGGCAATGTTGAATAGCAGGTTGGAGAGTGCATCTCCTTACTTCGTTATATTACGAAAGCGGCCGAGGGTCTCACCCGCTATTCTAGTGCATGATTTTGATCCATTCAGTGTCGCCTGATACGTAATTAGTTTCGTCGGAAAACCTTGTTCTAGCATATCTGCCACAACTCATTTCGTTTGACTGAATAGTACGCCGCCTTACAGTCCACAAACAGATGATGAGCCTACAAGTTGTATTCCCGGAACTTGTCTAGTAAATAACGAAGGGAAAAAATCTGATACGGTGTAGAGCAATCCGCACCGAAATCAGCTTGGTACTCGTCGACGAAAGACTCAGCTAACGGTCTAAGTCTACAGAACAGAATACGGGAAAGCACCTTATAGGCAGAGTTGAGCAATGGGCCGGTTGCCAGCACTATTATTGCACCTCACAGGCATGGCAAAATGTCTGCAACTCACCATTTTCTAGAAACTTTGTGTATCGCTGCTGGCGGATCTCTCTTCTGCGCCAGCGAGCACGTGCTCTTTGTACTTGTAAACGCATTTTTTAGATGTTGAATTCTTTTTCCCGCAGCTCTAGTCTCTCTATACTTTTCTCAGTTCTGACGTGTAGCTGCAGTGAGCATACGACTCCTGGCCTAATTCTTCTCAGCTGTCACTCTCTAGCAGTTTTTTCAATGGCACCTTGGTGGTTCTTTGATCGAACTTCATGGCGTATTTATGGCCGCCAACCGCTGGATCCGTAGTATCCTCTCAGTGTGAGCATTTTCCGCGCTCGACAACCTTGCACGAATCTTACACACGACCAAATGGTGCTCAGACTCGATATTTGTTCCCCGAAAAGACCGTATATCGATGACATCCGAAAAGTGTTGACCGTCAATCGAAACATGATCGATCTGAGGGCTAGTCTCCATTTAGATGCCTCCAGGTGTGTTTCCGAATATTTAAACGTGGAATGTAGGTGCTACAGACGGTCATTCCTCAGGATGCGACGAAATTTTAGAGCTTCAGACCGTTATCATTGGTCGATGGTCGAAGGCTATGTCTTCCAATGGCAGGACGACAGAATTCCTCCCTCCCGATTCGTGCATTTGTATTTCCGATGATGATTTTCGCGTCATATTTTGGGCAGCCTCCATAGGTCTTCTCGAGTCTGTCGTATAACTAGTCCTTAACATCATCGGATTCATCATTTATCGGTGGGTAGACGTTGATTAGACTGTAGTTAAATAATTTGCCCTTAATTCTCAACACACATATACGATCATGTACGGGCCTCCACCGGATAACTCGTTATGTTTGCTTTTCCAACACTACGAATCCGACACCATATTCTGCTTTTCTACCGCCACTGTAGTAGATACAATACTTAAAAGAACTGCCTGTAGTAGGATCTAGTGCACGGAGCTCCCTTTCTCCGGAATTTGGCCATCGAACTTCTTGTATAGCAGCGATCTCCACTCCAAGTCGATGCAACTCTTGAGTAAGCAAGCCAGCTCATGCCGGTTCATGAAGAGTTCGAACATTCCAGGTATGAGTTTCCAATCTTTATCCATTACTCGTTTCCTTGTTCCTGGCCGTGTCCTATACCGATTGATCCGTTCTGTATTTTTTTCTTCGTTGTTCGTGGTAAGTGATAGTTTCGACCCCTTATCGGGGTGGCGATACCTACACCCCGCTGATGGGTCTGCCATCTTAGGTATAGCTTGCGGTATACTGCATTTCGTACATAATCAGCCGCTCGCTCCGAGACAGACGCTGTCTCAGCCGCCCCTCACCTGGGGTGCAGGCGCTCAAGAACGCACCTCCTAGCTGAGCTGTTTCAGTATGTACATGAAGCTTTTGACGCTCCTTCCAAGTAACTCTCCCCTTTTTATACCCACTATCTGTGCTTCCGAGTTTTCATCTCTATCAGACGCTGAAGACATTTGCTATGGAGTTCCCAATTGAAGACCCAAGTATGAGGCCACCAAACTCAAGTAGTGGATTGCGGCAACGGTTAAACGAGAACCTCCTGTTTTTGTGTTGTCTCCAGTACGTCTTACAGGCAATACAATAGCGCGGACTTCAGGTTTAAATGAAAAATTCGTGTTTTTCGATCGGTCAGGCGATCTGATCGGAGTTTGAATGCCAATCATGCCAAAGTCACCTCTGGACTTCCTTATTCGTATGGATATATCAGCCTCAATACGACATTCTAGAGTTGTCTGGCCACCAAGATGTTGACTCGCTACTGTAAAAATGGACACATTAGCATTCACTTCCATGGACTTGGTTTGTACGGCATTGACTAGGAAACCTGCTGTTTTACAGCTGTCGTTTATCAAAGTTGCTTTGAATATTAGATCACCGTTGGGGAAGCAAGAGAATGTCATCGGCCTAGTGAAGATCATATAATTGCTCCATTGTAAAAGAGATCCTGAGTAACGCTCGACTCGTTTCGCTATCAATAAATCCAATTAAGATCTCGTCCTCGTCTAAAATATAGATGTGAAAGTACGGAGCCCTGTCTTACTCCAGCAGTAACCCATATTGAGTTCCACAAGACTCCGCCTCGTGCCGGGCAGCTCTTTGCATGAAAATACCTCATACTAAACCCTGATGAGGTAGACTAGCTTATCTGGAACTCCTTTACGACTTAGTTCTCTCCAGTTGTTTTTGAGACTTAGTCGATCGAATACTTTTTCGATACCAACAAACTCCAAAACTCCAAAATAATCGTTTAGCACGGAATCCTGCTAGCTACCACTGGAAAGTTCATCGATTTTCGCCTGGACCCGATTAATTAGTCACGTTTCAGATTACTTTGAGAGTGATATAAAGCAACATGATGCCGCGTTTCAACATTCAGATAGTTCCCCTTTTTCCGAGAACTTTTGCCAAGATGCCCTTCATCCAGTCCACCGAAAATATCACGGTTCCCCAGATATTGTTGAAGAAATGATGGAACAATTGCGCTGACAATACTAGGGCAGCTTTAAACATTTCGACCGAAATGCAATTGGCCCTGCTGGATTTCATACGTTTGATTGCTGTTTAATGTCAGCTGACCACTGTATCTCATATCTGACGCGGTTGGTGCGACATGTCCTGGACGCTACGTGAGACTCGAACCAGATGTTCAAAGTGTTCAAACCAACGGTTAGGCCGGTCCGTACGATCAGTAACTAGCTAGTTCTATCCTTTAGCAGTCTCTTCGCGTTGGTTCGAACATCAGTAGGGCAGCGAGTAACGTCGAGAATGGCCCTTTCTCTCTCCTCAGGGAGTTCCGTTATCAAAACTTTTCAAAAAATTTCTCCAGCTCGACTGGTTTAGTTCGTGCCTCCTCAATACTGGCCTGTGACCTTCGCCGCTCATCCGTGATCCTCCAGATTTCATCTGCAATCCATTCTCTCTGGCCAGTGCACACTCTACCGTAGGTTCTTACACTTGTTATGGTGAAGCCGTTCTTGATACTGGTTAATTGTTGTTGAACAGTCCCACCAGATGGTAGCTCTCAGGCTCGGAATGGTAGTTATTCGACGAATGCCCTTTTCACCTCTGAACTATCCAACCGACTTAAATCGTAACGCCATTCGACTTTCTCTCCCTCTATTGAATGCGAGTGAGGCGTATCCCACCAAAAACAAAATGGTGGCCAGATGCGATGGCAGCGGTGCGTTAGTTTCATACATCAAGCAGGCTGTTTACCACTTTCAAATGGTGGATATGGTCTTTTTGATTCTTTTTTCGGCCATTACGGGAAACCCGAAATCTTATAGGCTAACCCAGAACAGAAGATCCCGATTTGTTTCGGTTCCAAGCCCCCTGGCGGAATTCTGTATACTATTTTACTGCTAGCAAAGTTGTTGGCAAACCTTCGTTTAAGAAACGTTGGGCTTGCCGATGTGAAAAGAATCAGTGAAACTCTGCAAACAGTTCTTCGTTGTCGCTCATAGCTCCTAGAGCATGATGCCCCCATAACGAGTTCATGTTCTCCGTTGCTCAAGTCAATCTTCGCATTGAAGCTGCACAAATGGATTTGGTTGTCACTCTTTGAGGCCTTCTCGACCACACGGTTCCTCCAAGTAGCACACTGACGTCACATTTAGTTACTGCAACTTAATGTTGTTCAGAAATTGTCATTAATAGGTTGCTACAACAAAAGCATCTATCAGTAACAACTCTTTCTCCGGCAAGTCGGCAGCATCTGTTGGCGCTCAACATGAAATCATCGTAATGTTTCTCCACCGTATTCTAAATCTAGACACGATTATTCTAACGTTTATCGGTTCCCACTTCTTCAACGCCGCCAAGCCCCATGGGCACTCGAGGAATCCAACTCCTCAATCCCGAATAACTGATTATAATAAAACTTACCCAGATAATTTTCTCTGTTCACCAATTTTCGGCCAAAAGATTTTGCTCAGGCCCAGCATTTCGAGCTTCAGATTTCTCTCTCCAATTGAGCCTACTGGACAAGGATTAAGATGTTTCATGTTCCGATTCGTGTCCGTATTTTCATTCTAAATGTTATTGCTCCAACTAGATCGATTGCTTTCCTCATTTTCTGTAACAAAAAGTTCGTCAGGTGCAGTAGAGTGTTGCACTAAAGTCCTTATTCCGCGGGTGGAGATGCCACCCGAGAACCGTATACGGTATTCATCGGTCCGCTTCGAGACATACGCTGTTTGAGCCGCCTCTAACTTGGGAAACAGACGCTCGAAGAAAACTGCACCATCCTAGTATTGCTTATTCAGATGTAGATGTCACTTTTAGAGACACCAGTCGCACCCGGAATACGAATATTTATCAGCAGCAGCCACAAAGTAATACCTTCCGAGTTAATTTTCACCATTAATTTCGCTTTAAAGAAAGTAACTCCACAGTCTCTGTATTCGTTGCACGAAACTAAACTGATTCAAACCAATTCCAGATGCTGTTCTGCTGAAAAAACGCTTTACGATAAAGAGATCTAACGAAAACAAAATTCACCTATGAACAGTTGGCAGTGCTGCCAAAACTACTCGACATTTTAACTACGCCGAAGGCCAAGTTAATTTGAATTATTATTAATGATAATCTTGTAAGCGATCTCATCAGATCATTTTCTTTAAATGTACAGATCATGCGTGTGATTGTGACACATCCAGATCCATTTATTAATCCATTCAGTCAACTAACCCAAACTAACCTTTCCCATTTCTTTCACCCTCTCTTCCAGGTGTACTGGTTTACGGTCGAGTTCGGTTTGTGCAAGGAGAAGGACGAGGTCAAGGCGTACGGTGCCGGGTTGCTGTCCGCCTACGGCGAGCTGCTGCACGCCATCAGCGACAAACCGGAACACCGCGCATTCGATCCGGCCAGCACTGCCGTCCAGCCCTATCAGGACCAGGAGTACCAACCGATCTATTACGTCGCCGAGAGCTTCGAGGATGCTAAGGAAAAGTTCAGACGCTGGGTATCGACGATGTCCCGCCCATTCGAGGTACGCTTCAATCCGCACACCGAGCGGGTGGAAGTGCTCGACTCCGTCGAGAAGCTCGACACTCTCATTTCCCAGCTGAACACCGAAATCCTGCACTTGACGAATGCGATCGACAAGCTGCGACAACCGTTCTGTTAAGAGCCATCGAAGGTACCTTCCAAGCGGTTCCAATGTACGAACGACAATATTCGCAACTTTATATTGCACGTTAAGCACCCACTTTTCATCACCATGGGAAAACTCTTCCAACACTCGGGGTCTCAATTGCAACAGGTCTCATTTAGTTTTCAACATTCCACGCCTTCGCCTAGGACGCTAGGCCGAGTGCGCCGCAAGTCGAACCATTAGGCAGCTAACGTTCATATTTTCCGGAGAATATGAACGCTCCCAACAACAGCAGGATCCTGAAACCTCTCGAAACACTTCCAGGCCAAACTTTTGGACTTCGAACAAAATTTCGCGTTCTGAGTGTTAAACTTACATACAGCGAAAATCTTTAATTCCTCCCCACCCTTTCGGTAACTATCTCTTCATTGCTCTTACTCATCATCGGAAGTCGAAGTTCAGAATCCTTAGAATCGCCCCTGCTGCGTATGTCCCACCACTAAACCCTCGTTGCAACAAGCCCTTATTGTACATCACTTCACTGTAGAGTAGGAATATTGTTTTTCAGGAAGCCTATCTTTTATTTAAAGAGCGTAACTTAAGTATTATTTACTATTTAAATTAGGGTATACTTAAATTATTCCGTATATTTTGAGCTAGAACATGTTGCAGCTTTTTCTCTCAGATCAGATCAGATTATTGTAGATGCTAGGGCAGGCCCCGCCGAGTTTCTCGATTAGTAGGGAAATCTCCCCTTCTACGTCCGCGAAAGAGTGACTGCTTTTGTGGTGACAAAACACCATCGTGTAATAGCTCCCTACAAAAGAGCGATTCCGGTCGGGGCCATTTGTTTCTTCAAAACAGCCAAATTCCTCGATTGTCATTTACTTTACAGTTTTATTGCATTATTTTTTTATATGAAACAAGCATATACATAAATATTTGTAAAGAGTCACTTACGCAAGCAGAAAAAAAGGCAAGACGAAATTGTAATGTACATTTGGACAAGAGATGTTAAAGAATTAAAGAACACTTGGAACATAAAATTACACATTACTATTCGCACTACTAAAAACTACGAAAAAATCCAGTAGGTGTCTATACTACTTACAACATAAAAAAAGCAACATTCTACTTTAATCTAGAAAACGTATGTGTCTGCGATATTGTATAAGATTTTAAGATGAGCGTTATTTTATCCTGACGGTTGATTCTAGTTAAGCCAAGCCAGCATGCAAGCAAGCAAACAAAGCGAATGAATATTTTACGATTACGATTCAGAAACTATACGTATACGCGCGAATGAGTCAAATAATCAGTAGTAACTCTAAAATATCCTATCCGCAAATCGTAGCAAAAAAGGACACGAAATCAAAAGCAAAAAAAAAGTTAACAACACTGCAAATCCCTTTTCGGTTGATCTCGGCCCTCGGTCTCATGCCCCGACGAACTGCTCAAATACTCTTCCGTTTCGAATAAGTTTGGATTTTATTTTTGCGTTTTAATTGTGTACACAGCTGCTGTTCACTCTCGCCGAAATGGAAAAAGAAAACCAGACCGGCGAGAGAAGTGTTGTTGATATAAACATAGAGTCAAACATTCCCAAACACACCGGGAAATTGTAGACGAGAAAAAAATATTTACGCTGATTGTTGAACCATTGTACGAGCTATATTTTGAGCAATACAGATAAGAATAATAGATAAACATGTCTTTTTTTTATTGGTTGACCGAAAACTCCAATTCAGAATGTATCCAAAAGACGAAGTCTGGTCATCGAAATTCCCATCAATCAAGACTAATTATACGCTGAAGAAACTGAAGCTCAGCTTATTGTCAGCTTGAGTCAAATTGCAAATAGAAGGTTGTCGATCTTGTTCACACAATGTTTATTTTTCGTGATTCATCAATTTTATTAGGTAAAAATAGAATTGGAAAGTCCCTGCAGAAAATCCCCAAAGTAACTCAGGCGCTGTTTTCAGATATAGACTGGAGTTCCCTATCACGCAAACAAAGTCCTGACAGTTCGAATCTTCCAGAAACCCGCTATGGAATGGTCTTTCGACTATCTGACCTAGGCTAGTATCTACTAATCATTTAAATGTTTATTTGCTACTTAATGTGTTTTACTATTTTCAGGGACACTGTTGTTCGATCATAACCTCAGTTTTCGGATAAAACTTGTCGCACGTTTAGATGATTCGGATGAATATCACGGACACGGTACTGCTAAAGTTCATCTTGATTCATGGTGTAATCTTAAATAGAGAAGAAACCAGATAGACGCTACTGTATACGAATGTACCGTCATCAGTGAGGCAACTGAATTGACTGGATTTATTGAAGATAACTGGCGTACCAAAAGAGGTGGGACACCAAGCTTAGAAAACTAGTTTAGGTGTAGAAATCCCTGAAAGTCTTGTTGGCGTTAAAATCCCTGCAATAAGCCACCCGCTAGGAGGCGAGGGATGTCAGATGTATATATGTTACACAGTATAAGCCCAAGGAAACTGCCTTGGGGCATACCTGCAGGGATATTAAATGTTTGCGAACAGACACTATTCAGAGATGCCTGGAACACTCTCCCAGGCAGATAGGCTTTTGACGACCTTGATAAGATACATAGTAAAAATGTTTCGCTCCTGCTTGAACCCCAGGCCGTCGTGACACATATTGTCGAAGTTTTTTCAATATCCAAGAACTGATTGGTTCCGCTGGATTAAAATAGCACCTCAATGGAACTGAACTTGCGGAACCCAAACTGTTCCAAAACTACATGACACTATTCTCATCAGCGAATTCGTTTGATTTTCTTTCTCAAACAACTAAGAGAGGGCAGAGCGTAAGCTGATGGGCTGAAAGCACTTGGAAACAGAAGGATATTTCCCCAGCTTTAGCACTGGGATGCCTCCATCCCAGTCAATCCATCCAGCATCTGCCATCAACTACATGACCCGTAGCTCAAGTGCTTGAGCTCGGTGCTGAATGTGCTATCGAAACCAGGGACCCTTATGTTTTCAAATCCTTTCCGATGATCCATCCGTTCGGCCTCGATGAGTTTTCTTCCTCAGGTACGAAGCAGTCTGATCGATCAACCTCGGCGACTCCCTGAACGACAGAATGCTCATGTGGGCTGACAATATTTTACCCTAGACTGTGAGATATTACAAACTGTTACCCCATCACGTCCGCTTTTTCCTTCACTTGCCATCCATGGCTCTGATTTGTTTAAGATAGTTGGCTGCTACGATGTTGATTGAGTCCATGATATGTTGTTCTTGGCCCCAATGGTCTCAAGGGCGTTTTGGTTGAAGTTCGGCATTAGGCGGCAATAAATTGTTTGTTGATGTTGTCTTACATCATGAGAGGGGTGGAGCCTAGATCTGGAAGCGCAGTGGCGAGGCGGTGCTGGGCTGAAAGGAAGTTCGAGGACTCCTACTTTACTTATTTCTGAGGTTTTGTAGTGCACCGATGGTCGTGGTGTCCTTCACGAAATGGACCAGAGCCAACTGATCTTGGAAGCTGTCCTTGGCTCATGAGGTAGACGGCCTGCGGGTTCAGGCCAATCCTTTCCAACTTCGGTTGGAGGCAGACCATATGGTTTGGACGGGTTGTCGTGCGTGTAGTGCGGTGCTTGGGCAGCAACGGGGAATTTGGGAACCCGCTCGAACTGCTACAAGTTGGAGTGGTGATTTTACGAAAAGGCGGACATTTTCTCAACTGCGAACTGTGATTTAGTAAAACACGTCCTTACGCGTCACAACCATTTACAAGACAGAGACTGAGATTCCTACCGTTGAAACACATTTTTTTGCCTACGTTGCACAGCTGGAAGCACGGTCGCATTTTTGCTTGGGCTGGCTCGGCCTCGAGCTTAACAATGTTCTGGATGGTGGTGAAATTTGGCGATAGCACCCAGATAAATTCGGCATTATCATAACTAGTGCATTGATGGCCTTGGCCGCCATCTCGCAAGCGTACTCAACGTGGCTATTGAAGTTCGGCCGGTGGTCACACATCACTCCCAGGTATTTCAGCTTCCGTTGCGAGATTATGATAGGATCTCTGACAGTGATTACTAACCGTTACTAACCACTAGTATTTCCGTCTTGTGATGAGCTAGCAGGAGATTTACTCCATACATCCAGTTCGCTATCATGTCTATGGCCTCGGTAGTCAGCATTTCTGGGTATGAAATGGGAAGGGTTACTGGGAAGGAGCGTCAAACATAGCTCTGGCTCTCTCAAGCTCCAACCTAGCGCCTCCATACAGATCTAAGTCAAATGATGACGGTCGATGGCCTCACTTGGAAATACTTCCTGTACGTACTGGCTACTGGAGCAGCTAAGCTAGGAGATGCCTACCCCGGTAAAGTAGTAAGCCGAAACTCTCACTACGAACAACGAAGAAGGAAATACAGAAACGGATCAATGGATAAAGATTGGAAACTTGGTACTTGGAATGTTCGAACTTTCCATGAACCGGCATGAGCTGGTTTGCTTGCTGAAGAGCTGCTTCGACTCGGAGTGGAGATCGCTGCTATGCAGGAAGTTCGATGGCCAAATTCCGGAGAAAGGGAGTTCCGTGCAGTACATCCTACTGTACGCATTTCTTTCAAGTACCACATAACGTCGGTTCCGTAGTGTTGGAAAAGCAAAAGCAACGAGTAATCCGGTGGAGGCCCGTAGATAACCGTATATGTGTATTGAGAATTAAGGGCAAATTTTTCAACTAAAGCTTAATCAACGTCTACGCACCGACAAACGATAAATCCGATGATGCTAAGGACGAGTTTTACGCATTAGCGAAACTAGCGGGGGCTATAGCCCCCGGAATTTCTTTCACCCATTTTAATTCGTCGGCAAGTTACGCCAATGGTTTCACGACAGGCTCGAGTGGACTTATGGAGAATGCCCTAAACATGACGTGGAAATCAACATCGGAGATGCAAATGCGCAGATCGGGAGGGAGGAATTCTTCCGTCCAGTCATTGGAAGACATAGCCTTCATCTGTCGACCAATGATAACGGTCTGAGGCTCATAAATTTTACCGCGGCCAGAGGAATAGCCATCTGTTGCACCTACTTTCCAGGTTTGAATATTCGGAAACACACCTGAAGGTATCCAAATGGAGACACTAGCTCTCAGATCGATCATGTCTTGATTGACGGTCGACACTTTTCGAATGTTATTGAAGTACGGTCTTTTCGGGGACCAAATATAGACTCTGACCACTATCTCGTAGTGTGTAAGATTCGCGCAAGGCTGTCGAACACGGCGAAGGCACGCCGTGAGAGGACGCTGCATTTCAACATCCAGCGGTTAACGGCAGATGGCGTGGCAGTGGAGTACGCCAGGAAGTTTGATCAATGAATCGCCAAACAACAGGTAGAAGGAGAAGGTATAAATGGGCTGTGGAGGAATATTCATGGTGCTATCGAAACAGCTACGAGAGAGGTGGTAGGCCCAAGCCCATGGCAGACAACCATGTTCTCGCCGCCAACATCTCGTGTGTGCGAAAATGAGATAGCAATTCAGCACTGCGTTTCACTCAACTGCCAGCAGTCTGATTTGGGCCCGCTGTCAAATTTTGAGCCCCGGACATGCTGTCGTTGACGTTTACTGCAGCTCGATATAGAGATGTCGATGGGGTGGGTAGGCCCGACGCGTGGAAGACAGCGTAACAGTCCAAGAAACATTTATGCGCTGAATAAACATTTTAACAGCCATTGCTGAATATGCATCGAATAAAATTTATGTAAACAACTGCACAATACTTATTCTGCCGAAATTGGAGAACTTATACAATCTATTTTATTCGAGGCGGAAAAACACTTGTTAAGCAGTTATGTCGCCTCTGTGCGCCTTGTTTCCAGCTTTGCGCAAATTGGTTATTTGAAAACGCGCAAAAGCCTCTATTAAGCTACATTACAGCTTCAAAGCAGCTATTAGCAAGCCCGAAACTTGACTTAGATGTTTAAGAGCTGAAAAAAGGTTTTTATTTCTAATACTAAACCATAGTTCAGTCACGTTTGAAAACGTTTGATCAGCCTGGAATTGTTACTTAGGTAGCTGCCAGGAATACAGGGGCTCAACGTGCTAGATGGCTCGACCAGGTTGAACCCGACTTGCGTGTGTCGAGACGCGCAACGAATTGGCGACGAGTAGCCCAGGACCGAGTACAATGGAGAGGAATTCTTGATACGGCAAGAGCCACCCCGGCTCTCGGCTGAATAAGTAAGTAGCTGCTTTCAAAGCTGCAATTGCGCTTAATAGAGGCTTTTTGCGTGTTTTTAAATAACCAATTTGCGCAATGCTGTCAATTCTATTTTAGAACGAGAAATAGTTTTGCAATGCTTTTTCAATGCAATGCTTTTGCAGTCGCAAACATGTTGCTGGTTCGTGTCTTGGATACGGGAACTACATTGTCAAATTGCCCAATAGAAAATTTTCCTGCCGATGAAATATCCCAAAACGACCAAATCGGGTGATTTATCCTACGTGATTTACGGAAAAGCAGAAGGATTTTTTATTGGGTTGCCTTTTTAGTTTGACAATCAGATTCCCGTTTCGAATCGATCACTCACACATATGCGCATACAGTGTAAATACATAATTTTCAAATGTGTGATGTTTACCACGAGCACTGCAGCGACACTGGCATTCTATATATTTTGATTCAACTCTTTCGCACGTATATCGCCTCCACTTTATGTTGGCGCCATATATGTTCTTATATGGCGTGAAATATAACTTTTTCGTTCAGATATGATTTCGTATATCTCAGTTGCAATCGAGATATACAAACCAAATGGTTTACTGGGTTGAAGTATAACGTTTAAGGGGGCATAGTATTTTTTCAATTCTAAAAAATCGAAATTTTTTTTATTGTTTATATCAAAACATTTTTAGCATATGTGTTTGAAGCCGTTTCGATGAATTCCAAAAAATGACAAAGTTACAGTTATTAGTACCGCGCATGTCTGGAACGATTGCACAGTGCATAAAAACATCAATGCTGATTTTCTCTGAACCAGGTTTTCAAAGTCGGTACCATAAATATCTCAAGAACGGCTCAAGAAATTCTCATGATTCTTTTTTTGTTTTGAAGCCAACAAAATTATCTAGTGTTTGACCCATCCTTTTTTCGATATTGCAATTTTTGTATTTTTAGAAATGTTTAAAGTCAATTTTTTCGACGAAAACCCTTACTTTTATGTTTGAATGTACGCTATTTTGTTATGCGTTCGAATTTTAAAAAAAGGATGGGTCAAACACGAGATAATTTAGTATACTTTCATGTAGTTTTGGAATTTTTCAATTCGGATAAGCCCCCGAGCGCCAATCCATGGTACCGCAATTCATGTTTTTTTCGAATGATCATGTTCAAGGAGCCGTAGGAGGTAGTAGGGTAGTAGGGGGGAAGAGGTTCCCATAGGTAAACAAAATTGTAAATACTAGTCCAAAATACAATGTTTAGAATGCAAAAAGCCCGAATCGATTCGCCTTTCGCGTTATCGAGAAAAAAATATTTGAAATAAGGCCAAAAATATGGTGTAAAACAATGGTGTACCACAATAGATCAAAATAATGGTCGCAGTGGTCAAATCTTCCGACAAGATGGTGTAAAAAGTACTATGCCTTAAGGGCGTTATTTTTAGTGATCAAAATTAACGATATTTTCGATACAAGGGTGATATTTTTCGAAACCTTTCGAACTAACACGATCCCGTGAATACAACGCATATTCGCAGTGAGTCAGGTAACACAGTAGCGCGCATGATTTGTGTAGGACAGTATAACAAATGTTATTCTGCAAAATTTCTGTAGGTTAGGTAAGTTTTCCCGGCTGCAAAATAACAACAATGCGTTGCGGGAGTTATTTTCATTTTATGAATGACGGAAATTGAAACGATTAGTCGACATCGTCTTCTTCGTCGCACGAAAAAACGTTGGAAATTTGGCTGCTAGGAATTCTTTAATGACAATTTTCATTATGAAAATTTTGTTTAAACAGCATTTAAATAGATCTCAGCTCATTTTGATTGATCGCGTATGAGAGACAACAAACTACAATTTCAGGGAATCAGCAATTTTGCATTGTGTGTCGTAAAAAACGCTGATATTTTTAATACAGCAAAGTTTCGTTAATTGGTGGTTCGTTAATTGGGCGGTTCGTTAATTGGGTGTTCGCTAATTGGGCTATGTGACAACTTGAATGTCAAAATTGTATGGAATTTTCGAGTTTAGAAATTTCTAACAACTGTCAGTCGGCCCAATTAGCGAATCAGCTAGAGTGCAGTCGTGGCCCAATTAACGAATTCAGGCTGTAATATGTTTTGGATAGGATGGAAATAGGCAATTACAGCGAAGCAGCAACATACCCTATGTAATAAGAAAACCTTTATTCTGATAAGGGTTGAATAAACTTGACTCTAAATTGTTTAAACTTCCAGAAATTGTTACATGAACAATTCCGAATGCAACGATTCACAGCAAAACCATCATCCAACGGACGTTTTGAACAACCGTAGCCTGCGTTCGTTTGTTTTCCGCTAGATGGCACTACATACAAAGGGGGCTTTTCACAAAAGTTGCTCCCAGGAACGAAACGATGGCAACCCTTTGCGGCTGGCTGTCAAACGTTCAAAACAAAAAATCCGTCGAATGACGACGACGACGACGACGACGGCCGATGTTGTTAACAAGGCTGGCTGTCATAAACCGTGAATGTCCGTGAACTTTTAGCTTCGATCTATCCGTTTTTGTGTGATCTAAATGGCGATTGTTTTGCTTCTCGGTTCTGCCCGTGTCGTCGTGGTTGACAAAAATAGGAACTTCAGTGGTTTCACTGTGTAGTGATGATATGTTGGAAGTGCTTATCAGTGCTGGTTTGGCGTAAAGGCAAAGTGCTGGCTCAAGTGCGAAGATAGAAAACTTCTGGTTGTAGTGTTTTCCTAGAGCTGGATAATTTCGTGCTCTGTGGCAAAAACTGGTTCGCTGAAAAGGGGTGGCAAAATCAAGTTTCAATCGTTTTGCATGCATGTGTTGTTGCTTGCTTGCTTGCTGCATTAGAGATGTAGCCCGCGATAGGCTGTTGGAATGGAATTTCGTTCTCGCCTGATTCCCACAGCGAAAATACAATAATAGACAAGCATAGCTTTTATTGAGATCGTTCGTTCGTTCGGGCTGGAACAATTCAGGATCCAACGACGGAAGAAACCATGTAAAGAGCTTCTGAGTGGACTAATTGATCGACCGTACGGAAATCGCAAAGGATGGTCAGTGCAATTAATAAGTGAGGCGCCGCTGGCGAGTGATGAAAGTTTGTTTTGATTAAATTGGTGCATAGTTTTCGGGAAAGTTTATGCTACGAAACTCCGTCTTTTTTGCGGTGTTATTTTGTATCTTTTATCGGGGGTTTCTCGAGGTGCACCCGAAACCCGGGAGATGGTATTTGACAGCGTTAGCTGGTGGTGTGCGTGTTGTGCAACTTTTTTTTGCTGTACATAGCCAAATGAAACAAAATTTAATTGGAAAAAATAGTCTACGGTAAGGTAATTGAAGAAGGCCTTGCGAATATATTGTGTGAATGTGTTTTTTTTCGACGGTGTACTGTGGTGGGTAGATATTTATCTATGGGGTTATTTTGAAAAATGATTAGATATTTTTGTTGCTACGTTGTGTTATGTCTGTTGCGGATGGTCGCTAGTGTTAGTGCCGCCGGTTTGTGTAATCGCAGTACACCCAGTCAGTGCGCCCGATCAATTGTTCCAGTCACATAAACAATGAAGTGCTCGGGTACATAACATAAACCTCGGTTCGTTTCTAAGGTCCAAAAGAGCCTAGCTGCGTACAAGGCTGAAAACATACTATTTTTCGAGATCCCGCAACACACACAGCGAAACATCGATTTTTTGCGACTCAGGTAGGTACAATATTGATACAAGGACAACTTGCAATTACTGTTATTTTTCGTCGTACGCTTCGGTCCCGATTCTTGTCCGGCTATGAATGGTCTGGTCTGATTATTGTTTCCAACCTATCTCAATCTTTCGGACCATTAACAACTATTCAGGGGTGTTGTTTTGTTCGGTTTTATTTTTAGCACTCGGGAGTGATTTAACTAACCTCTCACACACATCTGCATACACACACCAACCAGCTCGAAACGCGTATAGACGTCGGTCTGCGGTGGTGTTTGCATTTCCATTCTGCTATATGCAAATTTCGTTGCAGAAAAGACGTTTGTTATTTACAGTCACCACGATAAGTTCCTACATAAGAGCTTGGTTGCATAATCTGTTGGGCCAATATTGGCCTTGCCAGCGTTGAAAGAGATTTCGAAGGCTGCTCGCACTTACAGGAAATCTCGTGCCGAACTGTCAACGCGTGAGTGTTGACAAAAGCAAAAATACTTCCCTTTCTTTTTTTCTCACGCAAAACCCTGAACAATATCAGCAACGCTGGCAAGGCCAATATAGGACAACAACGACTCCAGAGTAGGTACGTTGCGAATTAGTCCTGTTGTACATACCGCGGACTGCTTGAGGTGGCCATAAATCAAAATCAAAAGATTAAATTTTGTGTTTCCTGTGTTCGGTGGCCAAAGGACGGGATTTACTTGGGTCCGACAAGGATTCGGTTTACGGTACATTATGTGTCAAACATTGGGAATGGACTATCAGCATCTTATCGCGCTGCCAGCAATATTTGCTATGCATATTCAACAAAGTAATGATTGCAGTCAATAAAATTAGTGTGTTTACCTCGCGTGCCTTATTTTTAGGTGCGCATTATCATTAGTTGACGTCATCATTTTTTCTGAAACAATTTCGGTTGAATAGGAGATTGTTTATAACTAGATTGACGTATTCAGATCACTCAATCTTTTTGTCGTTATTATCATTGTTGGCAAAACTCGTTTTAAAACGTTCAGGGTAATGAAAGAAAAAAATATTTCAGCTGGGAAGTTTTGAAGGTAGGGTAAAGAACCGATTCTTCAGTCGAAAATAAATACAGATTGTATTTTTAAATTGTTTTGGTAAGAAAATCAGTTCTTACAAACATAGCTTCCTGTGTTTACGACAAAAAATATGGTGAATTGTCAAAAGAGCTTACATTTAGATATTCAAATGCTGTAGAGTATCGCCACCTCGCTACTTCGAACACTGATTACAAGATTTCTAAAAGTCAAGTACTCATTTTTCACATACCATCTTGCAGTAGACATGTGAGCACTTACCTTATTTGACGTCATTGTCGCAAGCTTCTAATAATGATAATTTGGGACAAGTTTGCAATACATCAATAAAATTCAGGACTGCTTAAGAAAGCTTCTTGGTGATTAAAATAAGTTCCGGCTGATTAAAATTAGTACCAGCGACTCAATTTTTATTATAAAAAATCAAAAGTTTAGCTTAATAATAGTGACATTTAGTGGTAAAAGTTTCAAGAATTAGAGTTAATAAGAAGATTGGTCTGCTGATATCCTCTACTTAGTCAACCGATCGCTTGTAATAATATAAAACAATCAGTGATCCGCTTAGGTTGCTTAAAATAGGTTCCCTACCTTATTTCCGTAAAAAATGTTACTCTGCAATGCTTGATTATTGAGATGTGAGGTTTTGAAAAAAAAATTTTCGCCTATAAGTCCATTCGCTATGCCCGTGTAATTTTCACAGAAAAATGGGACCCCTGGGCGAAAAACATTCAACTAAAACTGAGCAAAATGTTTTTGAAACTCCTTTTAGCAAGGGATGACATCAAAGGCTTCCCTTTAACCCTAATCTCCCTTCACTTGGGTCAGTTTTGCAGTTTCGCTGATTGCGAATCCAAGCAAACCTCTCTCTCTCTCTCGTAACCCTGAAAAATTCCGTAACACTAGTAGCTATAGCAGTAGTGGTTCTAGCAGCAGCAGCAGCAGCAACAGAAACAACCAGTAGTACATACCCGTTCTACATACATACAATCCGCCGCTATGCGGAGAGCCCCACTGACTGTACTGGTGCGGTGCGGCGATCGAACGAATCCAAGACGGCTAGACCCGGCTTCGTTAGATTTTCTGCTGCGCTACCAACCAACCAGTCCCAACCGGTGCTTCTTTTCCGTGGCCCGCGCGTTGCTTCTGTGCTCTCGCGTGCTAATCGCGAAAACAAACTGAACAGCAAAAACTTCCGTCATCCCGTCCCGTACGGAAAGCAGCAACAACGCCGCGGACCAAAAACAGAAGCAATTTTGGGTGCTTCTTAGCTACATTCCGCTATTAAATTAACAATCAAGTGCCACAAAAAATGTACGAATTTAAGTTCATTAACTGGCAAACTAACTTTACTTTTTGTACGTTCTTGGATTGGAACCGAACAATTACTATTGCTTTCCATTCGGGCGAGTGAGGTTAAAATTGATGCGAATTAACAGAATGTTGATAGATATGATGGTTTGACAAGGGGCCGATTAGCTTGATTTATGGCTACTACCGCCGCCAACCATACGCAGTTAAAATTATATGCGGTCTTAAAAATGATGATGGCTTCTGAACCGTTTTACGAACAACTGATACATTTGCATGTTCAGAAATTTTATATTCGAAGTAGGTTAAATAATCTAAACAAACGTAAACAAGTGACAAATGAATTCAAGAAATATGCGCGCCTTAGGATTCGTCGTGTTTAATTATAGTTATGAGCAACGTTTAAATAGACTTTTATATCGTTTCCAATTAAGAAAATATGAAGCGAACCATTCACTTCCACTTGAGGCAATTTTTTCCTATCGGTTCGAACCGGTTCGCGATGGGAACATATTTCAATTGGCATGCTTATGATTTTTTATGTGCTGCTCTCTCCCCCTCTCCTCCATTTCCAATCTTTTCAGAGAATTGTTTAACTGGTCATCAGGGTACAGTTGTTTAGCGGTAGCAGCGGTGGAGGTGAACGTTGTTTTGTCCGTCTCTATCTGCTGCTACTACTCTACCAAGTAATCAATGGATTTGATGCTCTAAGCAAATTGTCAAACGCTGATAGTCTATTCCATTCCCCTGTCATGCATTTGGAATTTTAAGCATTAAAAAACTATCAAACTATTGAAGTCTGACGACTTCAATCAAATTGATGTTTTTCATTTCCTTTGTTTTTTTTTGTAGTAAAACATCTCAGAAACATTCCATAAAATTTTCAAGCCACTCAATGACTGCCTAAATGAACAAATATATAATTAAAAACTTCTTTTGTCCCCAAGATTTTTTTATGTCAGTCACAAAATGGCGCAATTCGTAAATAACCTTTATCTTTAATAACAAATATGTATGTTTCAATTTTTTATTCCCGTTTTTGTGTAATCATGTGTAACGCAAATCATCTCTCCAGGAAGAAAGCTTCAGTAAATTCGTCGCTAAAATAAATTTTTAGCCTCAAAATCCAAATGATTCCAAATAACCGCAGTTCGAGAATTTGATGAGATGCAACTCGGGGGAACCCCTTGCGCGGATAAAAACTGTATCTCACAGCAAAGAGCCATTAGCGCTCGAATTCCGAAAGATTTCTCTTAAAAATGGAGTTATAAAAGAAGAATGTGAATTAATCGACGCACTTGTACTCAGTATGTTGATTTGTCAAAAATCAAGAGATTAAAATTCCGGTCCTGACGCTTGACTTCGATAAATGGCATTATAATGAACAATTTGGCGCAAAGTTTCTTTATTTTTCCCGAGACTGAAATTCAACATCAATAATTCGAAGGAATAGTATTGTTTTGATGATCGGCTAGGAAGAGGAATGCATAACTTGTAACCGCAAACCCTAATCAAAGCCGTACGGTAGTCAATCTCATCAATCGAAAAAAAAGCAATTAATATCGATTCGAAATTACGATAAACTATCTGAACAAAGATTCAGTGCTTGGCTGGTGTATAACCGAATCATGGAATTACTGTATCCGTGCATTTTGATTGAGGATGAAACACAATTTTGCACCAAGAGTGCAGGACTATTATAAAATGTACATTTTCGAAGCAGGTTTATTTATTTATTTTGGCCATTACAAATATATTTTTTTTGAAACGATGGTTCTACAATTGATGAAGGGACGGTAGGGGAAAGAAATGAATTTTTTTTTGGTGAAGGAGGGGAAGAGCGGAAAGGAAGGGGGGGTATTGGTAGCTATGCTTGACAAGTAGTCATTTTGACTCCTACCTTTTGTCCAATGCTGGAAGGTGCATGAGTCGAACCAAGCTGTAATCTGAGATGAGATCAATCAACATCAATCAACCAATTCCAGTTCATCGTTATCTATAGTCACTGTCCGTGGGAAGCGAATCTTTCCAAACAGACACAGAAACAGTTGTATTTTCAAATTTGGTAATGAATTCAGCAGAATGACCACGATTTTGCCTACTGACGTCCTTATCAGTAAGCAGCTGGCTTTTGGGGATTCTATTACTCCGAATAGTTCAGTAATGTCGTATAATAATTATCGAAAAATATGATTTTTAAAATCCGGTAAAATTTTAGAAAGGCGAACAACAACATTAGTAACTGCTCCCAAGTCAGGATTGGCTGCACCATAATATGTTTTGAAACTGTAACCATTGAAAAACCATTAGAGTCTGATAGAACATGAAACTTAAATCCTCATTTATGTGATTTGTTTGATAAATTGGGTTTTTCATTTTTGTTGTACACATTTGTTCACTACAATCTTTTATCGACTGGTAATTCACTCAATTTGTTCATTAACGCAACTTTATTAAGCGGCATAGATTAAAATTTGCAATTAAAATGGTCTGTGATAGATCCCATTTTGAATATTTGTCTTGCTTATCAAGATTTTGTCATTAAGCAGCAAAATTCGCCGGGTTTCATGGAATCTGTTTCTTGGTTATAGGGTTATGGTTTTCAAATACCATAAAATACAAAAATGTTTTGTTGTATAGCTGTAAAGCGCTATATTTCAGCTCGTCAAAAATGCGCCCCGAAAATTAGGTGATAAATCATATAAATTCCTTTTCCATATTAATGCCACTGCGTGTTTGTGTATTTTTCAAGGCATATAAAAGAAGCTAACAAATAATTTGAAGCTTGAACTCGAAGAAAATAAACAAATACAGCGGAAACAACACGTTGTCAAATTATCAAAAAAAAGTTGACGTTAATGCCCAACCCCGCCAATTGGCGGGGTCAGTTCCTCGATAAAAATCGATCAGTTCCTAAACTTTTTATCGCAAATTTCGTTTTTTACAATGAAGTACAACTTATCAGCTACTCACCAATAATTTTTTTGTTCATTTATTCGAAGAAATAAGCAATTTACAACAATTTGAATTTCATTCTGCAGAGCAAAATAATTTTTTTCTCAGTTTTCTGGCATTTTTCAAGTTTTGCTTGAAATATCTGTTTCAAATTAACGTAATAAAACAAACAAACCACTCGAATAGTTAGATTAGACTATGATGAGAAGGTATGGGTGGATATCATCATAAAACGAATAAGCATAGTAGATTTATAACGATTTACCTGAAGCCCGCCAATTGGCAGGGTTGGGAACTAGAGGGTTAAGAGCACATCCGGAGAGAATTTTGCTTTTAAGAACTCCATGAGAGTAACCAAATCCATCTTATCTTCTTTGTTTAATCGGTTCAAACCGGTAACCGGTAACGGTTCAACCGTTAGGCAGTTTAGAATGCGATTTCGAAGTATGTCGGGTAAGAGTACTTTGTGGGACATCAAATCTGGGTCTAAACCGGGTCCCATGGATAGGAGATGGCTAGCTATCATCCGTAAGAAAGATGCTTCTATCGGAGAAGTACCGTGAATTCGGGTGAAATTGATCACTTTTTCGAATATTTTTTAAATATTTTTGAATAGAAACATATTTAGGAAGATGATTCAATTTTAAAATAAGTACTGTAGTGCTGGCTACACGACAGTATCATCTATATCTTATATAAATAGTTTTATTTTAGATAAAACTTATTGTAATCGTGAAATTGAAAATTTACAAATAACGGGTGAAATTGATCACGTAGAAATCAAGACGATATTGCTATTAAACCATACGCTCTGACAGCAATAACCTATCGTGCAGTATAAAATCTGGCGTAATCGAGATATTGCCTGTATGTAGGCAACAATGTCGCGTACAGCAACTAGCACAAAAATCAAACAGTCAGCTCTACATTAGCATGGTTGATGCATCTGCTAAATAAATATGAACGATAGAAAAGATATTAAGCCAATTTTAGCATCGTAATCGTTTGTTTTTGTTTAAACATTGCTGTATATATGTGTAAATGTACGATTTTCGTATACAATCTTCACCAATCTAGTGAAACAAATAATTTAATTCTCCTCATATACGGGAGCTTGACTGTCTCTTTGAATGTGTAGTTGCATTTCGCTATGTAAGCACAAACCGATCTCTTGCACTCTCATGCAACTGCCATATGGAGCGTTTGTAAAATTTGTGCAAAGTATTGTCTGTCTTTTGCACCCTTTTATAAATCTCCATTCTGCTTTACAGAAAGAATAAACTTTCGCAGGTGGCAGCTCCATTTCGCACCCATAGCGATCTAGAAATCTATGTTGCCTCAGTTCATGATGTTATCAATCGTTTTATTTCGTAAAAGATCAAATCAAACAATTTCTATCGCATAATTTTATTCATGGAAATTATCAAAGCACAGCCAGATAATTAGAGAATCGAATTAGTTCTATCAAAATTTCCTTCTGCAACGAAATTTGTGTTAACAGCAAGGAGTTTTATCGGGCATGTTGAAAATTGCGATTCGATCAAAATAGTAAATTTTAAAAAATCAAGCCATTTACAAGATCAATCTTGCTGAAAGCCAAGTGACTTTGACCTGTAACTCAATCTTTATATGGATGGGTGCATATTCAGCTTTATGAATCAGTATAAACGTAGAATAAAGAGTTTTTTACTCGTTAGTCCAAGCTGATCAATTTCACCCGACTGATCAATTTCGCCCGAATCGACGGTACCATGAGAATTGTTCAACCTACCAATATACATAATTATAAAACAAACGTAATATTTATAAAAAAAAAACCGCCACAAATATGATGTCTACCTTAAATTTTGTGAACCATTTGTGTATGTGTATTCCCGATCAAATAAAAATATCAAATTTATAACAAGATGAGTTCTGAGATGAGTTTTGGTTTAAACTTGGTCTCGTTAATAGTTAAAATAACAAAAATTGTAACAAAATCTACTCTAACCATGTCACGAATATATCAAATCTATCTATCTATTTACATAAGAGGCTTGTCTGTAGCCAAAACCAGGTCTCTGACAGGACGTCATAAAAGGCTTATCGGTAACTAAAAATAGGCCCCTAATAGGACGTCATGCTTTCGTAGCAATTGGTTCTATTCTCAGCCATCTCATTGGTCACCTGCTGGACTGCTCGATTGCCCACCTCGACAGCTCGACTGGATTGGTCGATTAGACTGCTCGGTATGATTGCTCGACTGGACTGCTCAACTGAACTTCTCGACTGAACTGTTCGATTCGACTGCTCGACTCGACTGCTTAATTGGACAGATCGACTTGACTGTTTGACTGAACAGCTCGATTTAGTTGCGCGACTACTCGACTTAACTACCCGATTCGACTGCTTGACGCATTTACTCGACTAACTACTCGACTGGACTGTTCGATTCGACTGCTCGGCTAGACTGCATGACTGGACAGCTTGATTCAACTGCTCGACTCAACTGCTCGACAGAACTGTTCGATTGAACGGCTTGACTGGACTGTTCTATTCACCAGCTCAACTGGAGCTCGGTTCAATTTCTCGACTAGACTGCTCGATTAAACTGCTCGACTGGACTACGCGACTCAACTGCTCGATTGAACTGTTCGACTCAACTGTTCGATTCGACTGCTCGACTGTACTGCCTACTGGACAGCTTGAGTCAACTGCTCGACTAGACTGCTCGACTCAACTGCTTGACTTAACTGACTGCTCGACTCAACTGTTCGATTCAACTGCTTGATTCCATTGCTCGACTGGACTACTCGACTCTACTCGACTAAACTTACTATTCGACTCGACTAGACTACTCGATTTAACTGCTCGACCTGACAGCTCGACTCAATTGACGACTAGACAGCTTGATGCTACTGCTAGACTATACTGCTCAACTTAGCCACTCGACCCGACTGCTCGACTCAACTGCTTGACTTAAATGTTCGATTCGACTGCTCGACTCAACTACTCGATTCAACTGCTCGACTCAACTGCTCGATTAAACTGATAGATTTGAGTGATCGGTTCAACCACTCGATTCGACTGATCGACTCGACTGCTCGACTCAACTACTCGACGTAACTGCTCGACTGAACCACGGGGTTCGATTAGACTGCTTGACTACTGTTCGATTCAACTGCTCGACTGAACTTCTCGACTCAACTGCTCGATGCAACTGCTCAACTAGACTACTCGATTCAACTGCTCGACTGGACTACTCGACTCAACTGCTCGAATAAACTGTTCGGCTGGACTGCTCGACTCAATTGCTCGATTAAACTGCTTGGCTCGACTGTCCGACTGAACTGCTCGACTGAACTGCTCGACTCGACTGCTCGACCCAACTGCTTGACTCGACTGCTTGATTCGAATGCTCGATTCGCCTGCTCAACTCGATTGTTTGTCACGATATCATATGGTCGGTGTTAAATCGGACCAGACCAAGTCGCAAAATATAAAAAAAGAGTTAATGACAGCAAACGATCAAGAATTTTCTAAGCAATATTTTACTCTAATCGGACTACATAAATGTGGCCGTGAAGAGAATCACGCTCCGTAAATCTCCTGTTGGCATAACATACCCGTCCGTGCAAGTGTGAGACTAATATACCGAAAAATCGCGCTAAAACACGCGGTTTTGCATTGTCTAGAAGTGCCTAGTGAAGTCCTAAAAGCCACCCTCCCGTCGAGTGTCGATCCCGAATCAAGCTAAGAAACCGTCCAGCATCCGGGGAAAATTTGATCCGTTTAAAATCGATCAGTTAGACAGCCCCTGGGATTAAGACGGTAAATCTGCACGCTCAAACCTAACCGTAAATGAACCCGCACTTACAGAATAGTATGCCGCTTTGAATTCCACAAACAGACGATTAATCTGCTATTGTACCTCTCGAATCAAGCATCTATCGTAGAGTAAACATCCATCATGAAGCGACCTTGTCGAAAACAAGTTTTTGGTATTCAGCGACAATTGAATCCGGTTATGAGACATTCCAACAAGACATCCACGCAGGCTCCCAATGGGCTTCGAGGTATGACACAGGTCTAACAAACCTGTGGTCGCATGTTAAAATATTGATTGGAAGCAACTAGCCACAGCCAGTAATGATAATACGCTCAGTAATCAGTCACAAGTTTGCTGACCGCCGGTTGCACGTCTGTACATTTTAAAAAGTCGTTCTAAGTCATGCTACGAAATTAGTCCCAGATGAAAACTGTGGCTTTCAACAGCATTCTGCTTCTTTTCAGCGGTCGAAAGCAACACAAGCGTGGTGTCTTCAGAATTCACCCAAATTCATATCATCACAAGAATGGCCTGTTTCATCGGATTTTAATTCCGTGGTCACGCGTATGCTTCCTTTGAGGGTCTTCCTTGCATGTATTTGGTCTTCGATGCATTTATTTTTTGTCTAATCCTCCCAGACTCCATTCACTCCTCACTCTGGTGTAGATTGCCTTCGCCGTCGTAGTTTCTGGTTATGACATCAAAGTCATCTGCAAAACCTAGGAGTTGGCAACCCTTGGTAAAAATCATGCCTCTGGTTTGGATGCTTGCAAAACGGATCGCCGCCTGAAGAACAATGTTGAACAGCATGCAGGAAAAGCCCTTGTTCCATCTCGAAGGGACTCGACAGTGTCCCCAAGATGCGCACAAAACACATCACTTGATCCAATGTAGCTGTTGGCGTGCCCCCATGCCAACGCACCGCCACCGTACATCAACACTGTCGCAACGCATTCCGTAACGCAGTTACGAGTCTTCTTCTACACCCGTGTAAATACTCACTGGTGCACATTCGAGCTAGGTTTGACAGGCATCGCTGTCAATCCAATAAATAAACAAATCATTAAGCATCGACAGTTCCTTACAATGAGTATGCAAATTTGATATCTGCAAATGAACAGTGCTTTTATAACTACAGCCAATATATCCCTAAGTTATAATTAAAATCATAAACTATTGCCAATCTTATATGCAGCGGTAAAGTGAAAACTAGCTTAAATCTACTTATTTACTTAAATGTACAACTTAAGTAAACTTAGCCTAATTATTTACTCTAGGTGCCTAAGTGAATTCATGAGCATAACCCTAACTAAAACTGCTATAGTGATTTCTTACAATCTAGTGCTACGGTAAATTATATTATAACATGCAACTTACAATAAGGTTAAAATTTGGTTAAAATCGAATATTTATAGTACGGCAGACATTCTAACGGCTGGATCCATTCTATTATACGGTAGACTGAGTAGAAAGCGGGACTAAACGTAAGTTCCATTTATTGCCTATTTGTTCATGCTAAATCAATTCAATTATTTGCAATTTATCATTGATAATTATAATTAGTTAACTAAGATTCCTGTATACATATTGCAGGAGAATAATAATCATCCCACTGAGTAAACGGTTGTGTCTTCTTTCTGCGGGGGATTATTATTTCGGAAAATAACCCCTTCGATCCCGTTGGCAATTTCCAACAGTAGCTCTGATCAGTCGCGTCAGTTTATCCGGAAAACCGTGTTCGAGCATTATCTGCCATAGCTGGTCTCGATCAACTGTATTAAATACTGCTTTGCAATCAATAAAGATGTGATGTGTGTGCATATTGTATTCCCGACATTTCTGCGAGATCTGTCGGACGGTAAAAATCTGGTCCGTAGTTGCGCGAGCCCCCATGAAGCCTGCCTGATAATTCCCTACGAAATTCTATGCTATCGATGACTGCCGACGTTAGTTGCACCAGTCGAGCCGATTACTCTCTTTGTAGATGGGACAAACCACTCATCCATCCATTCCTTCCTCTCAAATTTTGGAAATAATCTAGTTTCTCGGCCTTGTTTATGAAGCTCTGCCGGTAGACGGTCCTTTTCAGTGGCTTTTTGGTATTCAGCAACCCGTTTGACTTCTTCTAGGACATTACTATCTTCCATGGGCACTACTAAGTTAACTTCCTTTCCGTCTCTTTCTGCAACTTAGCCAATGAGGTATTCAGCGAAGAACTGCTTCCACCTATCGACCACCTCGCGCTCGTTTGTGATTAGGTTACCCCCTCGTCCCTACACATGTCAGGTTTCGGTGTGTTGCCGTTAAAAATTTGGTTAACCTTCCCGTAAAAGTTGCGCTTGACATTAGCTCGGAATGGTTGTGCTAAGTTTTCACGGTCTCTGTCCTTCTTTTGGCGCTTTTTAATCCTCATCATCGTGGTCAACTACTCGGTCCTTGCTCGTCGGTACCGTTCATCATATTTTGGAAGCTGTGTTGGCTAACTTGACCGGCCATTTTATTTCACGATGTCTTTATCTCCAGGACCACCGCAGGAAAATGAACAGTGCGTCCAGATGTTAAATGACTCGAACTATATCTTTTTATCAGTGAAAATATCACGGTGCTCCCCCAGACCGTTATTATAAAAAACTGCTCCATGAAATCGGACCTCACCAGTCGATTCGTGAGGTTGTACTGTATCTCTGGTGAAATTTTCGAAATCCTCCTACGGTGCAAATTTGAGTTATGCTCTTTTATATATATATATATACTAGCTGACCCGACAAACTTCGTATTGCCACAAATTAACCTGTGTTGTACATAAATCATGAATCTCGGATGATCTTTGTCACTATCTCGAGTTTTGCAAGCCCCCCAGTGGGCGGCGCTTCCGACGGCGGGTCACCGGCAACACTCGCGACCGGCTCGTCCTGAATGATCTAGTGTTACTATAGATAGTTTTTGTGGTCTTGTTATTGATTAATGTTTTATGGAAGAGTCTCGAATTTCTCGAGTTGGATTAGTTTTTGAGTTTCGCAAAAATTTCTGTTTTATTTGTATGAGAGTCCATATCCCCCTACCACAGGGGTGAGAGGTCTCTAACTATCATAAAATAAATTCAAGACTCAGAAATCTCCTACATGCTAAATTTGGTTCCATTTGCTTGATTAGTACTCAAATTATAAGGAAATTTGTATTTCATTTGTATGGGAGCCCACCCTCTTAAAAGGGAAAGGGGTCGTAATACACCACAGAAAAAAAATTCTGCCATCTAAAACTCTCACATGCCAAATTTGGTTCCATTTGCTTGATTAGTTCTAAAGTTATGAGCAAATTTGTATTTCGTTTGAATGGGAGCCCCCCCCCCCCTCCTAAAAAGGTAAGAAGTCCTAATTCATAATGGGAAAAATGGTTGCCTCCAAAAACACCCACATGCCAAATATGGTTCCATGTGCTTGATTAGTTCTCGAATTATGAGGAAATTTGTATTTCATTTGTGTAGAAACCCCCCCTCTTGAAGTGTGGAAGGATCCTAATTCACTGTAGAAAATATTTTTGCCTCCAAAAACCTCCACATGCCGAATTTGGTTCTATTTGCTTGATTAGTTCTCGAGATATGGGGAAATTTGTATTTCATTTGTATTGGAGCCCCCCTTCCTAATGTGGGAAGAGGTCCTAATTCATCATAGAAAAAATTCTTGTCTCCAAAAACACCTACACGCCAAATTTGGTTCCATTTGCTTGATTAGTTCTCGAGTTATGAGGAAATTTGTATTTCGTTTGTATAGGACCCCCCCCTAAAGTGGGGAGGGGTCCCAATTCATCATTGAAAAAAAAAATTGTCTCCAAAAACACACATATGCCAAATTTGGTTCAATTCGCTTGATTAGTTCTCGAGTTATGAGGAAATTTGTATTTCATTTGTACAGGAACCCCTCCTCTTAAAGTGGGAAGGGGTCCTAATTCACCATAGAAAATTTTCTTGCTCTCGAAAACCTTCAAATGCCAAATTTGGTTGCATTTGCTTGATTAGTTCTCGAGTTATGAGGAAATTTGTATGGAAGCCCCCCCTCTTAAAGGGGAGAGGAGTTATAATTCCTCTTATGAAGAGGGGAGGGGTCTCAATTCACCATAGAATAAATTCTTGTCACCAAAAAAAACACCCACATGCCAAATGTTGTTCTATTTGCTTGATTAGTTCTCGAGTTAGGAGGAAATTTGTATTTCATTTGTACAGGAGCCCCTCCTCTTAAAGTGGGGAGGGGTCCTAATTCACCATAGAAAATTTTCTTGCTCTCGAAAACCTTCAAATGCCAAATTTGGTTGCATTTGCTTGATTAGTTCTCGAGTTATGAGGAAATTTGTATGGAAGCCCCCCCTCTTAAAGGGGAGAGGAGTTATAATTCCTCTTATAAAGAGGGGAGGGGTCTCAATTCACCATAGAATAAATTCTTGTCACCAAAAAAAACACCCACATGCCAAATGTTGTTCTATTTGCTTGATTAGTTCTCGAGTTAGGAGGAAATTTGTATTTCATTTGTACAGGAGCCCCCCTTCTTAGAGTGGGGAGGGGTCCTAATTCACCGTAGAAAATTTTCCTGCCCTCGAAAACCTTCACATGCCAAATTTGGTTCCATTTGCTTGATTAGTTCTCGAGTTATGAGGAAATTTGTATGGAAGCCCCCCCTCTTAAAGGGGAGAGGAGTTATAATTCCCCTTATAAAGAGGGGAGGGGTCTCAAATTACCCTAGAATAAATTCTTATCACCGAAAACACCCACATGCCAAATTTGGTTCTATTTGCTTGATTAGTTCTCGAGTTATGCAGAAATTTGTGTTTCATTTGTATGGGAGCCCCCCCTCTTAGTGGGGGGAGGGGTCTCTAACCATCACTAAAACCTTTCCTGGCCCCAAAAACCTCTACATGCAAATTTTCACGCCGATTGGTTCAGTAGTTTTTGATTCTATAAGGAACACAGGACAGACAGACAGACAGACAGACAGACAGACAGACAGACAGACAGACAGACAGACAGACAGACAGACAGAAATCCTTCTTTATAGGTATAGATATATAGATAGATATAGCAACGTTTCTTAGACTGTAAAAATCATGTTTAGCGAGAAATACGTCGAAACGAATCCAAACCGTCGATTCTTTTAGCATTTAGCAATGTAATCGTTGCGTTGGGTATTGCAGTATACCCAAGTGAACCTAAATCACAAACCTGACGTTTACCCTTATCACAAATTGAGCAAGCTTCGAGTAGTGAAACATAAACGAGTCAACCTTTCAATCACGTTAGATTAGCTTCTAACACTTTCGGATACTGACGGTCAAAAGCTTGCTTGAACACCGTTAAGAACAATTATAGTCTGCTGGTCGCTGGAGTTTCAATTAGAACGAGGTAGTAGTGGATTTTAAAATTAAAATTTACCCTCTGTTTACTTTCATTAAATTGCAGGCTTATATCAAAGAAATGATATTTTTGATTGAATGTCACTAGAAGTTAAAACAATTATTTCTAGTTTTTTATCTCTTGTGAATATTTCTTCCAATCTCAAACCAAAAATTGTTAAAAATATGAAATGGAATTTTGGTCGTAGTTTTGATTCAAAATAAATTGAGGTTTACTGTTTTCTTAGTAAATATTAACGAAATTGCTTGAAAAATAATTGTCTAAAAGGAAACAAAAAATCTGTGGTATAAAATTTACACGTGTTAGTACAACAATATTGATAGCATTGTTTGTTTGTTTGTTTCCACTCCTATGATATTTTCCCATATGTTATTAGTTTCAATTTTCGTATATATTTTTTCACACATGGTTTGCGGTTGTTTATCAGTATACCTATTTGCATTTAAATTAAAAAAAAAGTTAAATTTGGCTTATAACCTATAACAAAGTACTTAATCATTGCCCAGTTATGTGAAAGCTGTTAACTTGAATTGTCAGCTTCTCTAAATACCGGTTTGCTTGGTTCGCTCATTATCAGCTTGACAGCCCAATCAAACGAAGATAGTCTTTCAGCAAATATGAACTGGAAATATAAAGTTCCAGAATATTTATCACCAGTTATATACATGCTCAATTACAACTCTAATCCATTATTCAAATCGAGGTTATCACCACGAGAGAGAGAGAGAAAAAAACAATCTGTTTTGCTACCAGTGCAACAATATAGTATGCTAAAAAGCGTATATTATAGATAACGTTGCCAAAAAACCATGGTGTTATCAACGTTTCTTTTCTGATAAGCTTATATATTATGAGCAACTTGTTTCGAAGGCCGAACCACACATAAACATACCATACGAAGTCGTTACATTGAACGTATGGTTCCACCATTCAAATATTCTTGTACTATTCAAGCAAACCTTATTCAAAACCAAGACGAAAGACACACCATTATTCGGTAACTTGAAGCGCAATTCTGAAAACATTAGGAAGGTACGGTTTTTTTTGTTTCACCCTCTTTCTCCCTTTCTCCTATCGCCAATAATACTGCACGGACTGCGGACCTGATAAGATTATACACGGAGCCATAGGTCAGTACGAATTCGAGAGCAATAAAATACATGCACAAGATAGAAAAGTGTAGGTAGGTACGTGTTTCGCTGCAAACTACGCCATCGACAATGACGACGACGGGGTTGCGTCGTTGCGGAATCCAAATGCAGGCGGCACGGTGAACAACGGCGCAGCGGCCGTTCGGTAGAATCGTACACTCCATCCGTTGGGTTGTTTGTTTATGCGACTGTACCGGGCCGGGCTGGCCGGTTCCTTGGTTGGCTAGCCGAGTGCTAGTTGTTTCTGTTTGTAGTTTAGTCAGTTTAGTCTACGCTCGGTGCAATCTATATGTCAGCCAGCCGGCTCTCTGTGTGTGCAGTGTGCGAATACCACTGACTGCTTCCCACTGCACTGCACTGCCTAGTGCCTAGCTTAGCTAGCAGCTAAAATATGCCGGTCCGGTTGCAATACACAAAACACCAACTATTCATTACAATGCAAAAGTTAATTTCTCCCACTTGCATTTTTATTACGACGTAGGAAATTGGCTGTCATGCATTTCAGTCCGCTCGGCGGCGCTGCGCTGCTGGTGTCGATTTGCAACAATGTAGGAAAAACAGTTGGAAGCGCATATTGGGTGAGCCGCATAAAATTGATCATCGAATCGTACCATAGGGTGTATGGTACGGGCTTAGTGGATGGCAATTTAATATGGGAACAAATACTACAAACTTGGTTATAACTGACAGTTTTGTAGACTGCTTGAGATGGTATCGAGTTCTCACATATTAAGCACTAGGTATATCACGCTGTGATCTATTCACAGGATAGCAATGCAAGAAATTGGACTATGAAGTAATGACACATTCCAGCGATACGGGACACAATTAGCACCCTTTGTTACCGTGTGAATCGCCTCCTGTTTCGCCAATTTTTTGGCAAATACCTTGTAAAATAGTTGTTTAAAGAGTACTTCATTTTCCACTAGAATGCCAGGGATTTGATGAAACAGGAACCGATCTGGATAGTAGGGATAGTATCCCGTAACGCTGGAATGTGTCTAATGATAAAACCTGAAAAGATTTTGTTAGTTGTACGCTCAAATCGTTTTTACGCGAGCGACGCGTTATATGTAAATCTCGTAAAAAGCGATTGCAGTGTACAGTTTGCAAGCTTGGAACGGTCACCTTAATTATTTTTCAACTAAACAGAGGAAAGTTCTTTATCCCTTTAAGTCCGAGCTCACACAATTGTATAGGTGAGACATGACTACTTTTAAAAAATTTCCTTTCCTCTCTAAACATCGTAACTCGTAGAAAAAATAGAAAATAGCTGAAAAGAAGTTTTCTTTCGTACTTTAATTAATTATTGTCTGTGGATTAATTATTGTCTAGTCTTCAAAATCTTGCGAAAATAGCAAAAAGTTTTATCTGTCGTATTTTATTATTCGATCCGTATTTCGAAATTGCTTAAATAAAAAATTATTGGTAATAAGTATTTCTAATTGGTGTTATTAAAAATTTACGGGAACTAACTTCTACAACTTACTTATGCACATTGTTTCTCATACCTACACAATTGTGCAGGTTTGGCCTTATTGTATACCTACTTTAACCTTTACGTTCCTGCCGAGTCTTCAAAAATTAGTGTACTTGCCGTTACACTTTTGGCTCTATCTTTACTATTTTTTGATCGGTTTTTATACAACTTGTTTTCAAAGAACCACCTTAGATTGACCTTCAATGAAAAAATATATTAGCCAATTTTGGATCCATTTTCTCGGAGATATTCTAGATCGCAGTGGGATTATGTCTTCACGTCATAAGTAACAGATGAAATAAAACGAAATCTGCTGGTGCCATCTCATTTTGGGTCAGTAAGAATAAATACATTATACTGTAGAGCACTCGTTCATGCGCCACACTGCGGAACTTCCGTTTAGAGTACTACCGGAACCTAAAACTGGTGATTTATAAATTGTAAAATAATAAAGAAGGGTGGCAAATGGTGTATTCAGCTACGAGATTTTCTAAGACAAATTCTTGGATCAACATTTGGATGCTTTTTGAGCCAATCTGGACATTCCGGTATATCTGTTGTATTAAGGTTAGTAAAAACTTAACTTGCAAAAAACTGCGTGTATAGCTACGTAACGATCGTTCCGCTGCTTCAGAAGCTGAAGTCTATGAGTCTCGAGGCGATGGCAACTCTCTAAACTAAACGGGGTCAATCATATTCAATTCTTTACACAAAATAATTAAGTTTTTCTGTTTTGTTTTCTCAAAGCCTGGCTTGCTATAGTCCAAAAAGGGTAAAAAATGTTAAATATAGGGGAAAATGACCAAAATGGGGCACTTCCCGATGATAAATAGGAAAGCGGTGAGTACCATGCGATTCTCCGGAAAATTTTACATATGATCACCTTCATTTTATCAGCTTGCAGGCCATATTTTAATTGCGTCCGTTTTTTCGGCTCGTTTTTGCCTATAGTGCAATGGTATAAGATAAGGACGAACCTACACAATTGTGTAGGTTGCTAAATTTAGCAAATATTTATTCCCTGCTAGTCACAAATTTTACTTCAATGATGTTTCGTCTATACTGAATATTTTTGTTAACTGGTCGTCATCCGCGAATCATTGATTTGCCGTCTTCACCATGGTTAACCGATATTTACAAAAAATGTCACTAATTTCAACAACGCTCAAAATTGTACAAGTTTCTGGTTTATAGCAGCCAACGATTCGTTCTATTTTGGAAATTTAGTGCTGATAAAATACAACATTCGATTCCGTAATGATCTCTTGAGAATATTAGTTAACTTTCACTAAAATTTTATCGTACACCCCACTGTACAGTGAAAAAAAGTTCTTTATCTCAATATTTCAAAATGCCACTGAGCTATAATCAATCTTTTGATGTCAAAAGAAAAATATTTTTATAAGGATTCCAATGGCGTGACGCTTGTTTACGGCACGCATCTGTGTCCAGCAGTTTTTGCCAAAAGAAGAATATTTTACCCTACTTTTCTCGACATGAAGAGATGTAAAAGTCCATATCTCCGGATTCCGCTGAGATAAAATTGATCTTTTTTCGCCATAAATAAGCTATTATCAAGAGGAATTCAACGACATAGTATTTGTTTACGACGCATGGTTGTATCTTGATGTTTTGGCCAAATAAACGGCATTTTACCCTAGTTTTCAATGATTGCCAATAAAAGTGAATATCTCCGGATTCCTCTGGGATGAATTAAATCTTATTTTACCAAAAGAAAGTTATTTTTATATGCTTTCGAAGAGTTTGGTATTTGTTTGCAGCACCTGTTTGTATTTTGTAGTTTTGGTCAAATAATGATCATGCTACATTAATTTGGCAACGTTAACTGAGAAAATTAGGGTAAAAGGACTAATTTTGCCGCGATCAAATACCCTGCCATCAGAAACTACATAAAGTTAGATTTCTTGTGTCGAAAAAAGATCGGTTTTATCCCAGCGGATTCCAGAGTTATTGATCAATACATTTCTGTACTCCTAGAAAAGTAGGGTAAAATTCCCTTCATTTGGCCAAAACTACTAGAAACGTGCGCGTGCCCTAAACAAGAACCACACCATTAGAATCCCCATAAAAATACCTTGCTTTTGATATCAAAAGATTGATTCTAGCCCAGCTGCATTTGGAGATATTGAGATAAAGGACTTTTTTGCAAAAAAAATCCCCACTGTGCACTGACAGAAGGTATGGTGCCAAAATGGTTTGGATGAGTTTTTTCAATTGTAGACTCGCCACTGCGACCAGTATCGTTGACCTATTGTGATATCGCTCGGATGTTGGATGTATAACTTGCACTGAATTTCTTTTTAATATAATTGCTATTGACTGAGTGATGTGCTTATTAATTTTTTGCCTGCTTTTGTGTAATGTGGTTTTACTCTTTCTTCAAAGCTTGCTCGACTTTACCTACTCACTCGTACCTCACTACCAGTACTATCTCCAATTTTATCCATCCCTGGTGAGGACTGATTGCGTCCTCCAATGACCAATACGCTTAACTATATATGAGTGACTTTTGCATTGTCAAGATGTTTCATCATGGTGTATAGGACCGTATTTTGTAAACCATGTTGAGCAACTCGACTCGACTCAATCATTGTCGAGTGTCGAGTGCGTGGAAACATGCAGCACAGCGGCTCGATGCACGACCAAAACAAAACAAACTCACTCATCTATCTATCTATATGGGTATGTTTTGTGGACTGTGAAATTTAATATTTTATTTTTAACGGCTGTCAGTTTTATTAAATCAGAACAGATTTTGTACTTTCTCCGACGTTTCGACTATATTTTGTAGTCTTTATCAAGGACAGTATTAACCCTCTCACGGGCAACACCGCAAAAAAGATGCGATCAAGCTAATGACTATTTTATCATGAAAGTACACACAAAAAAACCTTAAGTTCTGATTTTCATGCAAAAATAATTATCTGGAGGAGCGCCAGGTAAGAAAAAGTTCAATTTCTCTTTTTCTTTTTTCATGTCTAACGCTCTGCCCAGATATTTTTTCAATTCATATATATTACAAAATTAAAATAATGCATGAAATTTACTCATAGAAATTTTTTTTAGGTCAATCATTTTTTTCTATATGTCCTTTTCCTTCAAAAATAAAAAAAGGAATATTCGCGCATTAATTATTTTCAGAATTTTTCGGAATTTTTGTTTTTGAAAGATGATAACTTTTGAATGCATGGTCAGAATGTTATGATATTAGTATCAAAATGTCAAGAAATCTTTTTTTTTTTGAAACGATGATTCTACAATTGATGAAGGGACGGTAAGGGAAAGTAATGAAGGATTTTTTTTTCTCCGGGAATGAAGGGGAAGGGTGGAAAGGAAGGGGGGGGGTGATAGGTAGCTATGCTTAACAAGTTGTCGTTGTGACTCCTATCTTTTGTCCAATGCTGGAAGGTGCATGGGTCGAACCAAGCTATAATCAGAGAGGTTCGACCCATGCACCTTCCACCATTGGACAAAAGATAGGAGTCACAACGACAACTTGTTAAGCATAGCTACCTATTACCCCCCCCCCCTTCCTTTCCACCCTTCCCCTTCATTCCCGGAGAAAAACAAAGAAAAATCCTTCATTACTTTCCCTTACCGTCCCTTCATCAATTGTAGAATCATCGTTTCAAAAAAAAAACAATATTAATATATGCCTGACCGCATGTCAAGGTCATGACTAAAGTCACGTGTTTGGTCAATTGTCAAGAAATCTGTTCTGAACACATTTTGCATATCGCCAATTAAAAACAAATTTCGTATGCGGCTCTGGAGCTGTAAAAGCGAAGGCCGTCTACAGACGGTCTTACCCGTTAGAGGGTTAAATCCTTGATAAAGACTACAAAATATAGTCGAAACGTCGAAGAAAGTACAAAATCTGTTCTGCTTTAATAAGACTGACAGCCGATATCTATCTATCTGTATAGATCACGGGAGGGTATTTACAGCCCATTAAGCGATGGCATCTATTTTTTGGGCCTAGTTCTAGTGGAAGAACTGGTGGTTTTGACGTTCGTTGAATAAAAACTAGTAGATTACTTACAGTCTTGAGAAAATAGTTATAACATATTAAAATTGTATGTCGGCAAAGTATTTTTATTGGCGAAAGAAGAGGCAAATAGGCTGAATTAAGAAACCTGCTGAAAATACCCTCCCGCACCCATATATAAAAGTGAGCGTGAGTTGGTTTATATGTTCCACCATAACTCCAGAACGCCTTGACCGATCTCCACCAAACTTGGCACACATATTCCTTGATATAAGGGAACCAGCACTGGGGGGTTGATAAGAGGCGCGGGGGGGGGGGGGGTAATCGTAACAGGGTGGTGGAGGCCATAACTCAGAAATGTCTGGACGGTTCTTCATCAAACTTGGCATACATGTTCCTTGACATAAGGGAATCAGAATTGAAGGGGTTGACAACATGGAAAGGGGTTCATAACAGGGGGGCGTAACATGAGGGGGAGGTCCTAACTCCGAAACGCCTGGACGCTTCTTCATCAAACTTGGCACATATGCTCCTTGACATAAAGAACTCAGAACTTAAGGGGTTGACAAAAGGGGGGGGCTAACAAGGGGCCAAGTAAAAGGGGATGCGTTTTTCTTGCATTTAAACCGATTGCAGTTGTGCAAATATCTTTGAGAAAAGAGGGGGTTTCACCGAAGAGGAATATATGGTAAAAAGACCTTTGTTTAGTTTCCTCTATAGTAATTTTCATAGAGCAAATCAATGCATAATTAGCTACGTGACAGAACACGGAGCTGACTGGGAACGAATCGACAAGTAGGGGGGCGAAGAACGTTAGTATGAATGTATGTTTCGCCATCGCTTCGGAATTCTTCATTAAACGTCGTTCGTCAAACACCTGTATTTTGGCATAAAAGAATCCGCGCAGGGGGGTTGACAAAAGAGCGAGATGGTCTCTTACAAGGGGAAAGAAAGGTTGTAAAGTTGTACAAGTTGCTGGATTTCTGAAAGGGGGGATAGGGTGGCCATTAACAGGGAAGGTTCAAAAACGGGTTTTTGTCGATTTATAGGGATTACTGGGAAGAAGTCAGATTTAGAAGTGGCTGGGGGACAAAATGAAGGAAACTGACAGAGTAGACATATTAAAATGAAAAAAGGGTTTTGTTTTTTGCATTATGAGAATTTTCGTTACAATAACAGATGCACAAGTGGAGTCAAGGAACATTGGCTTTCGTAGCAATGGTTTCTATTTTCATTCTCCTCACTGGTCGACTGCTGGATTGCTCAGCTAGTCTACTAGACTGCTCGGTTTGATTGCTCGACTGGGCTGCTCAGCTAAACTACTCGACTAGACTGTTCGATTCGACTGCTCGATTCAACTGCTAGATTGTACAGATCGACTTGATTGCTTGACTGAACAGCCCGATTTAACTGCTCGACTCAACTGTTCGAGTGGACTACTCGACTCAACTGCTCGACTCATTTGTTCGGCTTACCGACTGCCCAACTTAACTGCTCGACTGGACCGTTCGATGCAACTGCTCGACTTCACAGCTCGAATCGATTGAACGACTGGACTGCTTGACTGGAGTGCTTGCTCCAGTTGCGCGATTTGACTGCTCGACTCGGCAGCTATACCCTACTGCTCGACTGGACTGCTTGACTGAACAGCTTGATTTAACAGATCGACTAGACTGCTCTATTTGCTCGACTCGACTGCTCGACCCGACTGCTCGACTCGGCTGATCGACTCGACTTCTTGACTCAACTGCTTGACTCTACTGCTAAGGTTGTACTGCTCGACTCGCCTACTCGACTGGATTGCTCACTGCAATATGCCGCTTATTTAAATCGGTTCGCGGCAGAAAACGGACGTGTTTAGAGCCACTCACACAAAAGTGTCATGTTGCCCACCTATATAATCCGCACAGTGGAGATAATGTTTGTGAGCACAAAAACTGTTTGTTTCAGTTTCGGGCTATGACTCTTTTATGTACTTACAATATCTTAGAGCTATATCAGTGTAAACGTAAGATCCTCGCATGTCGTGATGTAAATAAATTTGATATAAAGCTCAAAGAACTAATACAAAGATTAAACATCTTCGCAAACACTGGCTAATGGAATGCATCCCAGTTTGCTTGACAGACATTTATATTTTCCGGATCGTAAGTATTCGGGCTCAGCTTGTGCTAAATAAAAACTGCGAGTTAAAATTTTGTCGCAAAACATCAAGTAGATACAGAAATTTTGTACAAAATCGAAGCACTTTTATGTTTCGATGGTTCTTCTATCTCTTCATGGAAATGCTATGTAAATATTCACGTCACAGAAACGAAAAACTTCACTTCTCATATATTTTACTCATACGCATATTTTGATTTTTTGTTGTTGATTAATGCTCTTCTTTAGTACTTTGCTGATGCCATCGTGACATCGCTTCTGTCAGAATGCCAATATCTGTTACCTGCGACCAGATAAACGGATTATTCCTCCATACCTTTTTGATTCCAACTATTCTATCAAAGAGATAGAAATCGCTCATTCTTAAGTGATTGCCACTGGAGGTGTGTTCCTATACAGGTGCTTTTCCACAGAGCTCATCTGTGAGACATTACGACAATAAAGTATCTGGCTAGATGCTATAAAACATATGATGTCACACGGCGCCGGTTGTGATGTGATGGTAGCGAAGTTATTTTCGTCAAGGTCGTTGTAATTTTCTCTGAGTCTGGAATCTGGCCTCTTCGCCGCGCCGCCTTTGCGTATCACTACGAAACAGATGCAAACGGGTAAACCAAAATAAAGATAATCCATTTAATGTTTATTTTTATTGCCAACCACCACTATGGAGTGAAGAGGATTTGAAAATCCATTTACTGACTTGTTTACCCCACTGTTTTCCGCAAATGTTTGCATAAAGTTTTGATGATAAAACGAGTCACGACAAGGACCCTCATAGTGCCAGTAAATTTATCCGAAAATGCCATATTAATGTTTTTATGAAAGTCTAATCTACTGTTGTTGCATAGAAAATATGAGTGAGTGGCGGACCTCTGTGCCTTTTTCGATTCAAATAACTTTATTATTACGTGAGTCGATAAAAAAAATTCCCGCTGTCAATGACTGTTCCATTTTGACAGTTGAAATCGTGAGGGTAATCTACTTTAACTTTAACTGTCTAACGAAAGCGCGAATCTATGAGCTACTAATATCTGATCAGAACTACATAGATAGCATTAGCAGCAAAAACAAGCATCACACACGCTTGTTTGCCGAAGGCTACCAACACGAGATCAATAGAGTGGTGTCGTATACGAGGACTTCATCAGCGTTTCATGTTGGCTTGGTGATCATCATAAACAAAACACGTTTCAGTTCACTACAACAACGTCGATCAGTTAACGTGAATCATGATGATCGTACATATTTTTCTGCGCTACCAACGACGTTTGTAGCGTGTAGCATTCTTCGTGATTCGCGTCGTAGATTGCAGTTTTGTCGTTTGCACCGTCCTCCCGGATCACTTACATTGAGATAAAACATGCATCGCACAAAAAGTTTGTAAGAATTCAGTGCGTTTCTTGTTTCATTATGGAGAAATAGCCGAGCTCAGTGACGCAGTGATGTTTCGATGTGTTCAATTATAAATCAGTTTGTTGTTTGTTGATTGGTTGTTATCTGTGCAACGAAAATTGGAAGGACCCGAGCAAAAATAAACTGTCGTGAAAAGTAGAAAACCTCTCATCAGCAATTAGCCTAATTTATTATGAAGGCTTAATCAATCAAGCAGCTACTGTTAGGCTGGTAATAAATCAGTGTAAAATTGTGTACATACTTTAAAAATGAACGCAAAAAGTACCGGATGCTACCAGACAGTAAAAACATGTTCATCAAATTCAATACACGAAATATGGCTGCCTTGAACCACCGGTTACCGAGTGAGGTAGGTCTTATTTTTTCGATCATTTGGTACTTGTTGGTATGCCTCTCAAGTTACGGTGCCGCTGTCTTACAACCGGTTTTCGGCTGGTCGTCTCTAGAGTTTGAAAGGATTATTGGTGTCAGTAGGACTGTAGCACTTGCCCTGAAATTGTCCCGTACATTATTAATGTTATGTAAACAATAATTTTAAATCTATTGAAGCTTCGATTAGTGTATATAAAAACGAAATATTCGAACGAACATTTTGTTGCATTCACCTGAAAACATGAACAAATGAATGATTATAAAAAACTTTTTTCAAATTAGCATTCATTAATGATGCGGTAAGAATGACTCAGCATGGAAACCAAAATAAATTGCACGACGAATCTACCCGAGCAGGAAGCTAAGCAGTATCTTACCAATATATTATTGTGTTATGATAATATGTTTGGTTATTGAGTAGATATTTAAAACATTGGATGTAAGATGAGTTTAATTACCGAGTGTCATATCAGTCATATCTTCATATGAAACATATTTAATAAAATGATTTTTCTGATATCTCGTATTCTAGGCTTTCAATACAGTCACTTTACTTCTTTGTTATTCAAATACAAGAATTTATTCCTTTGGTGTAGGAGCAAACTTTTGATATCATTTTTACCTTTGTTATACTATAACAAAGGTTTAAAAATTGGTCGAAAAACACGAAATTGATCCAAGGCCCGGAGGGCCAAGTCACATATACCAATCGATAGGGTTCGACGATTTGAGCAATGTCTGTGTGTGTGTGTGTGTGTGTGTGTGTGTATGTATGTAATGATTTTTTCTATCGCCTGTTTCTCAGAGATGGCTGAACCGAATCGTTCGCTATTACTTTTGTTTGAAAGGTGTTATTGTCTAGTAGATCACTATTGAGTTGTTTTGTGATACGACGTTTCGTTTAAAAGTTATAAGCAAAAATGTGAAAAATACGTGACACGGGTTTCTCCGGAACTACATGACCGATTTCAACGATCTTAGTATCAAATGAAAGCCCTTATTAAAACTAAATTGTTCAGGAATTTTTTATTGAAAACAAACAAGTAATTTAAAAGTTAGCTTTTAAAAACCTGTTTTGACAAGGTAATAATTATCGCCTGTTTCTCAGAGATGGCCAAACCGATTTATGCGCTATTAGTCTCATTTGAAAGGTAATATATCCTAATAGATCACTATTGAATGATTTTTTGATTGGACGTTTAATTTGAAAGTTATGAGTAACCGTATACACCACACCAAAATTAACAATTATTTATAATGATTTTAACCAAGATAATTTACCTAATTTCAATTATTTTAATATCAAACGAGAGGTTTTGACACTACGAATATATATGCAAAATTTCATAAGAATTGGTTTTACCGGTCAAAAGATATTAACCCTCGAACACTCGCGCCAACTTTTGTAACACAGTTACAAAATAGCCCTAAACCAAAGAAAACGTGTGCACTAGAGTTTTGACTGAGAAAACTTGGTTTTAGGTTTATCGAATCTTTGGAAGAGTTTCTTGAAATTGAAAGCTCTATCGTTTGGTGGAATACAAATGTTGATTAATCCCCCTAAAAGTGAAATAAATAAAATATTTTTCTTCAGTGTCAATATAACACATTGATGTGTTCTGCAAAGTTATAGAGCATATTATTATAAGATATTTTGCTAAAGACAGTAACCTTCTATCTCTGCAGCGAAGATAGAAAAATCTTATTTATTGTATATGAATTTGTAAAATCAGTTTTTCTATTTTTGCTCTTTTTGTAATTGTTGTATGACTTTTTCATGTACTACAAAATTGTACAAATAGTAAAAATATACAACTTTGCTGAAAATAGTATACCTGTATGTTTGCTTGTTTAGGAACTGTAGAACTTTGATTATATTTATTTATTTATTTATTTATTTTTCTATATAACTTCAACTGACAGAGTCTTCTTGAAGTGTAGGTATGGGAAAAGCCGATTTGAGATGACAACATTGACGTCATTCTCAAATCGGCACAAAAACCCATCATCTTTTCATTCACAGTACAAACATAGGTTACATAATTAGTTACAATCATAAATAATCATTTTTCCTGATTCTATTCTTAAATGTATTCGTCGATATAGAGAAGTCAAATTGTTGATAAAAATCATTGAATAAGCGGCACATCGCCTGGATTGGTTCGTTTTGTCCATAATGTGTGCGATGAAAGGCTGGTCGAAGAAATCCTCGGGATCTAAGTGGCCATGGCATAACATTTACATCTATCATACCAAGAAGTTCAGGAGCATCGATCTCCCATTTCAAAAGTTGGGCTACGAAGACGGCTCTGGAAACGCTTGTCCTTTTGCTTAAAGTTTCGACATTCAGTAGTTTACAACGGTCTTCGTAGGGTGGGAGATTTTGATGGTCCAACCACGGGAGATGTCTTAATGCATATCTGATAAATCTCCGTTGCACTGCTTCGATTCTTGTGGACCAAATATTAGTGAAAGGGCTCCATACAATAGAAGCCGTCTCCAGAATGGAGCGTACTAGCGAATAGTAATGAGCATGCAAACAATATGGGTCGCGGAAATCTTTAGCCATGCGTATAATAAAACCCAGATTACGATTTGCTTTTGAAATTATGTTTGAGTAATGATTGATGAAGGTCATTCTTGTATCCAGCTCGATTCCTAGGTCCTTAGCAACTCTGACCCGTTCAAGATAAGACTCTTCGATTTTATAATTATACACAATGGGTGATTTGCTTCGAGTGAAAGTGATGACTGAGCATTTGGAAGTGCTGATGGTCAGGTTGTTCAAGCGACACCATTTTGTAAATTGGTCAATAAAGCCTTGCAAGAGCCTACAGTCCTCAACAGATCGTACAGAGAGAAATATCTTTAGATCATCAGCATAAAGAATACGCTAACTTTGACTCCGATTTACCCGACTACCAGCAGACGGATACATTTCAAACATTTTACATTTGCTGATAGTTTTGCTGCATACAGTTTCCCAACAATTTAAATTATTAATGCATTGAATAATTATGACATTTTGCGCACAATAAGTTTGTTGAAGAATATACGTTAGTTAAACAACGTTTTGTAACTTTATAACAATATGGCGTTGGAAAACGTACACGTGTTGTACAAAATACAACAGCGTGAGTAACCGAAGGTTAATAAAAATTGATGAAAATTATTCAAGAAACCTCTATTGATGTGATTCAAATACAACGGCATTACAGGAAACTATGCATAGCTCAAAAACCTATAAACTAGACCTTTACTAGACAATGTATATGTTAAAGAATGAGATTTCCTCTTACAACTTACTTTTATTTGCACTTACTCAGGTTAATAACAACTTATTTATCCTTACTCAGCAATTTTATGAAAAAAGCATCTATCAAAATTTAAAAGTGTTCCTATTTTGTTCAAATTTTGTAAACTTATTCAATTTTCAAAAATTTTATGTAAACCAACGCACTACGCAACGATAACCAATAGATGAATTATGTTCCGAAGACGATTTCGATTTCTATCTCAAATAGCAAGTAAGACCGTATAACAAAGGTTCCTTTCACCACTAGGTGGATTAAATCGGGTTTTGTTATACTATTTTGTTATTTTGTTATACTACTAACTATGTCAGCCAAAACCTTTGCGGCCAATTTAGGAAGATTCTTAAGCCACTCTTTTATGTTTCGAGAACAATGGGGAACCATCACTTAAAACTGGCAAATTTTGCATCTAAGGCTTGTTCGCGACAAAATCTGGACACCTCAATTTTCCAATAAAACAATTTTGCTAGAAGTTTAATCCATGAAGCAATTTTATATCATTTATGTGTGTATCGTTAATAATTATCAAACAAATTAACATTACTTATTTGGTCTGCTTGAAAAATAAGCGAGCTTTGGAGTTTACCCTTGCCATGAGGGTCAGCGCAGGCTTGTTGGCAATCAATTTAGCTGCGTTTGTCCAGGATTTTCGAAATTTATTTATAGTTGTTGCTTGTTGTTTGTGCTGGGACAGCTCTCTCTTCACCAAAGCCCAATACTGCTCGATGGGGCGTAACTCTGGACAGTTAGGCGGATTTGCCTCCTTCGGTACAATATGGACTCCACTAGCATCATACCATTCCAAAAAATCTTTGGCGTAGTGACAGGATGCCAAATCAGGCTAAACAGTAACAGGAACGGTAACAATAGTTTCTGCAGGCATTCTTCACGGTATATTTCCTTGTTAACCGTTCCCGTTGTGATGTAACTTTTACTTGCTCGACCGCAGCTTCATATGGCCTGCCATACTAAATATTTTTTGAGGAACTTGGCTTTCTTCTTTGACCTAAAATGCTCTGCAACGCCATTCCGTTTCATGGCGTTTCATAAAAGACATACCAGGAAGCTGTTTAAAATCTTCTAGTACATACGTTTTATCGCCCATTATAACGCATGGAAACTTCGTTAAATATTCGCGATAGAGCTTACGAGCGCGTGTTTTGGCCGTCGTATTTTGCTTATCATTACGGTTTGGCATAGTCCTTACCTTGAAAGACTTCATGCCTTGTCGTTGCTTAGACGAATGTTGGCGACATTTTTATTTTACGAGCAATGGTACGTACAGAAAGATCTGGTCTCCTCCGTAATATTTGTTTTACCTTCGCATCCATGTGGTGGTTCCTCAGATCCGTTTTTGTTCCACTTCCCTTCTTCCTAGCTGTTGTCAAGAGAATATCGAACGATTTTAAAACACTGTGAACAGTGCTTGGAGGCAATCCAAGCTTTTTGGCAAGTTTTCTCAACGAGAGATCCGGATTTCCTGACCAAATAATTTTTTTGCTGTTATTATGAAGAATACCAAAGTTCAACACCAAAATCATTGTTTTATGCGAAGCCATATTGCCATATTCTAATATTTTGTTCTAGCTCACAAACAACAATTCATCAAAGCAAAGTGTTTTGCAGAAAAAAAGTTATTATCAATCGATTTTCCTGTCAGAGGAAGCAACTAAATAGATTTTGCTAGAAATTGAGATTGACTAACTGAATATTTTCAATTTGTTAAAATAACCAGTTTTCGAAAATTGCACAACTTCAGTGGCGCGCTGATTTTATCGACCTATCATATTAATACGCACGATGAAATTAAATGCGCACATGCTGCAAACCAATGAAATTGTTTAAAATTTATTAAATATTCTATAGGATGTTTTATTCTGGTCGCTATAAACCAAATCGTTCAGAATGATCTGTCAGTTAAACCTAAACTTTTCTGCTCACGGATAAATTTACAGGTTGACAAAGCTAGCGAACTTATTTAGCTGTTACCAGAAAAGCGAAAAGCGAAATGCGAAAATCAAAAAGCTTTTTACAATTATGGCGATGGCTGTCAAGCAGCGAAAGCTTAACCGGTTTTATTGCTGCTTTTAGCAGAGTGTGTTACGGCTACTTGAGCTTTTAACCTGATTTTTATAGCGGTTATGAAAACATTCTGAGTAGTGGATCACTTGGTCAGACAGCAGTTTTATAGCAGTCATCAGAAAGTTCTAGAGTAGCTCATAGTTTTATTAGCGGTTTTATGAAATTGCTCATGAAAACCACTATACGAACGTAATAAAACTTGGAATTGTTACTTGGGAAATGCTCCCTCAATATCAAGAAAAGCTGCAAGTGAGTTTTCTTTATTGTCAAAAAACTTTTCTATTTTTGAAATCAACGTATGAAGTGCTGTTTCAGTTGATTTTCCTGCTTGGTAACCAAACTGTAATTTGTTCAAAGGTCTTCTTTTCAAATATGATAATTTGATTTGAAGATCCATGGTTTTTTCAAACGTTTGTGAGACTGATTGGTCTGTATGCTTTGGGATCTGTCCTGTCACGTTTTCCCGCTTTAGGAATGAAGATAACCCAGCCTTCTTGCCATTTCTTAGGAATATATCCGAGTAGCAAACTTGCCCTAAACCTCTTTGTCAGAAGAGGAACCGTGATATCGTTGCTTTTTTGTAATAGCACTGGATAAATTCCATCTAATCCTGGAGACTTGAAGGGACTGCCCACTCAACTCTCGATTCCGTGAAAATATCACTGGCTAATTCTTGAACTCTATCTTCGTCCCTAATTGAACTAGACTGAGCTGCGTTGAAGTCCTGTGCGTCATCGGGAGACGTTTGAATTAAGCCTGGAAAGTGTGTGTCTATCATGATACTAAGCCATTCCTGAGAATCGGTTGTAAACCGGCCATGTTTATTTTTATGCTTCCAAGTCCATTAGTGTGATCTTTGAAAAGGGCCATTTAGATACCACGTGGACAGAAAAATACGAATTTTCAACGTGACTGGTGAATATTCGTGGATTCTTCCGTTACCTTTATCATTTCTCAAAGGAGGCCAGGGTTATAAAAAAATAATATCTTTATTATTGGATTACATCAAATGTTAGGCTAGGCAATCAACATCTATAAATACTAGCGCAGGCTTAATCTTTTCAACAAGATTTATGCCAAATATGAGCTTTCGTAATGCTCGGTTCATGTGTTTAGGTCAACATATGCCTTAGTAGATAGACCTTGATTTAGCCCAAAACAATCACTAATCAATGGTTAATGCTAATATGCAGAATTAGTTCAATATTACTGTTTCTAATTTCTATTTTTTGTATGAAAAATCAGAGGGGCTGTGTACAAGACACGACCATATATGCGGTGACGAAGGACTACGTAAGTCTCTTTGTAGTGGTAGTGCATGCTTGTAATCATTCGAATCTTCATGTATACATGCTATATGCAACATATATACAGGCTGTTAGAGTCAATAGGATCGTAGTAACTGGCCCTGCAATTGTCCTGCACTCTAACAGCTGGCTGCGAAGTCTGTCGTATAAAATCAGAAGGTCAAGTTTCGATAACGGAATGTAGCACCTAGGCTTTGCTTTGCTTTGCTTTATACATGCTACATGCGTTGTATGTAACATTTATCAAAGTTGTAACATTGCATACGTTCAATTCTCAAAAGATTGTGCATTTGAAAACAATTTAACAAAATCAAGAACACAAACTATTACTTTCCTGCTACCTTAGTGAAATTAAAGATTGTTTTTATTATCCATGGTTTCCGACGCTGAAGGGATTTTACCAATTCAATCCTATTTTATCAACAGCACATCTTTTCACTACACTTCTAATGGAGCATGCGTATTCATACAGAGTCGTATTATAACCGAACAGTACAGCTGTGGCACATTTTTCCAACACAGATATCAAGTTCGCCGAGGTTTAATCGTCTCGCAGTAAAGAATTTGCGATCTGTTGGGACAACGAACTTGTTGCATTTTTTCTGGCACACTTCACTAACACAGACATCAAATTGGACTAGGTTTAATCGTGTTCGTAAGAAATCTGTTGGCACGAGGGGGCTTTGATACTCTCTCTGGCGTACTTCCCAAGCAAGGACATCAAAATGGTCTAGGTTGAACCGCGGTGTTAAGAAATCTTGTTGAAATGAGGAGACTTGGTCACTTGCTTTTTGGCTTACTTCCCAAGCACAGATGTCAAATTGGTATAGATTTAGATCAAAGATCGCAAGGACTCTTCCAACCAATCACGAAGCGAGAATTCTGGTAAAACATAGGTTCATTATTTTCAATTTTTCAATAGTTCAACATCAAGAATCCATACTTTTCTTCTTTTGGGTCAATTCTTAGAAGATTTTCCAATCGATTGGTGTAAGAATATTGAAAATCGATCGGAAAACCGCTAAGCTATTAGCGCTCAAAACCTTTCATTTTTCGCGACGCTCGCATTTTTCGATTTTTTGGAATGACACCCTATCTCAAAACTTGCCGTAAGACGTAGTCCTACGTCAAAAAAAAGTTGTCCATGTGGACATTTTCCATATCCCCTCCCTCTCTTCCGTGGACAAGCGTGTACATTTTCATACCCCCCTACCCCCTCTAAGCTATCCACGTGGTATATGGATGGCCTCAAAGGGCTTTGTGAAGTCTTGCTATAACGGGCAAGCTGTCAACTTGCTCGCATGTATTCCTGCAATCCTTTCTTTTAGATTTACGAATTTCTCGATTGTACTCTGTTAGACATTCTCTATAATTAGTCCAATTAGAAGTAGCCTTGACTTTGTTGAAAAGTTTCCTAGTCAATTTTCGAAGTTTTTCAAGCTTTCGATTCCACCATGACGCGTCTTTACTTGAAGTTTTCCGCTTCAGTGGGCAGCTTTCCTCAAAAGCTGTCATGATATTAGTGGTAAATGTTGACGAGACTGTTTCAAGTTGCTCGATGGAAGCTATATTATCCATCGGTATAAAATCATCGTTCAAAAGTTTGGAAAAGTAGGTATCCCAATTGGTTTTCCTTGGGTCTCTGAATTGCTCGATTGAAAGATACCCAGAATTGTAATTGTAATTAAACATTATATGTTTATGATCAGATAAGGATTGCACATTCGACACATGCCAATTCTCAATCATATCTGATCATTTAAAACTACAAAGTGTTAGATCAAGAACTTCCTGTCTAGTTGACGTTACAAATGTGGGATCATTACCTTGATTACATATGTTAATATTATGCGATAATAAATATTCAAACAAGCACTCACCGCTAAAGTTAATGTTACTGCTGGCGCAAACTGTATGGTTAATAAAGTTTGTATATACAGTCAGTCCACAATCATGGGTCACACACAATTGTGGGGCATTTTAGTTTTAGCTGCTAATATCTATTTAAATACCACCTAATGATTGATTAAATTGTTAGTGCTACTTATGAGTAACAATTTTATCAATCAATTAGTATAATATTCACGCATTAATCGCCAGATAAAGCTAAAATGACCCATGATTGTGTGTGACCCATGACGAAATTGTGTGTGACCCAGCTAACGAAAAATTTGTTAACAATCTTACTTACATAGTTGGCTTGCCGTCCTAAAGGCCTCCATCACGTTCAAACATTTTGGCCGAAAATGTTGGTGAATTCAGGTCTCACCAGACCTGAACCAGCTCGGCTGTGTGTGAGTGCCACGAGCCAAGCTGGCAAAGGAAGTTGTTCGGTTCGGCGCTCGGCCTGCATGAATATATTGTTCATTTCCAACTCAATTGCCTGTAAATCCCATAATACGCATACGATGATTTTCTATTCGGTCAATAGTATCATATGCAGCTTTGAAACCAACGAACAAATGGCCCGTGGCAGTTCTGCGGCGTTAAAGACCTTTTTGGGGGATCTGTCGCAGTGTAAACATTCGATCCGTTCATCCGGTTTGTCCAATGATGCTCACCGGTACACTGTTAATGGCATTTTGAAGGTATTGCAACACTTCTTGAGCTCATGTTCTTGAAGGCAGCAATGACGATAGGTTTTAGGTCCATTTCGTAGGTCAGCGGCTGTGGGCTGAACCCTCCAATCACTGGTTTGTATTCCTCCTCCTGGTCGCCCTGAACGTTGAAATCCCCGATGGCGAGGTGAGTGGTGCTGTACACGTTGATGATACTTACGTCGAAGAACCAGTTCGAGACCGCTCGAGAATTGATTGGGCACCACCCAATCACATGTTTCCATAACTTGTCTATTATGTAAGCTGTATTCAGCTCGTGTGTGATGTCACAGCTCTGGTAGATGGTATGACCATTAGAGATGGTCGGGTAGCGGAAAATTTGCCCGAAACCCGCACCCGTACCCGTACCCGCCGGGTTCGGGTCAGGTTCGGGTATTGAAAAAAAATAATTTGTCGGGTACGGGTTCTTAATTTTTGTTTTTGAAACCGGGTACGGGTCGGGTCGGGTATCTCTATTGACCACATTTAACACTAAAGATGGTCGGGTACCCGGGCCCGTCCCGTACCCGTCGGGTTGCGGCCGGGTTCGGGTATCAAAAATAATAAACTTGCGAGTTCGGGTCGGGTACGGGTTTTTAATTTTTTTCTTGATCGGGTACGGGTCGGGTTCGGGTATTCAAATTTTCATACCCGACCATCTCTAATGACCATCTATGAACGTACGTACCGTTGAACCCTTCCAGCATAACTTCTACTGCGCTATAACGTCGAACTTATGACTGTCGAATTCCCTGTCTTACCGGAAGACCAACAAAGAGCAACCCTTTCTCCACCAAGCTTGCTCGTATCCCGGCTGGTACTCTCAGTAGATAGGCATAGAAGTTGCGGAGGTAGGGATGAGAGTTTAGAATCAGGATTGTTTTGATATCTATCGGGGGTTCCTCAAGTAAGCAACTTAGCTCCTTTGCTTTTCATGGTATTTATCAATGAGTTCTCTACAGTGCTACCACTAATTTACCAATAATTTACCTACGTAAAACGCTTCGCATGCAAGATAAAACATGGCAGCTCAGCGCGACGCCTCCTACTAGTTATTCAATTTCGGCATATTCATCGTTGGCCTTAAAGGTCGACTCTCTCAAAGACGATCTATGTGTAGTAATTGTAATTTGTATTTTATTGTTTGTAATAGTATTAGTATGTATCAAAAACATTCTGTGTTGAAATGATATTTGAATATTGTAACAAATATTTGGACAATAAGTCTCACTAAGCTGATTTCATTTTATAACTTGCATCGAAAAGTCAAGAACTAATGTCGTTTTAGAAATAATCCATCCATTTATAATTAAAAACCTAACAAACTCAAACCTTCGTGGCACTGCAGCCACATGTACGCTGCCGCCGGCGCGCCATTGGCACGGAGGAATGACCACTTGCGATTGAATCGCTGAATCGACATCTAATCGTCCTTGGAATCAATAACCATTTCGCCAGAATAAGCCAACGGCAACCGTGCAGCAGTGCCGTGCTGACGCGGGGGGAACGTGCAACAATGTAAACCCGAGCAGGCTGATAAGCCACACACTCGGAGGCCTTCATGAATGATTTGTATTTCCACTGGATGTTTCTACAGTCTACACTCTCCGTGCGGTGCACTACCGTTGTATTCTGCGCGCTAGCGCTTCGGGCAGCCCGCAAGCAAGGAGGAAGAGACTGCACTCTACGGTCACGTTTTCCCATGTTTATTAATGATAAAGTGACTCTGATAACGCGGCCACGTAAAAAAAAGCCACCAGCGGAAAATTGTCACCACACTGGACAATGCCGAAGCCGTGTGGTATATTAAAGTCAGCTTTGGCTTAAGATTGGCTGAACCGGGTTTTAGTCACATTGTGTGGATTTATATGTGTACAGATTTTAATTATCTGGGTACGGAGTCATTTATGTTGTCTGCTTTCTTTATCTATAACAAATATTTGAAATGGAAATTGCTGAAACCAAATTTTAAAGCATGCTGGAAGTGAACAATACAGGTTATTGCATGACTGGCGTTCCCCTGGAATTTATGGATCAATTCGGAAAGACCTCATCGTATTTTACTGAGAAATTTGCTGTTTTTTGTTATTCTATCTGGTTCAAACCCAATCGTATAAAATATTTTATCTTGCTTTGTTACCTTCAGGATGCATAATATCTCGCTAGCAACAATGGAAAACTGCGCTGCAGATATTGAATTTCTAACGTGATGCGTTAGACACACACGTACATCACGTACCTGGCGAGAAACGCAACAAAGCAGTATTACAAGTTTTTTCTTAAACGTGCAAAGTAGACAAAAATAAGGTACGCAACAAAGGAGGATTCCATTCGTTGAATGATTATATTTTTCAGTTCATCCAAGTGATCATATTAGGTGAGTTTTTTTAACTAGGTACTCACTTTATAATTTAATTTACTAAACGAGCTGCTGCGTTACTCTTGATTACGCAGTTTACTATATTGCAAAAAAGCGCTCGATTTTAATTGCGGAAGTCAGTGCGGTTTTTTTAGGCAACTTTGCACGTGAACCCTCCCTTTTCTCCAAGCTCCAAAAACCAAACAACCATCCTCCGCCCTGCCACCCCCGTTTGAGTGTGAGAATATTCCAAACATTTTCACGGCTGAGCACGGCACCGATCACGATTCTGTTCTTTTCTTCTGGCAGTGAGCAGGCAGCACCGCTTAAACTATCAACTTTACTACGCGCTCAGCACGTATCGTATTTTCTTCGTGAAATGTGCACCTGCCCGTCGTGGAACCCAGCAGTTGCTCACATGTCTAGACACGCGAGTTCCGAACCACCCAAACCATCGCACTGACTACCGGCCTAACCTACCGATAAGGTCGGGCTGATGGCTACAACAATGTTGCACATTGCGTCGTGCCTAATAATGATGTTTGTTGTTTTTTTTATTTTTGCTCACTGGTTCGCTCAATCACAGTCCTCAATCGATCCCACACTACATTGCACGGTCCAACGATCATTTGTTTGCGTTTTTACTTACTTGGCGAGAGTACTAATTCACTGGCAAAATCATTAATTACGATTATATTTACAATCGATTGACTTCCACTTTTACACCGCAGCCAACCGTTGTTGCTTCACCGTTCGACCTGTTTTTCGCTAGGGTGGGTAAAGTTGTGTTTCGACTTAATTCAATAGGATCTCGCCTTAGAAATCTCGGTACTTAAGTCTACCCTCCCTAAGGAGCCGGAGTGCATCTTTCTGCAGTAGCGGTGTAGATTGCAAACCACCTAATGGGGAAACAAGCAGATAATTGAGTGATCTTTTGCAAACCATCATCGGATTGAGGTTGAAACCTAACCACTACGGTTGGGCTCAGATTACGGTTGGGTTCAAGTCGAGCGTAAGCATTGAAGAAGACAAAATGCTTTGCTATGCGACAAAGTTGCGTTTGGATTTATTTGAGTGTGAAGAATTCTGTGTTCATTGTCTCAGAGTCTATTTTATTGCATAAAAACTATACTCCATTATTATTATTGTGCTTTGCAGTTGGATTTATCCAGAAGATTTTCCTTAATACCAAATAGGGTAAAGAACTAGTTTTAAGCAGTCTAAGCGGGTCACTGATTGTTTTACCTTATTACAAGCGATGGGTTGACTAAGTGGGGGATATCAGCATGCCAATCTTCTTGCTATCTTTAGTTCTTCAAGCTGTTACCATTGGAAGACACTATTGTTGAGCTAAACTTTTGATTTTTCGCTTTAAAAGTTGGAGCGGCGGAACTAATTTTGAACAGACCGAACCCATTTTCACCCGCAAGGTGCTTTTTTAAGCAATCCTGAAATCTGAATTTTTTTACGTCCCCTTAAAAAATCGCTCGAACTTTTCCCCCTATTCAGTAAGTTCGCGTTCCTATCCGCGACCTACAAATCGGCATCTGATGCGTAATCTGCATAGCGTATCGGCATAGGTGCGTGAAATGCCATCTGTCTAAATTGTTTATCGGGGCATACACTCACCGCACCGTTCGGCAAACGGTATTCGTCGTCTCTTTTATTCTCTGGTGTTATTATGGGAAACTGCGAGTTTGACGTCTCACTCGCTGTTCATAAGGATGGTGGGAGAACAAAAGAGGTAAACATATAGCAGTACAAACGATCCGACTCAGAACAGTGTTGTCAAAGCAAATAACATTGAAACATATCGTTGCTTTATCAAATCACTGAGAAAATCTTCGAAAATTATTGAAAAAGCTGTCTTTTGTGTTGTTTTTAATAAAGAAAAATTAATTATGAACATACATTTCTCTTGAAAGTATTGAACCACGTTTTCAACATAGGAGGTTTCAGTTAATTTCAAACTTGAAATTCTTATTTCCAGAACCGAAACAGTGTCTTGGCAACACGATAGTTCATCAGTTGTGCTGCAGCTGCTGCTAGTGGTGAACAGGTTCCGTTAATTCAGAATTTGTTTTCAGTTTTGTTAAAAAATAATAAAACTTTTGGCTAGTGACAAAGCCTTAGATAATAAAAAAAAGAGAGTGAATAATATGGTATGTGACAATTGAGTGCTTGACTTTCAGAGTGGTTGTAATCAGTGCTGAAAATTTGATGAATTCGTTAGTAGCGAGGTGGCGATTGCTGAAGAGCAGCTGAAAAATGTACGTTTTTGGACAACAATTTATAATTCATCATATTTCTTGTCGGAAACCCAGTAAATTGTGTTTGTGTGAATCAAATGTATGGTTAAGTGATTTGTGAAGATGATCCTATCAAAAGATTTTGGAAATATGAATAAAAAAGTGCATTTTCGGATCATTTATGTTCAACTGATTAAAATAGGTAACACTGCTTAACTCGTTCCTTACCCTATCAATGTATATGACGAAAGAAAACAACAACTTTGCCGTTGTTGCTTTTTCTCCTTCTTACTATCCAGATTCCTTCGAGCCATAATGGCGGACGTGTTCTTAATATTTGAACAACATTTTTGACATTTCCCTAATACATCGCACGTTTTCTTTCCGCGCGTCCACGGTAAAACTAAAGGAATGTGCGGAAAGAAAACTTGCATTAGGGAAATGTCAAAAATACCGTTCAAATATTAACCGTAAAAAGCTGGATAGCGATTTGACTATGTCGCACTTTTGTACCCAGTCGCACTTAAAAACTGCGAAGTCCAGTAAGGTGCAAAACAGACTTGTGAAAGCACGCACCGCTCCAGTAATCGTCCTAAAACATTCCCCTCCGTTCATAGGTCACACGCTCCCGATTTCGGTGTATTTCGCCTTCTCTCGTTCGAATTAATGTGATACCGCACCTCAGTGCTGATTTTTTTTGTTCGGTAGAGTATGAGGCGTGTTCGGAGCGGAAAATTCGATAATTTTTACTGAGCAGCAGCAGCTGATATAGCACAAACACGGCATTGTGGAAGGCACCGGCTACCGTTCATAAGTTTTTAGCGTATCGCACCAAGCAGTTATATAGGTTCTTCAGGTTTGCGAGCAAAACCGTGCAAGCTTACACCAGCCGGCACCTGCTAGAGCACGACTAAAGCACGGCTAGAGAACGGAGCCCGAACGTTCCGACAACTCAGTCACATACACCGAATATGAACGAATAAGAAAGAAAGCAAAGAACGAAATCATGTAAGCCGTCGTTGGTATGGTGCGTTCTCACCGGTGCGGTGCTTAGCCGAGGACAAAGCACTTCGATCGGGTTTTTGCGTTTTCGGGCAGCGTGCCAATATGTAGCAACGCCAGTGGGTTCTATTATCAAAAGTAACCGTTGCGGTGCCCATCTGGACGGGTAGCAGCCGTGTCGCACCGGACGGTGTTTATAATAATTCTGGTAAAATGCGGGATATATCTCTTTATAAAAAATTAATTGGTCCATCATCCGTCAAAAATTAAATCACAACACTCAGTTGCATTCGTAGGCCTTCTAGTCAGCGGTGTAACGCTGTAGAGATTTTTTTGTATGCCAGAAGGGCACTGGGTTAAAAAAATGCCACTGCGACAGTCACAAAGATTGTCTTTTGTAGCTGGCCCCGATTGCTGTACACAGTTTACGGATTGCTCATACCCATTGATGGAGTTGAGCTAGGTTGTAAGATTGTGCCCCAATTAGGTATTACCGTAAACGTACCATATTCTGCGCAGTTAAGACATTTTTATGATTCCTCCGCTATTATAAGTATTCTAGAGTTAAATTAATAACGTTGATAGCAGCAACATGTAGTGCTATGGTCTATAATATCTGGTAAAAAACATGGGAATTAAAAGTCGACCAACAATTGAGTATATCTTTCATTTTGTAAACTTATTCACGGTGCCTAATTCTGCGCACTCTCTTGCCCATGTTCCTAATTCTGCGCATGTTTGTTCCTAATTCTGCGCACCTAAAAAGTAACAATAAACATTCATACCATGTTGTTTATGTCTTTATACGCTGAAAGCACATCAAAAATCCGACATTAGCCATTACCATGATTAAATCCATGATCTGGCCTTCTTGTGCTGTCCAGGTGGCACAGGGACATTATTATCATTTGGATTGGCTTATTTTAAATATTTCATTGTCGATAACGTGAAGGGCGAGTTCATTCGGGTTTTCTCTATACTGAACATTATACTTTAGACTAATACTAACAATTGTGTTTTCACATAGAAGCCACTTCCCCACTCCCTGACAGCTCAATGAAGTTCGACAGTCAAAAAAATCAGAAGACATGGTTCCATGAATTGGCGTTCGTAGGTTCGGACCCCGAGCCGTAACACAGGATTCCAATCAATGCAAGTTAAAGGTTCTACTTGAATTTCTATGCCTCTATACTAGAGATGATCGGGTTTCATATTTTCCAAGCCCGAACCCGACCCGGGCCCGAAATTTTTTTTAATGTCAAACCCGGACCCGACTCGAACCCGAATTTTTATTTTCTGTCAAACCCGAGCCCGACCCGAACCCGAAATTTTATTTTCAGTAAAACCCGAACCCGACCCGAACCCGGATTTATTTTTTTCGTTAAGCCCGAACCCGACATGAACCCGAATTTTTTTTTCGGCTAAACCAAAACCCGATCCGAACCCGAATTTTTATATTATGTTAAATTTGATCCCGCCCTGAACTTGAATTTTATATTAATTTTCATAAAACTCACACCTCGATTTAAATCTCGGCAGTTTTCTTTTCGTATTCTCTATAACCTTCGAGCTCTAAAATTCATTTGAAATTTTAGGTTTTTTTCACCCTTCTATTTCTTTTGGAACTGAATTGAAAATTCTAAAAAATTAAATTATACACTAGAATAGTTTCTTTTACTTTTCGCGGGAATATCTGTTAAGTTTTCTATGAAACCTGTGAAAAGCAAAAAGAAAAATTTACATGAAAAATTATTTTGAAATGCTTGGATCTTGTTTCATTATGTTATACCGGTAGCCGAAAGCTAGTTCTTAGTCTAAAGCACTAGCACCTTAGCTTAGAGGTAGCAAACATAAAAGGGATTGATTTTAACACTAAACATACCGACTTCACTCCACGTATATTTTTCGCGAGAAGACCGGAAATCCCGCGATTATCAATAGATTAGCGTTAATATTTTTCTCTATAAAAAAAAGAAATAGTAGAGGACCAAACTTTGCATTATGTTTTAAATATATTTTCTAATAAAAGTAGCTAAACAGAATTGTGTTATAACGCCGTGAAAATGAACCAAAAAAGCTATGGGTCAAATGACCCCTTCACGGCAAAGCTGCCATAAATACAGATATTTGTGCATGCATAAATTTGGGACCCTACTGTTTTCTCCGGAGTATTTTATTTTCTCGATCTAATCTTTTAAATAACATAACTAGTTTATGAAGTATTTTAAAATTCAGGAACATTCACTAGAGCCAGAAATCACAGCAACTGAAATAGTTGATGGGTCCCAAATTTATGCATCCACAAATACCTGTATTTGTGGCAGCTCTGCTTCACGGTATGTTTAGTGTTAAAGACAGCTAAACTTACAACTATTCCGAGGCACGAAACTTTTTGGAAATCGGAATAGAAACCAATAATTTATGATAGCAGACAGTTCTAGTCTTCTGTCAGTCCACCCAATCACTAGTTTGGGCGCAGTTATGACATGATCCAACTAACGAATTCTGGCGAATTCTGGAATACAGGGATACCTCGATATAAGACAACCTCGTTATAAAACAACCTCGATATAAGACAATTCGATATAAGACAATTTTTACCTCGATATAAGACAAATCCCTTTGACATAGTTGGTAACGACACCAGAGCACATTTTCCACTCCAAAAGCGGCGCCATGAATTTGTTCATTATTTCAAAATAATCCTAAAAATTGTCAGAGTCAGAGTCAGAGATCGTCGTTACTAGGGGTGAAAGTTTGAACTCCCTTCCCGCGAAGGTGACCAATTTGATCCCCCTCAAGTATGTTACGACAACTCTGCAACCTTAGAGCACCGAGTTCGGCTTCCTTCTGACATGAAAATGTAAAGGTAGCAAACATAACATTGCCTCTACGGCTGGAGTTGGTGTAGTGCGCATGACGCTGGTCACTGGTAAACATGCCAGGCGTTGAACTTTGTTTAACTTGGCCTGCGCTGTCACCTCATTCACCTTTGGCCACCATACAAGAGCGGCATAAGTTAGCCTAGGCCGTGCAATAGTAGTATATGACCAAAGGGCTAGTTGAGGTTTTAGTCCCCAGCTTTTGCCAAACAGTGAACTGCATGCCCAGATGGCTGTAGTTGCTTTCTTGACAGCATAGTCTAGGTGAGCGGTCCAGTTCAGTTTATGATCCAGAATAATACCCAGATGTTTAACTTCATTGCTGAAGCTTAGTCTGATTCCATTCAGTGTAGGGGGAGTAAGAGGATGTCTCCTCCGCCTAGTAAATGGTATCATGACTGTTTTGGAGGGGTTTATATTAAGCCCCTCTCGAAGACACCATGAAATAGTGGAGTTTAGAACTCCTTGCATACGACTGGACAGCACTGCGTCAAATTTACCTCTGGCAATAAGTACCACGTCGTCGGCGTACGCAATGACCTCATAGCCATGCTGTGATAGCTTGTGCAAGAGTGCGTCGACCACCAGTGACCAAAGCAAGGGGGAGAGAACTCCTGCTTGAGGACATCCTTTGATCGCTGAGATTGTGATCGACGTACCTCCCAATGAGGCTGTGATTTCCCTGCTTGACAGCATTGCTTGAACCCAGCTCATTGTCGGCTGATCAGTTCTTTTATTAAGGAGAGTCGTGTTAATTGAGGCGAATGATGTGTTATCGAAAGCACCTTCAATGTCAAGAAAAGCACAAAGTGCCGTCTCTTGGTATTGAAGCGACTTCTCAATCAGCGTCACTAGGCAGTGAAGGACGGTTTCCGTAGATTTACAGCATTGGTAAGCATGTTGATTGTCATGTAAAGGAGAGTTCTTTAGAAACTCGTTACGGATGTGATTATCCGTGATTTTTTCCATCAACTTGAGAAGCGTTGATGTCAGACTAATTGGTCTGAAAGCTTTTGGCATGGTTTTATCTTTTTTGCCAGCCTTAGGTATGAACACCACCCTGACCTTCCGCCAGCTTGCCGGGACATGTCCCAACGTAAAGCTGGCACGAAAGACGTTGATGAGCTCGGACATTATAATCTCGTCCGCTATTTGTAAGAAGATGAGAAGTATGCCATCTGGATCCGGAGACTTCATTGGTTCAAAGGAGCTGAGTGCCCAATTGATTGAAGCCTCCGTAAACAGTCGGCGCGCAAGTAGAACCGAGTCGCTTGACACATTGCGCGGCGTCTCAACATGCTGTTGCGCGCCGACGTCGCTTCCAGTGGACACTATCGAACCAGGGAAACGCGTGTTCATAAGAATCTCCAACGTTTCCCTAGTAGTAACAGTGAGACTGCCATCTTCTGTTTTCAATTGCCCTAGGCCATTATTATGGTCCTTGCCTAACGCTTTTTTGGAGTCGCGCCGCCACAGGCAGAGTCTGGATGCTTTCGCAAAACTAAACTCTGGTCTTTCTTTTGGTTTTGCGCAGCTCTGCGTTGTATTTGGCCTTGTAGGCCTCCCAATTAGACGTGATCTTAGCCCTGTTGAATAAACGCCTAGCCTCCCGACGAAGACTGCTGAGCGATTCATTCCACCAGGGCACGTCACGGCAGACTGTCCGCGTGATTAACGGACAGTTTGCAGTATAAGCATCAATAATCCTACTCTGTAGATCATTGGCTGCAGCGTCCAGTTCAGCTGGTGTGCGTATATTAATATAGCAGGAATTCCGAGAGTTTCCTAGATGTTCTCTGAATGAACTCCAGTTGATTTTCTTCGGACGCTGTAGAGATAGAATGCATTTAATTTTTCTATAATTTTGGCAAACACGAAAAGTGTTTTAATTACGTAGAAGAATGTCGTCGTCGTTGGGCCGTCTTTTGGTTCGTGAATTCCATTTTAAAAGAAGTTTTGGAACTTTAACAAAGGTCTAAATACGAACTATTAACTAGGCCTTTATTAAATTTCCAAAGTTTCGTTTGAAATGAGATTTGTGGACCGAAAGATGGCCCAACCACGACGACATTCCCCTACATTAAATGTAAAACTGTAAAAGTTATCATTAAATCTATGGTAAATTCCAATCAGTTTGATTCGGTCAAATTGCCTCCCAGTTGGCTTCAAGGTATGACGCTGGCCTAATAAGCCAGTCGTCGTATGTTCGAATCTCGGCTGGGAGGGGCTGTTAGAGTCAATAGAAACGTAGCAACTGGCCCTGCAACTGTCCTGTACTTGTTGGCTGCGAGGTCTGTCGTATAAAAACAGAAGGTCAAGTTTCGATAACGGAATGTAGCAATTAGGCTTTGCTTTTTTGATTCGGTCAAATTACGCAAAATCTCGCACAGCCTTGTATCATGTTCATCTTTGAATTTGAGTACGTTTGAGTTAAGCGAAAATGCATTGTCACGTAACAACAGTCGATTTTTGCAAACCACACACGTTTTGGTAATAAACTAGGAGGCACTCTTTCAACGTGCTTCAAGACAAGCTTGTACCATAGTGGACGGCGGAAGGAATCAACCAGGGAAAGATGTGGATACTTCAGGCATTAAACGACGTTAAATAGGGTAACCAACCTATTTTGGACCCCATCTGTTCTGTCGATACTTGCATAACAGTCCCATTTCTATAGGAAAATATAGATAAAATGAAACTGTTATGCAAGTTATGCAGTGTAACCGTATATTAATTGGTCACTTACAGCAAAGTCAATTTAGTCAAATAGAAGTGTCCATATTGATATAATTGCAGATGGGTCAAAGGCGAGAATCTAGTTTGGATGCCAATAAATTTTGTGGATAATACTTTGCTTGCATGTTCAACCTACTCTTTTTCTTGGTTCTTTTCCGCCAACTGTCGAAATATAACATTCCCATACTAACTATACACATTCAGGTGGAATGTACCAAATGCTGACGTAGGATATAATGTTTTAATTTAGTTTTTATACCAAACTCAGACTATAATTAGTGATTCAGCAATTATTATTCAATGTTTATAGGAACGTGTTTGGTGACTTTTTTGAATGTATACTTCCTTTGTAATATTGTAGTAAAAAGTGATGATTATACCACTCACAGTATGATTTCCACATTGAGGTGCGCCTTACATTTATTTAAATTTCCGTTCCAAATATGAATGAATCGCAATGAATCGCATTTTACTTAGGATTACCTTCACCTTTTCTGCACACGTCTCTGAGCGATAGACAAAATACGCCGTGCTTATCGGCGCCATAGCAAAAACATCGAGCAAGTTTGACTCCGGGCTTAAAATTAGCAGGAGGCACTAACTCCGCTGTGAGTAAGCTCGCTCTCTGTCCCGGCTACGGCTAAGCAATCTTGCGATGATGTTGTTAGTTACCTTTTGGTAGTGGTGTTGTTCTATTGATGACGCTCCGATATGAACTCGTGCATTCGTGCTAATGAAGCATTTGGACGGGCAATGCCACCCAGCATCCCTGCCGGCTGCTTACTATTCATGCATTCTTGAGTGCAGGCACTCGAGGATGCTCTCCAGTGGAATTACGAGCTGCGCCATTCACTTTTCAACAGTGATTGAGCAAAAAATCTAGACGCTTTTCTGTGGTAATTTTACAGCCTGAGTTAGGAGCTGTATGTTGAGTTTATTATTCATGGTATTATTATCTACATAAAAATATATTTATCACCATAATGTCACATAGATGCAATGTATTTTATTTTTCAATAACATACAATGGTTAAATGGCGTGGATTCCACGTCAAAATATTGCCCTTGGTCACCGTCCTGTTCTTTGACATCAAATGTTCAAATGTTAAAATGTTGATAATGACTCAGGGTACACTAGAAAACTAACAAAGAACAATCCAGCGCATATCAGTTCATATCCCTAAGTGCTAGTATTGCCTCCGGCCATATCAGAAAACTTCATACTTCTCATTCTGTTGATGTGGCATGTTAACTTATACGGCAATTATCGGATTTTTCTACCATTCAGAAGCAATGTGTTCATCAATATCGACAAAAGAACACGTCACAGGATGTAATTGTATTTCAGAATTAGGCTTGTTTTACTTCTGAGCGGTACGGTATTGACTAATCACTCATCCCACATCGCTCTGCCATGAAGGTTACGGTCAAAAACCGCTGAAACAAAGCGGTCGCTTCTAACGAAGTGCCCACTCGAGCTTCCCTTGACCGGAGCCGAGGAGAACGTTCTACCTGTTTGTTTGGACTATGACGATGAATAACCTTGTGGGCTTAATCGTAGCTGGCACTAAGTGTCCTAAATGGACTCGCTCGTACACGCGTGGTTTACCTAATAACATAAAAATATTTCAGGCGCCTCAACAGCATTTCTCATTTTTTTTCGGATCTTGCAGGAAATCACGACTTTGCTGCTACTTTAGCTTGCAAAAGTATCCTACTTGGCATTCGATTACAAACTAACATTTGACACTGGCGCATACCACTAAGCCGACAGAAGGTCACATTGTTCGATTGCCGCAAACTGATCTTTTCTCCGTAATCCGTCTGTAGGACTTTGTTTGTTTTTGTTTGGTTCGAAATGTGAAACTTTGCACGGGACTCCTTTTTTTGCGGCAGTCTACTCCTGGGCTGGATTTGCAGTACCGTAAATCTATTAGATACCATCGGGATTGCTCATTAACAGTCCCGGGAATGGTTCTCCAGGTATCATTTACGTCTTCGGCGCTGGCATTTCTGTCATGTGATAGCACAATGTCAAACTCTGCCATTCCAGCAGTGCCTAAAATAATACTGGATGTGATAATTGGGTGTTGTTTCTTCGTTATTTTCGGCTTGGACTTAGTTGAACGTCAGTTTCGTGGCTATGATTTTCTATGATTTTAGATTTAGTCAACGTGTTTTCGATTAGCGGTGCGATCCTAATGGGAGCTTTAGCCTATTAGGTTTTTATTTTATTAAATAATCAGGACCATGTTCGGCTCTATTTGTACCAACGCTGGTCACGTCCATTTTTTTTGCGAAATTGGTTTTGGCCTAAAATCAAAAGCTGTTAACCCCAAGTACGATTGTTGTCTAATATTTATTAGAAAACATTTGAAAATTTAATGTTCACAGGTTCAGAGACTGTTCCATTTTTTGTGAATTTCAATGGACGGTATTTTTTTTTTTGATTTTGCTAACCAGTGCTATCGAATCACAAGCCTGGTTTTGAAGCTGTTTCACAAATTTGTTTTATTTACTACCGTTGGTGGTATATTCGTATTGCAAGCATGTGTTTACAAATATTTGTACTAATTAACACCTTTGTCGAATATTATTCGCGATGTACAGCTGCAAAATGAATATTACGCGGTTGAGTTCCGTCATCCAGGATACCTTTCAACTGTTTGGCGGTGGCTTGGTTTAATTATCCCACATGTGAGACGCTTCAGCATTTTTTCTGCTTTTAATCATGACTATCAAAAGTGCTTCAAGGCCTATTAAGGAGTGAAATTGAATCATATTCCACCATTTCGATGCTCTATTGAAATAATATTAGTTCTAAAATCAAATCGAATTACAATCGTTCGACATAAATGCACCTAAGACATTCTACTTGAATTCTTGAGACTCAATCTCTCCGAATAGACGCAAATTACCATTAGGGTTAAAGCGTCTATAAATGAAAAAAAAATCTCTCCGAATCGATTTGATTTTAAATTTTCGCAACTATGATTAACGACGAAATATATTATTTAGTGCACCATATTTTAAATCAAATCTTATTTTTAAATTGAAAATTATAAAACCACTATAATTTCAAAACAAATTACCTAAAACTATGCAATATTGACAAATTAAAAATGGTTTAAATATCATAACGAAGATGACGTAATTTACTTAGGAAGACAATGTGACTTGTTTGTACTGAACTAGCGTGTATCATCTATTTCACACTCCGTTTGACTAACTATTCTGATAAAAATTCGATCGGAGAACGAAATATTCGCAATGCTAGCAACTGCCAAACTTCCAAAAACAACGAACAGAGTGGCCAATTCTTACAAAATTTAACATATCTAAGGTTGCCAGTTGTTTAAATTGAAAACTAACCCTGTTAGTTTGCATGAGGAACAGCTCAAATTAGCGAGGGTCCACGGTAGTGCCTGCAACTACTCTTCGTTATCCTTTTATACTCCGCCAAGAATACTGTCTCAAGTCCCTAAGGGACTACCTGTCTGATTAGCATTTCATACATCGTCAGCTTTGGACGGCGGCGGATGCTCCTTGATCGAAGCGTCTTGTGGAGGGAAAAGTAAGCTCGTCTTCCAGCGTGAATGCATCATTGAATTTCCTTAGCCGTATTTCTACCATATATTTAGCTTTCGACCCATTGATTTATTAGTTTGCCTCCGCTATCCCAAGGTTTCTAGTAATGATGTCGAGGTCGTCTGCGAAGGCTAGGATTTGCCTACTTTTGCTGAAGATCTCGTTTCGATGCCCGCTCATCAGATCACACCTTCAATAGCGATGTTGAATAACGTACAGGACGCTCCGTCCCCTTGGGACACGAGAGCGCCCCCGAAACACGTACGTAGTATATCACTCGTTCCATGCCGGGAAAACAGTTCTGACTGTATCGTATGCTGCCCCGAAATCCACGGAAATGTGATGGGTGGGCACGTTGTACTGCTGACATTTGGACTTGCCGAGAGTGAAAATTTGACCCATCTACTGGCCCCCATGAAGAACACACAGTCACCTCTTAAATTGGTCGGAAGGTTAGCGTTGATGATTGCTTCTACTTCATGGCGCGTGTTGCGAAGCATTTCGTCGATATGTGTTCGGTTAGGTCTAACGCGATTCAGTGATTTGTTTTATTGATTGGATGAGTCTTTCCCAGTAGCCTCCAAAATGTGGCACATCAACAAATAAGGCACCATTAAAAATGACGAACTAATTTTGATAAATGCCATATTTGCTCATAGTGATTTCAGAAATAAATAAATTAAAAAATAAATAAATGTCTCAGAGTTGTAGGTCGCTTTCGACCTGATCGAGCCATTTTCTGCTTGTGTGCCTCTGTTCCTGGTACTGGTGAGGTTGTTTAAAAGAACAGTTTTCATTTCGACATGTCCGAAATGTCGTTCGCAGTACCCTTCCCTTGAGCACGGCAATGGCGTGTATGTCCTCGGTGAGCAGCGTCCTAGCTTCAAGTCCATAAAGAAATACTAGTCTAATGAGTGTTTTTTTGTACATTAACAGCTTCGTACGGCGGCGTATGCTTCCTGGTCGTAGCGCTTCAGGAAGGGAAAAGTAGGCCCGATTTCCTACTTTATTGTGCCGCAAAATCTCCATACTCCCAAATACACGAACTCATCTGCTCCTAGTTCGTCGCCGGTAACGGTCACATCTTACGAGAAGTGAACGGTCACGTTGTTTAACGAGAAGTGAATTAAAAAGTGAAGATTTACTTTAATGCTGTCAATATGAGCTAGCATTTTTCACATTTTTCAATACTGATATTTTCATGGTTAGAGACGATTCAAATATGACGTCCACCAAATTTCTGCTTTTTTAGACCCGCCCCTCTCCCCTTTGTCCGATTGTGTCACAAAACTCAACCTCCCTCCCCCGTCACACAAACTTAAAATAGAAATAAAATAGCTTAATCTTTTGAGAAGTTGTGTAAGATAAAAAAATCATAGAAAATAACAGTCGCGTATTTTCTCGAAAAAAAGAAATTTAAATTTTCTTGATTTTTCCGGATAAACTGATTTTAAAGTTATTTTTTTTAACGAAATTATAAAAAGATTCCACGTTTTGCTAACTTTCTCCATCCAGAGAGTAGACTTTTACTGATTTTTTTACAGATTTTTTTTATCGAATTGCTGTATGTAATTTTATTAGTAAAAAATATTTTAATAGGCACGATTTATGAATTGCGAACAAAGGCTCTAACAACCTTCAATTGCAAATCGTCACAAATCAATGAAGAAATGAAGTTTTGGTGTCAATTAAAGAGCACCACTCCGCTTTAAAACAGCTTCAATCTGCATCGGCGAGGCAGGTTTCACTACATCGTGACGATAGCTTTTAAAGTTTATTTTGTACTTGTCTATCAAACATTTAGTAAAAGGCTAGAAACTTTGATTGCAAATGAACTGAAAATGATTTACATATACCCTTTAATGTAACGCATGGTATAATTAATCTAGCGTAACATAGGCAAATCGTGCCCGACTTTCGGCGCCGTCAGCTGAAACAATTACCAGCTTGAAAGATTCTGTTCAACAAATGAAACAAGTCGCTTTTTGAGTGAAGAGAAGGTAGGAGAAATTCAGCTTCATTTATTTGTTTCGACGATGTCGGGTCCTCTTGCGATCTTCTGAAGTAAGATAGTTCGAAAATCGAAATAAATCGATGAGTTTTGGTAGCCTTTTTCTGAGAATAAATTTTCTTCGACGGATGTCACATTTGCCTAGACCCCCTCCCCCCTCTGTCACAAAATTGACACCCTCCTCCCCCCCCATAAGCAGTGGACGTCATTATCGAATGATCCCTTAGAGTGCGGCAATAAAGAAAAATATTTACATTTCTATTTCTTACCACATTTTTAAAGTTCCTAATTTGATTTCTGTAACGCGATGTAACTTAATAATAAACGAATCAGGTTGTTTTATAATTTGTTTAATAATCAAGTTGCTGGAATCCTTATTCTATACGTAATAACGTTCTATATGCTCTTTTTACACGATAATTAAAAACTCTAATTAAACTATAAAAACTTGAAAATTTGAAAAAAAAAAACTTGACACCTAAACCTTAAGACAACTGAAATTGGTTCTAAATCAATTACCACAACTTATTTACGACTGAAATTGGTTCTAAATCAGTTGCTACAACTGCTTTACAACAACTGTGGTAAAAAGATGGCAAAAATACTATGTAAAGTTAACGAAAAAACTGCAAAAATACAATGGAAATGACGTGAAAATATGATAAAAAACACAAACAAAAAACGACGACAAAAAGACGCTTTTTTTACTGTCAAATATGACAAAAAACGGGAAAGAGTTATTTAAAAAGCGGCAAACAGACGATAAAACATGCAAAAAAGACAAAAGATAGCGAATATACGTCAAAAAGACAAAGAAAGAACGACGGAAAGACGAGAAAAATACTACATTTTTGCTATCGTGACAACAAGCAGGACGAAAATGAGAAAAATATGACAAAAAAGACGAAAAAAAGGCGAAAAAATGACGACGGAAAAACGACGAAAAGACGTCAAAACAGCAATCAGAAACGGCAAGACGTTGACAAGTGACAAAAAATGCCAAAAACAGACGTCAGAAAATGACAAATACACGATGAAAAGATGGCAAAAAGATCACGAAAAGATAATAAAAACACGACAGAGAGATGACAATGGGACGACGAATACGAAAAAAGGCAACAAAGAGATGACAGAAGGACCACGAAATGGCGCCAAAAAACGCAACGATTCTATGATGAACAGATAACGACAAAGACGACGAAAGAACGTTTAAAAGACAGCAAATGAACGACAAAAGGATGCCGAAACAGACAGTAAAAAGTTAGCGAACAGATGTGACGAGAAGCGAAGACAAGTAGGCGAAACGACGATGAAGAAAAGATGAAAGACGACAAAAATACGGTTAATGGACGCCAATAAACTCCAAAAAATATAAAAAAAAACGATGTAAAACTTCAAAAATGCTATAAATAGTTGTATATAATGAAGAGACAATTAAAAGGCAGCAAAATTGCGACAAGCAATACCAAAACAGATACGAATAAGGACGCCATCATATCAAAAAAGTTGCAAAAGACGACGAAAAATGACAAAAAAATCACTGAAAAGACGATGCCAGAAAACCAGATATGTTAAAAATTACGGAAAACGACTAACAAACGTTTAAAAGACAACAAAAAAACGAGGGATAAGCGCGATGTAGTGGTTAGCATTCTTTTAAATACAATCAAGGGTTGTCCTCTGCGATAAAAATGACACATTCTTAGTCGGAATGAGGTATGGTTCATCTGTGTATAAAGAAACTCTAACATATCAGAAAACAGTACACATTCACGCCGAGGACCCGGTTTCAAATCTCAACCCCACAAAAGTCACGGATGACCCAAGTTGTTAATGTGAATATAATAAAAAAAGAAGTATAACGGGTGGCAACTAAAATTTTGGAATTTTTTCGAGGCTCCTGTACTCAACAACAAACGAGCTCAGAGAGAAATGAGAGTATGTATGTGTTAGCTCTCTCTCTCTCCCCTCTTTTTGTTAATAGTTTTTGTTTTGTTTATGCTTGCCCAGTTTTGCTAAAAATGGCGTCGAAACAAGAAGCATTTCGGGAGCGCGATGTACACTTCTACGAACTGCAACAGAAATCTCGGCAAAAAGTATACGGTACAACATTTAAAAAGCAAATATGTTGCGGCTTCGACTGTTTACCATATCCTAAGTGGAAGACTAGCCAAAATTATGGATGCAAAAGGTAATCGTTCTCTTTCTCGTTTCTTCAACAACAAGCCCTCTGGTTTGGCTATCACTTAAGATGCACCAGACGAAAATTTTGATCCCGTTTCTACAAAAACATCATGCAGATGGACAATACGTGTTTTGGCCGGATAGACCATCATCCCATTACGCCAAAAAAATACAATCGTTCCTGAATAGCCATGCGATCCCATTTTTACCCAAAAACCCGAAATATCTGTCTCAGTTCGCCCAATCGAAGATTTCTTCGGGATTTTGAGTTCGTTGGTGTACAAAAATAACTGGAGAGTCACGAATTGCAATCAGTTGATTGGTAGAATCAAGAGATGCATTCGCAACGTTGACATGACGGCCGAACAACGCTCCCGTTTCGACGTCAAACGAAAGCTTCGCCGAACAGTCGATTACGGGTCGTTTTCAAATGTACACTAATTTTTTTTCAACAATGGACAATGTATCTTTAATATCAGATAAATCAGATCTTCTTCACGTATCTTTGTTTTTTTTGACAGCTTGTGAAAAAATTCCAAAATTTTAGTTGTCACCCGTTACATTGAAATAATTTACACTTTTTAGCAAAACTAACAAACTTTTAAAGGATGTCGGGTAAACTTTCACTAGAATCAAAAAATTGATTGAATTTTAGAAGTATAAATAACCCTTTCTTCCGTGATAAACGGAACTACGGATTTTTCTACAGCAAAACTTGGCATCACCATCATCAGAATATGGGCATAAGAAATAACCCAGTGTAGTCGTTGTCAGCGTTTCTCGGTCATATTGTTAAAGCTCCGCTGGTAGGCGATCCTTACCGACAGCTTTGTCGGTGTTCAGTAACCCAATTTCTCATATGACTTCTTGGAGCACAGATGCTGGGGCATTACTATCTTCTATGGGCATTCCTAAGTACTTTTCCGTCCCGCCTCTTTTGCCGTCGTTCATCGAAGAACTGCGTTCACCTATATATCGTCTCCCTTACGCGACTAACGTGACCTTTTCAAATGTCTGGTTATGGTTAAAATGGAGTGATAAATTTGTGCGTCCTTGGGAAAAAAAGCAAAGCCTTCCGTTTTTCATATGACAGACTTTGCAGCCAACTGTTAGAGTACAGAACACTAGTGCTATATGGGCTATCGAATTGACTCCAACAGCCGCTCCCAGCCAAGATTCGAACATAAGACGACTGGCTTGTTATACCAGCGTCGTGTTTCGACACCAACTGAATGTGTCATTAGCACAATTGTCATTTCACATAAAGATAGTTAACAGCATGCAACAGAACTTCCCCGTTGAGCGATTCTAACGTGTTCCTTAAGATTTTGCAGTATGTGGCAGAGCATTGTCGTGAAGGAAAATTATCTTGGAAATATGTTTTTGTACCTTGCATCTTAAAAATTTCTTGAAACAAACAGTGGTGACTTCCTTCAGCAAAAGATAGCCAGGACCCCATAGTCCTGGCGCTGAAATCATCATCCCACAGGGTGTTCCCTGTCTTCAGCGCTACTTATCAGTTTGTAAACATACTCGATAATCAACTTGTTTTGATGGCCGAATCACTACCGCCGTTTAGCGTATTTCAATTGGGTTGCAAGCGTCTTACTTGTGTGATCGTTTTAATTATTTTCCCAAACAAAAGCATGCCTTCCCGGTAAAAATGTGCTAATTTTAGTTCCATTTACCATTGGCGTATACAAGCGCGGAACCCTTTTGAAGTCAACGGCGCCTAACTGCGATGAAACAGCTCAAAATTCAAAGACCAAATGGGTTTGAAGGGGTTAACTAGCGATGAATCTATGATGCAGAGCGCTCGGTGTCGTGTTTTCATAATTATTATTTAATTCGGTGTTCATCCACCGATAAGCTGGCCAATTTGGATGCCTTAATGAAATAATCATGCCCAGCGCCTGGTCGTGACAGTATAGAGAGAGCCTTAGAATCAAATTTTGCCACATGCCAAATTTTTGTCACCAATATCGTTGAACAGTTTTTTTGCGCCAAAATCACGGCTGCTAACTGAAATGTTAAAATGCATTTCAATTTTATCTGTACTAAAATAGTTTCAAGTTGCTGACATTTAATTTTTTTTTGTTCAACCACTGATGTTGCCTTTATTCCGCTGTGGTCAATCTGTGGCATATGTCTACCACTGACTGGCTGAATGGCAATGCAATGGCGCAGAGTGAATAAATTTCCATCCAGTCAGCAACAGCAGTTGTATCAAATTTAGTGACCACACGAAAATTCAACGGCAAATGGACGCGGGTATCTGACGAGAACTCGCAAGAAGAAAACACACAAAATGCGGTAGCGAAAAAAATGGCTAAATGTGTCACGTTGCTGCACATCGACTCACTCTCGAAAAAGTGAACTTTGGCTGAAATACCTGACAGCAGAAGTCGCTGAGTGGTTGGTTGATATCTGCCACAGTATTATCCGATAAACAAATTTTTCGTATGTGCAGGATGAACCAGCAGGGATGCTTGCAGGAAAACAATATGGACACAAACGAGCTTCACTGCAGGTGGTTACTATTTTCCGGCTCACTAACTTACATACTTAATTCCACGTACAGGAGCGTGTGCCCTTCATTATAGCGCAATTGTTGATCAGCTTTCATTCATTTTTCTCAGCAAATGTTTTTTTATTCTCAATATGATGCGTAGAAACCATATTTAGTGTTATTCGAGAATATAATTGTGCCCGCCTGCCAGGAGCCGCTTGCGATTCTAAAGCTTGTTTTTCCGTCTTTCAATTCATATTTCAGGGCAAATGATATAAAAATAGAGGACCATCGAGCTACGAGCGCCTATCAGCAACGCTACACAACGGTCTGTGCTGTAAAGCTGCAGTGATTTTGCATACATAAACAGACAGACCCAGGGTCTCACAATGAAGGAGGAACCCAATCTAGCTTCGGCCGTGGGAGGAGAGGTTGCCTCCTTTCAGGGGCAAAACCAGGCGCCGGCACAGCAACGTCAACCACGCACAACCTCGATCACCAGCTATGACTCCGAGAGCGACGATAATACACAGCAAGGATCTTCGGCCGGTCCGGCGGCTGGTAATGGCAGAAAGGATTCCGACGGAGAGCGGTCGGATGTCGGTGCTAGTAACAGTGCTTCCAAGTAAGTGTTTACTGCTAATTTATACTGAAGTGAATTATCATTGACATGAATGTTGTTGTTGCTCTCATCACGAGGCTCATTAACTGGAAGGATCAATTTTACAAGAGCAGGATCCGGTGCAACCACGCAATTGCGCTCAGCAGGTTACGTTGAAGCGTATTGATGTTAATTTGACAAGTAAAGCTGTTTCTTCCTACGAACCGGCGGGAATTCGTTCCGATTCTGTTCATTAGGGAGGCTAGATTTGGGCCGTCAACAGCAAAAGCGTTGTAAGAAGTTTTGTGTTTCTTTTCAATAACAACAACTTATTTTTGGATGTTGTTACTAAAATAGAATGCATAAATAACTGCTAACCGTTGTGTTGTTCGATAGTAATTTGAGAAGCAAAACGGTTCCCTATTTAGTAAACCCAAAAAGGCTCCCATTCCGTTTCGATTCAAGCTACTTCGAGCAACGGAAAGCGGAAACGAAAAGGAAACCAAAAACGATGCTCGGGCGGACAGCCCAACTACCAGCTCGCATCCTTGAGTGCTCATTTCGGATTATGTGTTCTTTTAGGCCATACAAGGAATATTCTTATCCAAATGACATTGAGGGATATCGATTATTCCCCACCACTCTATAAAAACAAAAATGCTCTTGATCTACGTCATGCTGTATATTACTGCTGTGATTATAACGATATTAGGCTGGATGGTTTGTTTTATTATGTCATTGACTGGGTCGCCCTTATGCCTTCTAATAAGTGATGAAAATGTGCGGTAATAGTAATCTTTTTGACGTTTTGATGTACAATGTTGGTTGATTGGTTAACTACCCAAACAACAATTTTAATCGATTTCGTACTCTGTAAAATGATGAATTAATCAGGCAATGGACTGTTGATAAGCAGTTTATTAACTATATTCTAGATTAGAAACTAATTTCAAATCTTATTTTTAAAAACGATTGACTTATAAAAATCTATATGTTTGGCTAATGCATTTGATCATTTATTAGATACCCAATCTTAAACTTTGTGTGGCCCTATTTGAAAGAAAATTTGAATTTAAATGCACATTCTATGGCCCATGTCCGATAGTGTGGGGAGTAGAGGATAAAACTTAGAAATTTCCACGACAACCACCACCGGCAATGGCATTTATTTATCACAAAACGATTCAAAACGAAACAGTTTAAGGACGCTCGAATAATTGATGGTTAATTTAACCAATATCGTACCATAATTCGTCGAAACACCATGTTCTAACTGTCACAGCTGATTTTGACTGACGTTTGACTGAATCGACCGCCGCCTTAAAGTCCACAAACAAATGATTAGTCTGCAAGTTGTACTCCCGGAACCGCGCAGCTATCTGTCGTCTAAAATTTTAAAATGGCATCAAACATTGTTTTTTGATTTTTATTGTCCACCCCTGTTTCAAAAACGTCAATATTGTAGGGATTTCATTGCAAAAGTAAAAAGGGTATTTCTGGTCTCATATTGAAAAATGTGGCGGTCCCACTCGTGCATCCACTCCGTAAAATGATCAATCCATCTCTACTCAAGGAAACATTCACAACCATTTGGAAGAAGTGTTTCGTTTTTTCTGCCTATGAAAAAGGAAGCAAAAGTAATGTTTCAAATTACTGAGGAATAAATTCTACCTACTTCTTTTTCTACCAGCATTGAGCCGGGGTGGCTCTTTCCGTATGAAGAATTCCTCTTAACTGTACTCCGTTCTGGGCTACTCATCGCCAATTCGTTGAACGTCGCGACATACGTAAGTCGGTTTCAATCTGGTCGAGCCATCTAGTACGTTGGACCCCTCTTTTCCTGGTGTCGGTAGGGTTCTTGAAGAGAACGTACTTCACTGAACAATCATCCTGCATTATTGCGACGTGGCCGGTCCACCGTAGTCTCCTAACTTTAACCAAGTGTACGATGCACTCTCCAAGTAGTGCCTGCAGCTCGTGGTTCATACGCCTACGTCACTCTCGGCTGTCTCTTTGTACTATTACTATCGTGGTTAATTCCTCAGTTGTTGGCATGCGTGAAGGATTATTATCTGGTTATCTGTATTAATATTTGCTCAAAGAATAATTGTGCTTAAAATATTTGTGAGAATAACACATTTATTATTTGTATTTAACGTTAGTTAGTTAGGGAGTTAGGGAGAACCTGGCCAAATACCGATGAGCTAGGAACCTGTTGACCACGATCCTGAGGAGGAAAAAGCGCCAAAAAGAGGACAGAGATCGCGAAGAATTAGAGCAACTATTCCGAGCTAATAACACGCACAAGTTTTATGAGAAGGTGAACCAAACTCGGATCGGCTAGACTGCTGCAACTAACGCTGGTAAACGCCGCCTACAAGGTACTCTCCCAGATCCTGTTACGCCGGTTGTCACCGATAGCACAAGGTTTCGTAGGGAATTATCAGGTGGGTTTTTTGGGGGCTCGCGCAACTACGGACCAACGTGCCCACGCATCACATCTTTATTGATTTCAAAGCAGCATACGATACGGTCGATCGAGACAAGCTATGGCAGATAATGGACGAATACGGTTTTCCGGACAAACTGACGCGACTGATCAGAGCTACATTGGAACGAGTGATGTGGTTCGCACGCATCTCTGGGACACTCTCGAGTCCCTTCGAGACGCGGCGAGGGTTGAGACAAGGTGACGGTTTATCCTGCATGCTGTTCAACATCGCTCTTGAGGGAGTGATCCTACGAGCGGGCATCGAAACGAGAGGCACGATTTTTACCAAGGGTAGCCAACTAGGCTTTGCAGATGACTTCAGTATCATTGCCAGGAACTTTGCGACGGCGGAGGCAATCTACGCCAGACTGAAAGCGGAGTCTAGGAGAATTGGGCTAAAAAAAAATACGTCGGAGACCAAATACATGAAAGGAAGAGGCTCAAAGGAAACAAACGCGTGCCTCCCACGGACGGTAACCGTTGACGGCGACGAACTAGGAGTGGTAGAGGAGTTCGTGTATTTGGGATCGCTGGTGACAGGTGACAACACTAGTAAGGAAATCCAGCGGGAAATCGGGCCTACTTTGCCCTTCGTAAAACGCTACTATCAGGAAGCATACGCCGCCACCAAGCTAACAATATACAAAACCCTTATTAGACCGGTGGTTCTTTATGGACTACTAACGGAGGACATACGCGCCCTTGCCGTGTTCGAGCGGAAAGTGCTGCGAACGATATTTGGCGGAGTACAAACTGAAAGCGAAGAGTGGCGGAGGCGTATTAATCACAAGCTACAGGCACTGCTTGGGGAGACTCCCATCGTACATCTAATGAAAGTCAGCAGGCTACGGCGGGTCGGACACGTCGTAAGGATGCCGGACGACAGTTCGACGCAGGAGCAAGGCTTCAACCGATCCTTTTTTTTCTACCCCATTCACACCACCGCACATTCAAATTCATACCGTCTGTTTAGTAGTTAAATACGAACGCTATGCATAACCCCACTACCAGCTTGCTCAGTCATTCATCCCTTTTTAAACGGTAGAAAGAACGCATTTTAAACTTTTTTAACATTTTCGTTTCGATCAAGTTGCCTTTACCGTTTGGAGCAGCGAATGACTGCAAAACAGTCAAATGACTGGCAGTCACCACGCTATCGAATAGAAATCGCGCTGTCGTATGATTCAAAACTACACAAAAAAAAAAACAATCACTACATGTGCATGGAAGAAGTCGATCGGACTCCGTCCAATACAAACGAACATTTTGCTTGCGTCGGGCCGACTCCGGGTGACAAACTATTACTGTGAGCAGCCGATTTGGAGACAAAAAGAGAAACGAAACAATACGTCATCTTATGCTTCCAGTCAGTTTGCAGTTTAGATTCTTCGAAAGAACGCGCAAAGCGGGGGAGCGACTGTTGGCTTTTCTTGAGAGATCGCATGAATTATGAGACGGCAGCAGCGCAAGCGGCAGATTGACTGGATTCAAAAAACAGTCAAATGATCGTTCAAAAAGCGCAACTTGAATGCGGAAAGCGTACGCATTCACGCAGTCACATTCAACTTGCGATCCCTGTTCAAGCCCTGTGCAGGAGGGAAAATCAGTCCTCGCAGGCGTGGAAATTGAGGCTTCTTGAATTCCGGGAAATATTGAAGGCCAGACCACATGGATCGGATTGATACCACTTAGTTCCCGGAGGCGCATCCATCGATGTAACTGTAGAACAGTACAGCAATCGGGGCCAACTGCAAAAGACAATCTTCGTGACTGTCGCAGTGGCATTTTTAGATCCCAGTGCCCTTCTGATATACAAAAAAACTAGAACAGCCCATACCTAAAAGTACGAACGGAGGCCAATCCCTCTCTGCACACACGAATAACAGCGAAAATCAGCCAGTAGCAACAGAAACAGCGGCAGACATTACCAGCAGGAGCATTTCAAGTAGCAGCATCACCTGTTGCAGGGAGGTCGGCCGGCACCGGTCAATTATACTACCGAAGCACGTGTGAGTACGTGAGGCGAATAAAAAGTAGATTAAAGGAAATTAAAGGAGGCAATCGTTATTTTGTCTGGAACCTGTTGTTGTTGTTGTTGTTGTTGTTGTTGTTGTTGTTGTTGTTGTTGTTGTTGTTGTTGTTGTTGTTGTTGTTGTTGTTGTTGTTGTTGTTGTTGTTGTTGTTGTTGTTGTTGTTGTTGTTGTTGTTGTTGTTGTTGTTGTTGTTGTTGTTGTTGTTGTTGTTGTTGTTGTTGTTGTTGTTGTTGTTGTTGTTGTTGTTGTTGTTGTTGTTGTTGTTGTTGTTGTTGTTGTTGTTGTTGTTGTTGTTGTTGTTGTTGTTGTTGTTGTTGTTGTTGTTGTTGTTGTTGTTGTTGTTGTTGTTGTTGTTGTTGTTGTTGTTGTTGTTGTTGTTGTTGTTGTTGTTGTTGTTGTTGTTGTTGTTGTTGTTGTTGTTGTTTGGAGCACTTCAAGTCTCAGAAATTCTCGATAAGGTCTGACGTGCCGCAAGGTAGTAATTTGGGACAACTGTTATTCTCATTTTTCTTCAACGACATCTGTCTAGCGCTTTCACGTGGATGTCGAATTATGTATGCTGACGATTTGAAAATCTTTTTTGTCGTACGATCGAAGGCGGACTGTAAGACTGTTGATTGCCATGCAATTCAGCGAGAAACAGCAGTGAAAAGCCTTCCAGTTTTCTTGAACGCCGAATTGACTTTGCAGTATCAGTATTCAGTATTTTTCAGCGTATATTTGGAGGAGATTTCGCTGCAGGTTTCCGTTAAAATGACGGCATTGTAGTCACAACTACTCAACAGTAGTAGTTGAGTGATTTTAATTCGCAAACCGCTCACATTCTGGTAATAAATTGAGAACAGCTAATCGAATGCAACCTTTGCTTCAACGACGGGCGGTTGACAGCTGAAAGAATACTGTACTGGAGGTGTATCGGGATTACAACGTTGGGAGTACTTGCCTGCGATAACGGGTTGGAAGACCCTCTCTCCATGCTTGAATACAGGACCGGGAGGATTGCAGGAAGCTGGCGGGAATAACTGGACTGTACTGAGGGTACCTCAGTTCCTTCCAAAATGCTTGCAGGCGTGCATCCCGGTAGCGGCAGTTTAGAGTTGAATGCTTTCACAGTAACAGAACCCGAAACGGTGGTTGATGGCGCGGCGCAGGTAGATTGGTTCGGATCAATAAATCTCACATCACAATTATCGAGTAGGTGGCGTGAACTGATGAAGCGATTTGCGGTGTTTAATACGTTGACGTTTTGGTGGGTATGGAAGCGAAGTTGGTCAGGTCCACCAGTTTTTGACCTGGAAACTGGGAAAGGATCAACTCCCGACGAGGTCAAGAGACCATTATACTTGCCATTGATGGCAATTTGGAGAACTCCTTCGCCACTGCCACACACAGGACCGGGATGACTGTTGAATGTTGGCTGCAGTAGCTCGACTGTGGCGGAGGTGTCAGATGTCTCCATATTGCTAAGTACGGTGGGTGCACCGCTAAATCACTTAAATCCATCGAGTTAGTACCACGATCAGCAGCTTAACGTACACCTAACATTTTTACCTCATCATGATGTAAAACAAATATTGTAATTAAAATTAAATTGATATGCCATATGGATTTCGAGAAATTACTACAAACATCGCGAAAATTCTAAAATTCACATAAAAATCATAAAAACAGTAGCGTAAAATGTGATTTATTTTGCTAACGGGTGGCAACTAAAATTTTGGAATTTTTTTTCAAGCTGTCAAAAAAAGACAAAGATACATGAAGAAATCTGATTTACCGAAATGAAAGATACATTATCCATTGTTGAAAAAAAATTAGTGTACATTTGAAAACGGTCCGTAGAAAATAAATCTTCGATTGGACGCACTGAAATAGATTTTTCGGGTCGTGGTTTTTGGGTAAAAATGGGATCGAATGGATATTCAGGAACGATTGTGTTTTTTGGCGTAATGCGATGATGCTCTATCCGGCCAAAACACGTATTGTCCATCTGCATGATGTTTTTGTAGAAATGGAATCAAAATTTTCCTCAAACATTCGTCTGGTGCATCTTAATTGATAGGCAAACCAGCCAGGCTTGTGGTTGAAGAAACGAGAAAGAGAGCGATGTCCTTCTGCGTCCATAATTTTGACTGGTCTTCCACTACCTTGCTTGCGAATAGTTGTTGGGCATCTTAGGATATATGGTAAACAGTCGAAGCCGCAACACATTCGCTTTTTAAATGTTGTACCGTATACTTTTTGCCGAGATTTCTGTTGCAGTTCGTAGAAGTGTACGACGCGCTCCCGAAATGCTTCTTGTTTCGACGCCATTTTTAGCAAAACTGGGCAAGTATAAACAAAACAAAAAATATTAACAAAAAGAGGAGAGAGAGAGCTAACACATACATACTCTCATTTCTCTCAGAACTCGTTTGTTGTTGAGCATAAGGGCCGCGAAAAAATTCCAAAATTTTAGTTGCCACCCGTTACAACGCCAAATTGTTTGCTTAAGTCCGCAAAAATATTTAGAAGCTCATTACTTTGGCGTTCAAGATTATGGGTAAGATGCTATATGAACATGAAAACTCTGCAAGAGGGAATTTTTAGATCGAGATGGCCGTTAAATATCAGAATGAAGTTAGAGTGAACAGTTCAAAAACCAAGACGGTTGAACATTTTGCATGAAAAACTCTGAAATATGAACGGTTTTGAAAAGAAAATGGCTGTTAGAAGCAGTAAGACCATGACCCTCCGGTTTTGGGCCACTGAAGGGGGCGGGTTCGAAAAAAACAAAGAAAATTTTTTAATCGAGCAAAAAAATGTGGATTTTAGGCATTTTTACTTAAAGTTTAAACGCGAAAACCAAACCTATTCTTGCTTTTAATATATACGTTATTATTTTCCATGCAAAAATCTACGAAAAAAAGAAAAAAACGAAAGAAAATTATTTTTGGCCGATTTTCGAAAATTCCACTGTTTGAATTCTCATTTCTATTTCGTGCTGGAAGTGCTAACTCAACTCGTACACTCATTTTTCGAGTTTTTCAGGCTATAGAGCCCACAGACAATTGATTTTATAAAAAAAATAAACTGGTGCCCTACAAATTATTTTTTTGCCGTCCGATTTTTCAAGCCAATTTCCAAGGGGGAGGTGACAAAAACTTTAAAAATGATTTACAATGGCCTAAATTAATATTTGATGCCCTTATGAAATCCAAAATGGAAAGATAAAACTTGTCGTTCCCATCCGTGAAAAAGATTATCACGTAGAGTACGGGAGGGTATTTTCAGCAGGTTTCTAAATTCAGCATGTTTGCCTTTTTCTTCGCCAATAAAAATACTTTGTCGCCATACAATTTTAATATGTTATAACTATTTTGTCAAGACTGTTAATAATCTACTATTTTTTATTCAAAGAACGTCAAAACCACCTGCTCTTCCACTAGCACTAGGCCATAGGCCGAAAATATAGATGCCATCGCCTAATGGACCGAAAATATCCTTCCGTGCTCTATCTTGTTTCATATTGTTTTCAGTTGATTCCAATACCGACTACCTATTCTAGCTTAATGACGTTAGATTTTGCGCGCCTATTTCGACTTCGACTTTATGAGTATGCAAACAATGGGGCATATTTTCGAAACGTGTAACGGCAAGTGATAATGAACTCCGTTTCGAACTAATTAAGTCGTAATCGATAAGTATTGATTATATCATTCTCAATCGGTTGCCTGTTCAATACTGCTGTCCCGTTCAGCAAGCGGATTCAGACGTCATCTCCCGTCGCAATCGAACTCGCTATCATTCTCGCGAATCCGATCACATCTGTGTCTTGAGAACTACTTTCAGTGTGAGTGCACGCTTCGGTCGGTTTTTCGCCACCGATGAGTTATGGCGGTTGGAATGGTGATTCTACCGAAACTTTGTGCTTCAAAGTAACATTTCTTGGTAGTTTCTGCAAAAATTGTGTACAAGTTCCAAAATGGGAAACGTAAAGGAATGAGTTGAAACGGGGCAATTGGCTAATGTTATTGTACGGCACAATTGCTGAACTAGCGCTATGTTTCTACCGACTTGTAGACTACATTGTTAAATACTGTTGGAGAGGTCAAATAAAAGCCTGGAATCATTCAATCATTTAAACTTCATCAATCATATTAAGCCTTCCTAAAACAAGCGATGGCGTACAGAATAGAAACAATCATTGTATTCCTACCTCCCAGATGAAAAAATACAACCTTCTTTCCTGGAAGTTTCACGTAATCCGGAGAGGTATCAGTCATGTTTAATGGCTTTTCTTCGCAAACATACCAAATAACCCGTAGTAAAATTCCGTGAAGCTTTGGAGTGTCACAACACTCGTGATTGCTATAGAAACATCACCGAGGGTAGCATCACAGTGCGTTGTTCTACTCATACTATATGTTCGGGCATTCCGGGAACATCGTAGTACGAGGAAGGAAATTCGTAAATCTGTATGTGGAGGAAATGGTCTCCTAGAAGAACCGAATTTTACCGGCGTCCGGATGACGCACCAAGCGGTGACACCAATTCTCTTCCCATTCGGAACCAACATGTGAACTTGGAGGTTACGGCCAGATGAGCACTTGTCCAAACACAGGTACCTTTCCATCGCATCGTTGCTGTACTGTTTTATTTTGCTTGCTCGACGTTTGCGAAAGCAGTACAAGTTATTATTGGCTTTCCTGTCAGCGCAGCGGCGGCGCGGCGCTCGGTATGTGTGAAGTCGAAGTCGCTCATTTTCTTTACGCCATGCTTGCTGCTGTATCGCCACAAACCAGAGCCGGCAACAATGTTGTGCAGAAATTATCTTTTTCCCCCTGAGACTGAGCTGAGCTGAGCTGAGCGCCATACTGAGGAGGAGCGATTGAGTTGCGGTCGCTCTCGTGTGAGCTGTCCACTTCGCGTCCGCGGTACGCGTCTTTCGCCGCGTCTCGACGAAAGGGTTTAGTAGCAGCTGGCTGGGTGGCGCTCAGTAAGTGGTTCTGCAACATTGTTGCAAACCATCCACTGGAGGTTGAAGTGGTTTTAAAATCTGTAGCTGTAGTGAGAGTTGTATATGTAAGTGGTTCAATTTTAATTATTTATGATTTCATCTGAATTATTGGGTTTTATTGCAATTGCAATCATTGGATTATTTCGATAAGTGCGATTAATTTTTTTCCAGTTCGTGAGAAATTATGTAAACAATCAAAACAATGTGCATTTTTGTTGTTAGTTAATTGTTTTGCAGCAATCTAGTAATAAAGACCGTGTAAGATCAATAAAACCGGTCAAAGTTTATTTCTGTTTATTCGAGCACATGACTTCCGACGCATTTTCCGCGGCCATGCAACATGCGGCATTATTAACAAACGAAAATTGCACACGAACTGAACATCTCAAACCAGCTAGCGATAAACCCGAAACTTTATTTTATATTCGCCTGGCGGTCGCTCACTCTCGTCGATCACTCACTTTTTTGCTGTTTATTTTTTTTTTGCGCTTCGGGACAGCCGTACCCGCGTCGCTCGGGCGTCGGGCCATCGGCCAATCGGCATCAACAAAGTATGTTCCCAGCAGAGGAGCTGCTAGCAGTAGCTAGTAAACGTGTTAGGTTGGCACCTGCAAAGTAACTTTCTCGTCTAACCAAAACTGAGTGATCCGGTGGAGCCGCATGGTGGCGAACGGTCGATGGCATTAACTGGCTGACAGTGGTTTCGCTCGCTCACCCGCTCGCTCGGTCGGTCGCTTGCCTCTGCTGGCAGTCGAAATCGGCAGTCAGTCTTAGTTTATGAGCTACGCGCGGTGGCTGTTCCGAAACGACGTGCGGAAGTAAACTGTCGGGCCTAAACGGTGCGTTTGTGTATTAGGAATTATCTAATATATTCCTCATCCCGGCGAGCGAAAGGACATTCGGTGTGAATCCGTTGCGTGAGCTGTGCCGCGGAGAGCAATCGACTCTGGTGTCGAAGGTTGGTTAATGCATTCTATTTTTCGCCGCCGCAATCCGTGGCCACCAATAGTGTAAGCGCAAGAGAGCGCGAGTGCAAGAAGAGTGGGCCACTTGTTGAACCTGCCCGAATATTGTTCCGTGTACACTCCTGTGCCAGATCGTGTACTTTAGCAAGTGTTCGACCGGGTGGACTGTGATGTTAACAATTGTGATAACGGAAACAAGAACCGCGAACCGTGTTACATGCTCACCTGCGAAGCTATTAACGTGTCCGCTGATTGACAAATTATCATCAAAAGCGAAATAAAAACCCACCCGCCGGGTGGCGGTGGTTATCAAACATCTATTGAGCAGTGAATGCTCAGATTTTTTGGTGCACATAAACCATGATTGGCGTGGGTGTCAACAACAATTCTGGTGAACCGTGTGTGCTTTGGGAAAGAAAGTGGAAAAATGAGCAACCGAAGATGGAAAATTTCGTGGGATTTTGTTTACTGATGGTAGTGTTACTCCTAGAATCGTTTGTTCTGTGCGAAATATGTACAAAAAACGAGTCGTTGACATGAGAAAAATTGCTGTATATGTTGCTGCTGTCACTACTGTCGAACATAAAGGTGCTTGCGTAAAATATATTGACAAAAATCATGTGTTTTCAGTGAGTTTACTGTCTCGTTCGGTGGAACGAAGCAAAAGAGCGGATTTTTTTTGCAGATTTTCAACAAACCACGCTATATTCTGTTTCCGATTTAAAAAGCAAAGAATCAATTTCAGTTTAAGAACCGACCGCGCGGTCAGTAAAATTTTCGAAAGCTATTCACAACGATATTACCTGCCGGTTGCCATTGAGCAATCCGAACGCAAACGCAAATTAATCGACATTCACATTTACAGCAAATTTGCATTGCTCGTTGGATCGCTGGAAGTGTGAACAGCCCTTTCACTTGACCTGTGCTTTTTTGTTTTCTTTTCTTTTTTTTGCTGAAGTCCCTCAAAAGAAGAAAGGAGACTATTCAAAGAGCCTGTTTCGGGATTTGATTGGTAATAATCGTCGAGTCGAAAACTTTTTCGACGGTGACGTAAACCGTAAGACGTACCGTCAAGCCGGCTGATTAAATAAGACGCGATGCGTATCTATAACTTTATTGAAATTCTTTTAATTATTAATGAAAACTTCACGATAATCGGTAAATGAATAATGTGATATTCTGTTTCTGCCATTCGATTGAATATTTTCTTATCATCTTTAGTTTTTTTTTGTCAATCAGGCTGATTGTTCTAAACGCTCTGATATTGCAAAGGAAGGCGATTTGATAATAAACTCAATTTAGTGAATTAACGCAATCATGCGAAGTGACGCAATTTTTTTTCGCGAGATCCTACGTATTAAGGAATATTTTTGACGTAGATTTGCTAATCAGCGACACGTTTTGCCATACGCAGCTTCGTTAATCAAAGATCAATTCTGCGCTAAACAGACCAGTCATGGCCAGTCGGTTCGCTTCGATTTCAGCGGAACTTTGTACTTTCGCAAATGTCCGGAAGTGCATCTAGAATGAAGACTATTCTGTCAAAAATTTAGAAAAGATTAAGGCTATTTACCAAAATGCCAAAAATCAAAATATTAACTTAAATATCTGTAAACATTTTTAATAACAATAGAAATAATAAAAATACAGTAATGTTCCGATTTTGTCAGCTCTCGATTTTGTCTACTCCCGATTTTATCAGCTTTTCATCCCGATTTTGTCAGCCTATAAATTTTGTTTAACTTTTGTGCTTTCAAACATAATTTATAAAACTTTTCAGTCTGCTTGAAACTATTTTGATTCTCTGGGGAGAGTTTTTGAATAAAGTGATGCCTTCTTGCGACTAATTCGGTGTCAAAATTAGGGTATTTTTATAGTAAAAGGTCTATAGTTCCTAAACAAGCAAAGATAGACGTATACTATATTCAGCAATGTTGTGTATTTTTACTATTTGTACAACTTTGTAAAAGATGAAAAAGTCATACAACAACTATAAAAATAGCTAAAATAGAAAAACTGTTTTTAACGATTTTGCATTCATGAGAAAAAGGGATTTTTCTATCTTTGGTGAAGAGATAGAAGGTACTGTCTTCAGCAGAATTTCTTGTGATGATATGCTGTAAAACTTTGTAGAACACATCAATGTGTTATATTGAAACTGAGGAAAAATAAATTTTTTATTAATCAAAATTTTTTATTTTTGTTTGTTAACGACCCTTTAAATAGGTTTTCTCATTCAGGTTCGTAATAATAATCAAAATTTGAATTCCGCTGGACGATAGAACTTTCAGTTTTAAGAAAGTCTTCAAAAGGTTCCATCAACCTAAAACCACGTTTTCCCGCTCAAAGCTAATGCGCACCAAAAAAGATTCTGAACCGGTTCATTGAGCTTTCGGTTGACCAATTGAGGGTTAAAATTTTATTTTAAGTAGAAGTCTTCGATATAAGGTCTTAAGTTTTGAATCTTGAAAAAAAAATTTCGAAAAAAAATCCCGATTTTGTCAGTTCCCCCATTTGGTCAACCCAAAATTCAACATGGGGCTGACAAAATCGAAATATTACTATAGCACCGAAGAATGCTGTAAGTAACAGCAGAAATACCTATCCGCGTAGTACTGGCGATAGTGTATAATTTGAATGATTTGAACTATGTTATAGTGATACTTTGCAATTATTCACTAAGTGAATATTGTGTAGAGTTTTGCCAAAAGAATCAAATTGAATTTTTTTCTTTTACTCATATTCTTTCACTTGTTTAATAAACCTTTTAGAAAAACCTCAGCCTGAGTCAGACGATCGAATATAGGGACCATTTGGAGTTGATTCCCAGCTAGCATTTTCATATGTATAAAAAGGTAAAAATCAGCATTACGTAGATATACATGCTAAATAAATCGTATCTCATGCGCAAAATTGGCATATCCGTACTATTTTGGAGGCGATATACGTGATTACGAATAATTTCGAGCGTTACGACTGTATAAGTATTTATATACGATAATATCCGATTAAGCGCGAGTCGCTCCGTACTATTGTACGATTTTGTGCTGAAAATCGTATGTATGTCAGTCATTATCATTATATAGGACAGAAAATCAACTTGATCCAACTTTATCCAGCTTTAGTTACGATTTCGAGTTTGTTAGGAGATATTTACGATAGTTTTCGTACATTGCTATACGAGTTGGTGCTAGCTGGGTTAGATTAACAGCAAAATGCGTTACATTAGGAAATATTATTCAATTTCAATTTTTTCCGTTCAAGTTTGCTAGCTTTCTACTCAAATATTTAATAGAAAATTACACATGAATCCACTTCACTGACACTTACTAACTTCACTGATACAGTTTTGAAACAAATCGGAGCCCCATGAGTTGTAACCAAAAGATGCACTACTACGTCTATTTTTTATGTGACGATATTTTTTTACAATCAATGGAGGGAACGAAAGAATCAAGTAATGAAACAAAGATGTTGATAGTATCCCCGCGGAGACAAGGCGTTAAGGGGAAAGATTCGAAAAGGAGGTAAGGGAGATCTATTAAAGCAACGCTTGTTAAGTTTGTATGACGTTCTTCTTCACTCAAACTTGGGGATCCGCAAATAGAACCAAGCTATAATGAGAGCAAAGAAAATAAAGCCGATACCACTGACGAACTGACATGACACATAGAAGAAAAACCTTTAAAAACCATCGTCCTACACATTTTGCATTTTGCTAGTGTGCTACTTTCTGATATGCACGTTGCGGAGTAGCTTGCATTTGCAGGCTTTTATACTGTAGAGTTTTTACATTTGAATGGTTTTATACTAAAAACTCGAAGCAACACTCGAGCGCCGCGGTGTGATCATGCTGCGAAACAAGCTTTTTTGAAAAATGAATGGTATTGGAATGCACGATGGAATTAACGCGAGTGTTCAGTGTTTGGAATTAACAGCGAGTGGCAGTTCTACTCTATGTAAATACGCTGTCTGATGAGAAACTTATACATTTCCGGTCCTCAAACAAGAGGCCTTGACTTACTAATCAACTTTGCTGAAGACAGGAACTTTAACCAGAATTCCGAAATATTCCGGTATAAACAGTGTTGTGCAAAATACAACTCGCGAGTACTTGTGTTGGTATTTTCCATTACTCTTCATTTTTCCACTATTTCTTTCGCTCCTATAGCCAGGGAGAGCGGTAGCTAATTATGATTTGTTCTTGGATTAGAGACATCATTACGTTACTCGGGCCAGTACCACTCTCGTCCTGGCAAGAGTCTCCGTTGTGGTTCTTTTATTGGTAACTAGCTGACCCGACAAACTTCGTATTGCCACAAATTAACCTGTGTTGTACATAAATCATGAATCTTGGATGATCTTTGTCACAATCTCGAGTTTTGCAAGTTTCTGAGGAATTCAACCTTAGATGATTCAGTTACGTAACTATGAAAGCATCCCAGGTAATTAATAAGCATCACCAATGCTATTTAAATGTAGGCCAATAAGCATTAAAGTCGCCTTAAATGCTAATTAAATGCTATTTTGGCAAAATATACAGCTACTTTACTGATAACCTTCTTATAGTGCTGACAATGCTAATTTACAGCTAATTACCGACACGAAGAATTTGAATACAATTTTAGATGCCAATTTACAACACCTATGCAGTCAAAAACATAATATACAACAACGTGCAGTATAAAATGCCAGATACGCTGATTTGCTGCTTATGTTAATGCTTATTAGTTACCAGGAATGGGTAGTTTAATATAAAAATTATACAGTAAAGTAGAAAACAACTCCCCTGTCCCCTCATTGCATAGCCAGAAAGCGGATAGTAATATTCGCCATGATTGTACAACATTTCGCCGAATATCATTTTGCGAAAAACGTAAAGTGGAATGTACCATTTCACGGAAAACTTTTTTGTGGAAAGTCCCATTTCGCGATCCTCTCCTTACTCGCTATCGCTCGTTCCAGGAAACCCAGGTAGACATAGGAAAACAAATAAACCTAGACAGTAGTGATTTCTGCGGGGAGTTGCCTCCCCCCAGTGGGCGGCGCTTCCGACAACGGGTCACCGGCAACACTCGCGGCCGTCTCGTCCTGAATGATCTAGTGTTACTATAGATAGCTTTTGTGGTCTTGTTATTGACTAATGTTTTATGGAAGAGTCTCGAATTTCTAGAGTTCGATTAGTTTTTGAGTTTCGCAAAAAAATCTGTTTTATTTGTATGAGAGTCCATATCCCCCTACCACAGGGGTGAGAGGTCTCTAACTATCATAAAATAAATTCAAGACTCCAAAATCTCTCACATGCCAAATTTGGTTCCATTTGCTTGATTAGTTTTCAAGTTATAAGGAAATTTGAATTTCATTTGTATGGGACCCCTTCGCCCCCCTCCTAAACAGGGAAGGGGTCTTAATTCATCATAGAAAAAATTTCTGCCCCCTAAAAGCCCCACATGCCAAATTTGGTTCCATTTGCTTGATTAGTACTCAAATTATAAGGAAATTTGTATTTTATTTGTATAGGAGCCCCCTCTTAAAAAGGGAAGGGGTCGTAATTCACCATAGAAAAAAATCTTGCCTCCAAAACCGCTTACATGTCAAATTTGGTTTCATTTGCTTGATTAGTTCTTGAGTTATGAGGAAATTTGTTTTTCATTTGCATAGGAGCCCCCCCTCCTAAAGTGGGGAGGGGTCCTAATGCACCATAGAAAATATTTTTGCCTCCAAAAACTTCCGCTTGCCAAATTTGGTTCTATTTACTTGATTAGTTTTTGAGTTATGAGGAAATTTGTATTTCATTTGTACAGGAGCCCCCCCTCCTAAAGTGGGGAGGGGTCCTAATTCATCATAGAAAAAATTCTTGCCTCAAAAAACACCCACATGCCAAATTTGGTTCCATTTGCTGGATTAGTTCTCGAGTTATGAGGAAAGTTGTATTTCATTTGTATAGGAGCCCCCCCTCTTAAAGTGAAGAGGGGTCCTAATTCACCATAGAAAATATTCTTGTCCTCGAAAACACCCACATGCCAAATTTTGTTCCATTTGCTTGATTAGTTCTCGAGTTATGAGGAAATTTGTATTTCATTTGTATAGGACCCCCCCTCCTAAAGTGGGGAGGGGTCCCAATTCATCATAGAAAAAATTTTTGTCTCCAAAAACACCCACATGCCAAATATGGTTCCATTTGCTTAATTAGTTCTCGAGTTATGAGGAAATTTGTATTTTATTGGTACAGGAGCCCCCCCTCTTAAAGTGTGGAGGGGTCCTAATTCACCATAAAAAATATTCTTGCCCTCGAAAACACCCACATGCCAAATTTTGTTCCATTTGCTTGATTAGATCTCGAGTTATAAGAAAATTTGTATTTCGTTCGTATAGAAGCCCCCCCTCCTAAATTGGGAAGGGGTCTCAATTCATCATAGAAAAAATTTTTGTCTCCAAAAACACCCACATGCCAAATTTGGTTCCATTTGCTTGATTAGTTCTCGAGTTATAAGGAAATTTGTATTTCATTTGTATAGGAGCCCCCCTCCTAAAGTGGGGAGGGGTCCCAATTCATCATAGAAAAAATTTTTGTCTCCAAAAACACCCACATGCCAAATTTGGTTCCATTTGCTTGATTAGTTCTCGAGTTATGAGGAAATTTGTATTTCATTTGTATGGAAGCCCCCCCTCTTAAAGGGGAGAGGAGTCCTAATTCCCATTCTAAAGAGGGGAGGGGTCCCAATTTACCATAGAATAATTTATTGTCACCAAACACACTCACATGCCAAATTTTGTTCTATTTGCTTGATTTGTTCTCGAGTTATGCAGAAATTTGTGTTTCATTTGTATGGGAGCCCCCCCCTCTTAGTGGGGGGAGGGGTCTCTAACCATCACTAAAACCTTTCCTGGCCCCAAAAACCTCTACATGCAAATTTTCACGCCAATTGGTTCAGTAGTTTTTGATTCTATAAAGAACATCCCGACAGACAGACAGACAGACAGAAATCCATTTTTATATAGTAGATGTATGAAAGAAAGATATGGAGTGGCCTGAGAATAAATTCTTTAGCATGGATTACTTGAGCATTTAACGAATGACCTGATTCTATAAACTTTCGAACCCACGACCAGTCGCTTGTCAAAGTAGACACGATAACATTTGAGCAATTGAGAAATTATGGGGAAAATGTCTCCAAAGAATTGTCTCCAAAACTGTCTTCCGACCAAGGGTCCACTCTTCAGAAGGTATTTGAAACCTCTTTAAGAATCAGGTTATAAGCTTAAGTGATCGTACCACCCTCTGCAAAATTCAGCAATAAAATCGTTATGATTTCCCCAGCTACCGCCATAAATTAATAAAGCTTTTCGCTGCAAGGTTTTAAAGCATACAGCTTGCTCTGCTGAAAAATCTAAATTAGTCCACCAACTTTGTTAACTTGAAAATACATCCATGAGCAGAAAAGTTGAAGTTTTATTGTCAGATCATCCTGATCGATTTGGGTAAGAAATTTTCAGCAGTTGGTTTGCAGCATTTGCGAATTAAATTTGATCGTGCATGTTAATAAAATCAACGAGGCATCGAAGTTTTGAAGTTTTTCAAAACTGGTTGTTTCAACAAAACAAATATATTCAAAGCAAAGCTATGAATATAAACGTCCTGTTAAGAACTTGACCCTTCTTTATCGACAGACTTCGCAGCCGGTTATTAGAGTACAGGACAATTACGGGGCTAGTGCAACGAACCTACTGACTCTGTACCTGCACCTCCTAGCAGAGATTCGAACATACGACGACTGGCTTGTTAGGCCAGAATCGTACCTCGAAGCTAACTGGACGGTCAGGGGGGGGGGACAACAAATATATTCAGTTAGTCAAGTTCAATTTCTAGCAAAATCATTTTAGTTGCTTCCCGTGACAGGAAAACCGATTGATAGTAACTTTCTATCTACAAAACACTTTGCTTTGATGAAATTTTGTTTGCGAGCTAAAACAAAATACTACAATATGGCAATATGGCCTCGCATAAAAATAATTGTTTCGGTGTTGTATTCAAATATTCTCTATAATAGCAATAATCATTCTGATTGGTTTGGGTGTTACCGTTTTAATAGCACTATAAAACTAACAGATTTATTGCGGTTTGATAAAGCCACTACAAATATTTTTTTAAAGTTTTTGTCCTTCCGATGCTGGGCAACTGGAGGGGGTGAGGGGCGAAAAAAACAAAGAGATTTTTTTAATCACGCAGAAGTTTTTGCCGGTTTTCGGAAGCTACTTTATTGGTACATACTTCCATTTTTATTTCGTGCTAGAAGCGTTAACACTCCGTACACTCTTTTTTCGAGTTTTTTAGGCTGTAAAACCCACAGATAATTGATTTTATATAAACATTTTTTACTCACGTTTAACAATTTTTTTTGCCCCCCGATTTTTAGAGCCAATTTTAAAGGGCGGACAAATAATTTGCACTGGCCTAAGCAACCGTAACAAAATCAATTTTGATTGGAGCGCCGTATTGTATTGCTACGCCACACGTATGGTAAGCTTATGAGAGACGTGCTGTAGCACCTTAGTCGCAGCACCTTTATCGTGATAAACAAACAACCACAATAAATTTGCTTTATTTACAGTTTTATTATGGTTTTATAGCAAGCTATAGGTGTGTTTTGGCTGGTACCCTCTTGGTATTGCATAATAGCATGATAAAGCCGGAGGTAATGATTAATACCGCAATAAAACCTTTATACAATTCAAGTAAAACCAAGTGACTTTAGAATTGTTACTTGGGAATACTGCTGCTGCTCGCATAACAGTCAAATTTATATAGGAGACTCATAGACGGCAAAATAGACGCTAGATATAATTTACAAAACTTCGCTCTCGATATGAATACATACTTGTATCAATCATTGCTCTGTCACAACACAATGTGTTTTTTTAGCGTTTTTATTTAGCGTAACACTATTTAGCATAACGTCGTTTGGTATAAAAACGTTGGCATAAACATAAGCGACCATTTGGCAGAAAAACACATGGCAAATTTTATAAAACATATTTTATGAATTTTATATAGATTATTCAGGACGATACTGTCGCAGGCCGCGACTGTTGCCGGCGAGACGCCGTCGGAAGTACCGGTCATTGCGAGAGGCAGCTCCCCGTAGAAATCACATCTGTCTAGGTTTATTCACTTTCCTAGGTCTAGCAAACGTTTCCTAAATGATTCAGGACGAAATAGCCGCGAGTATTCGCCGGAAGTCCGAGCCACTGCGAGAGGGGGGAGGTAGGCCCCCGCGCAGAATTCACCTATATTTAGGTGCATGCATTTCCTAGGTTTACTGCCTAATAGTGGTTATCCTTTAGTTGAGTTCGAACCAGCGGTAGCGAGTAAGGACAGTATAAACTCCACATTTGAGAAAATCGGAGACCGTGAATATTTTCTATGACATTCGGCCGTGTATGATTCTTCGATTTGTGTTTCGGCTATTTGTGATTCGACCATTCGTGTTTCGGCCATTTGTGGTTCGCCCATTAGAACTACTATGGTATTTGTTATTTCGTCCATTTGAGTTTCGGCCATTTATAGGAAATCCGACTCACTCTATAGGCAATGCTTTTTTAATTGAATCGATTGAACTTCTTGCAAGCTAATAGCAGATTGCCTAGTGTCCATTATGCTTTCCACAGACTATGCCTATCGTCCATTATGCCTAATGTATTTATGCCTAACGTCCGTATACCTAGCGTCCATGTGCCTAATGGGGTACACCGTTCCGCAGCATGAAGTTCGATGAATCAACATGGCGTGCTATATATAGTATTCGGCATAAATATTCAAGATTGTATTACGATTATTGAACGTTAAATCTTCTCATGCATAATTTTTACGTATCACATCATCTCCCAACAGCCTCCTAGCTTGTCCCGAGGCATAACAGTCATCCTATGTTCGAATCTTAATTGGGTGAGACAGTTAGAGTCAATAGGATCGCAGCACTAGGACTGTAATTGTTATGTATACTACAGTACAGTTGGCTGCGAAGTCTGTCGAATAAAAGAGCAGACGGCCAAATTCCGTTGGAATTTTTGATCATCTGGTAATTTCTGGTGTATGTTCTTAAGTAACCATATGCGTTTTATTATAAACTTGAAACTGTCCCAAATAGTGGCACAACGACACTCGCTGGTTCCATTTCATCAAGCATTAGTAACCGACTCAAATAGTACAAATTTCACGTTACTCAGGAGATTATTTTACTCTATTAACAGACTAGTCCTACGCCATAAAGATGTTTGAATTGATTGTTGAACTTTTACCGTGCAGAGATTACGGGAAGTCTAAGGCAGGAGTGTAAAAATTTGCATTTTTACAGGTTATCCTCATGTTTCGTGCATTTTGAAACCACCCAGGTAACCAATACGCACTAATATAAGCAGTAAATCAATCGTTTATTAGCATGCCCGGCGTTTAATCCTGCACGTTGCTGTATATCAGCCTTTTGACTGCATAGCTGTTGTAAATTGGCATCCACAATTCTATTTAATTTCTTTTTGTCGGTAACCAGCTGCAAATAACCATTGGCAGCACTATAAGAGGAATAGCAGTAAAGTAGCTGCATGTTTTGCCAAAATAGCTTTTAATTAGCATTTAAGGTGGCTTAAATGCTTATTGCATTGTATTTAAACTGCATTGATAATGCTTATTGGTTGGGCTTGTTGGATTTAAATTTCAATAGATTATAAGGACAGGTATGTTAGAGATGGTTTGGTATGAAAACTTAAATCCCGAACCCTATCCGTACCCGGTTTAAAAATAATTAAGAAACCGTGCTCGGCCCGAATTCGATATTTTATTTGTTTATTTTTTTATATTCGAATCCGGTCTGTCCCTGTAGGGTACGGGTACGGGATTCGAGTAACTTTACCCGTACCCGACCATCTGTAGAGTTATGTACAACAGTATAATTATATGGAGTACGATTTGATTATTTACTCAATCAGCACCAAATCACCCAGTGATAGGCTTGATTTTTTTTACACAAAAGAATGGTAGTCTTTCTATACTGCGTCCGGTTGTAATGAATATTAATATATTTTATGAAGAAAATCAGCTGGTGATAACAACAATTACGACAAATCGAATAGTCCTAGGTTATGCTCCAGTTGTGCATAATACAACCGTTTTTAATTTTGTCTTGCTTTAAATTTAGAAGATTTTTGGGGGCACATGCTGTCGGCTACCGGTTTACAGCATGAGTCATCGCCCAGTTTTGGAACGATCCGGTCAAAACGCGCGAAACGTAAAACGTAAACAAGATGTAATGCTACAAAAACAGTTGGATAGGCTTAGGCAAACAGAACAAAAAACAACAATGCTGCGAACTGGTTTTTGTTTATCTCCTAAATTGCCGGGGAAAACCCGCGTACCGAGAGCCCGCGAGCCCAATTGAACGGGACAGTACGGAGTATTTCGCTGCTTATCTGTAGTAGTATGGTAAAAGTTGATTTTCGCTTAGTTGGTCCACGAGACCATAGATGTAAAACATTGTTTTACATAACGTTAAAAACTAACGTTGATTAGCACGCTTTCCTCGCAAATAAATTCAATAATGACTCTGTCGAAGTTCGACCAACAGACATGACCACTATTTCCATATCCGTTATTTTTTATTTAGCTATCTTTTTTTTTTTGCTAAATGTTAAGACAACCGTTTTTAGTCTGTCTCATACGTACAGCAGGGTCGTTTTGCTCGTACGCACTGCAACAACGAACGTGCTGCTTCGGTTGAGTAAAAATCACTTCACAAGAGGTCCGAAAAGTCTGACGAAGATTCATAAATTCATCGCATTAATGACTGACCGTGCCTCGTGTGGTTTCTAAATGTTGTAATTAATTCGGTTTTTTTATTTCGAGGTTTTGGTTTTGACTGTAACCAATCGTAGGAAGTATGTAATTAGATTGTTAGATTCTGCTGAATTAGGAACTAGTTTTCGCACAACAAAAACGTACAGTATTAGTTGCTATATAAAAAAGCTGTAACTTTTATAGCCTATAAATGAGGTATATTCACGCGTTTCTTGTGAATTTACGAAATAATCTATACTAACTTGTACGATTCGGCTGTAAATTAACACTACACTGAAGCATGAAAAGTAATTTTCTAATGTAGCAACATACGAAAGATGTTTTTGATGTTTTGGTTTGACAAGAGTAGTAGAGTGTCTAGCTAACAGCTAAAACTCTTCGCTCGTAACGACCACTCAAATACATGGGTACATGAAATAAAATACATTCCTCAATGAAAAAGCGCGGACACGCTTTTACTCGTGAGATACAAACAACATTGAATTATGCAAACTTCTTTCCGGTTTGAATTCGTCTGCTGGTGATGATCATTTGTCTGACTACAGTTGTCGGCATCATTTCCTACACCGTCATCACCGCCTTCGCCATCATAACGAGATAAGCTCTGAGGTTACTTATAATGGATCGCCCAAATTAGAAGGTAATAAATACGCCTTCATTATGTCAGTAGCATCAGTGTCACTACCAATCTCTAGAAACGACACGACTGCGAACCGCTATTTGTCATATCTAATTTTTGTCTTTGGGCCACGCGGTCGAACTGGTAAATATATCTGTCAATTGATGTTTACACTAATGAACGATCAGAAAAAACGAAACCAATGTAAACATCTGTACTTCTGACAGTATCACACGAAGCTCGGCAACGCTGGTTCTGGAAGATTCGGCTCCGCAGCCGTCTTACGGGTCAATTGAAAGCTGATGATCGCCGGCCGTGAGAGGTGTGCGTGCAACGTCACTTTGTTTACTACATTTGTTGTACACAAATTATATTTCGGCGGCTGCTGGCTTGAGTACATAGTTGTTGCGTGCACAGTGTAGCGCTTCGCGGAACGAGTTTTCGTTAGCGAAATTGGTGGAAGCCAGCAGCGGGTTTTCCTTCTATTTTGCAATAGCGAAATCGAAGAAGCAAGAGAGACGAAATTTTTGCACTTTACAGCCAGAATATTTTTTGCTGCTAAATAGAGGGGCTCGATCATCAAAATGTTTACCGACTAAGGCGAAGAAGCTATTGGTTGGTGTGTATATTTTATTGGACGGCATGGATTCGATGGTCGAACTCTAAAAAAAGGAAAACAAGAATAAACCGACAGAAATAAATTTCGGTCAGTAGCGTGACAATTTATGATTGGCAGGAAAATCGTTTTCTGTATTTTTAATCTTTTCATTTAACCAATAAATAAGTGAACAGCTGCAGAACTGGAAGCTACATTAATTAGAGGTTATGGTCTCTGATGATATCTTCAAGTTTAAAAACCATTGAGTAGGAGGTCTAAAAAATTTGCTTTTAACAGAAGAAATTCATCGAACTCTCAACATCCAATCCTCGCCAAAAAAGCATCGATGCTTGTTGCGCGCTGAAAGCAGATGGGTGTTGGCTGGCGAAAGCTTTTCTTGTGCTATAATCGGAGCGCATCGCCAACACCGTGCTCTTCCTTTTCGCCGAAAAGCAACGCCCGCCTTGACCCCCGCCCTCGCACCACCCATGCTACCTGGTATTGATCAGACACAAAAGCTCGGTTTCGGTCGATTGTGTGGGATTTCCCAAATTAATTTAATTACCTTTCGCGGATGTCCGGCCGAAGAGGTCGTATCATAATACGACCGCAGCATCATCGTTCATCACGTCTCGAATGGGCCAAGCCGCCAAGCCAGCCAAAGAAAACACGCATATTTTCACTAAAAGGCAACGAGCAGAGCAATATTGCGAATTGCCAATTATCTCCACCGATTAGACCGAAGCACTTCATAGTCGGGTTTCCGAAGAGAAAAAATTGCGTCGGCAAAAAAAAACCAGGGCCAACAAGAACTTGAATATTTATCTGTTTACCAACCAACCAGGTTGCAATTCATGTTTTCCGAATGTTCCAATTCAGATTTTTTTTTTTCGTTCATCCTTAGTGGGTGTGTTATGTTGTGAGGGCTTGGGAGGGAATGTTTCCACTCTACCAGTTACGGATTGGTCTTCTTCCTTTTACCCACGGGCGGCTCTCCCTGGAAGCGGCTTTAAAGATATCTTTCGGTCGGAATGTTATGGATTGATGCTTGCATCGACCCCGCAAGGAGCAAGGTCTGCCGACGATGAAATGCTGATAATGATGGTTGGTAGCCCGTTTCTCTGTATCACTATTCTTTTGCCTCTCCGGATACGCCCAATGAGCGCTAATGGATGATGCGTAACATTTCCTCCCTGAATCCCGGGAATCACGCGGGTGCACGGTGAGTGATGGTCGGGCCAGAACAGGTCCAGGTTTGAGCCGGTGCGTTTCTGGCTTCTACTGGAGAAATACTGATTGCGGACTATTTGTTTTTATTTTTACCGCCAGTGTAAATCATATCGTGTTTCTTGACCTTTGCCGATATGATAGAGGTGAGAATGGCGAATATGCTGCGGAGAAGACAAAGAATACCTGCTAAGCCGAAAGGGAAGATTATCTTTCTATTAAGAATTATGACACACGTCTCTCTCGGGGGAAAGGTTGTGATATGTTTCAACCAAAGAAATAATGACGAATGCCATTTTGTGCGAATCCTTATGTGGCGTTGGTAAGAAAACGAAGAATCACCCCGAAATGATACTGTCTGAAACTTGTAAATAGTCATTTTCGTCAAAAATAAAAGTATCGGAATCGTCAATGCACTTGTTTTTTTGAATGACGAAGTTGCCAACTAGTTTTACAAGAATTTCCATGTATTGGTAAAACATGATTTGACTTATTTGAACATGTCAACTTTTACATTCTGGAATGATTGTAATGAGATTTGACACCCATTTATCAAACTGTCTGTCTATTTATACAAATCTCTAAAAAAAATCCAGATTAATCTGGAAAGTTTGGCATCACTTACCTCTAACGCAGCAGTCAGAGAGAGATTGGTCGCTATCAGTGTTGATTTTGACCCGATCATTGAACTGCGGCGATTCGGGTGACCTCTGGGAGCTGCTCTGAACGTAAGACATTTCAACCAAAATAGAATGAACCTGGAAATAAACAGTCTCGAACAGTTTGCCTTCGTGTGCCAAGGTGGCAGGAGAGTTTTTTTCTTCCTCTGCAGCGCTCCTTAATCTATACTTTTATTATTCCACATGATAAGGCACAACCAAGAGATTGATGGTTCTATCTGTTTTGGAGGTAGAGTACAAACCGAACAAAACAACTTCTTTTACCAGATTGCAATATCTAAAAAGTACTACTTTTGCTCCCGATATAAAAATAAATGCAATATGAATAGTTTTTATTTGCTTCAGCTTTAGATAACTGGCTTTGTACGTGTAAAACTTGTTGCAATTTGGTATGTTTATTTTCTTTTGAGATTATAATTTTCTTAAATGTAAATTGTTGTGTTTGTATTTACGTTAATAATCTAAAACCTGAGCTATACAGATGAAGTCATTTTATTATTTTGGTTGGTTGAAAATACGAAATGCAAGCAACATACTATGCCAAAACTGTTGAAAAGAATGGAAGATGGCAATGCCAGTGCAAAGCTACTGTTAGAAAAGCCTAATAACTTTGTAATGATTGCACTTAACAGCTGCCTGAAAGCCGGGACTGTTCTTCAATATTTTGTCTGATGATACTCTCTAGATGGATGACGTTACTATTGAATGAAACTGATCAGTTTGGTGAAGAAAAATTAAACCCCTTTTCTTTCAGTTATTAAATTATGCTTGTAAAACATTCCTGTACCACAAGGTAGTAATATGTAATATATTCTATTTCTTTGAATGATTTAAACTTATGCAAAATACATGATGATATTCAATTTTATAAGTATCAACTAATAATTTTAAGCACTGGCAGGGACCAATATCAGGTCAGTACCACCATTGCAGTTATGCTGTACTGTCAAACCTGCGAGCGATGGTTACCCCGACACTTCTCTTCACGACGTACCGCAAAGTAGTACTATGGGATCGCTTATATTTGTTTAAGCTGATTGTGTTGATACTAATTTTGTACTGATCCAGCCAAGGGAAATGAATGAAAAATAACTTACAGGCTCCCTGATCGATTTTCAATATTTTTCCACCAATCGATCAGAAAATCTTCTTCATGTCGCCCCAAATAAAGAAAAATATCAATTTTTGAGGTCGCTATTGAAAAATCGAAAATAATAAAGCGTTGTCTATCTAGAATTCTCGCGTCGTGATGAAGGTGATCATGTTAAACCTATAGGAATGCCGTTCTCGCATTTAGTTTAGAAACCTTTTTATTTGTTACCCTGTGATCCGTCAACATGAGTATTTGGATGTGCAGTGATTGTGAGATGATTTGCAATAATTGTCGATTCTGACGCAGTTTATGGATTTTATAGCATATGGTTGACCTACAGCGTCTGTCAGTATGACATTTTCCGGTATTTTTCCAGTCACAGACTTCGATTTCGTGAACCAAAGTATACCAATATGTCATAATCATGCAACAATCCAATCAACGCAGTTCTACGTCAACCATGTGGTCGTGTCTTATGCACTTATGTACTCGGAAGAAAATTATGCTGTTGAGCCTGAATTATAAGTGATTTTCGCAGGCTTCACAGTTGCCTCCCAGATGCCACCGAAGTTGGGTGCTCGCTGGGTGATCTTCTATACGACATGGTTTACTGTGACAAAAACCAAAAAACAATCTTGTGTGTGGTTTGTTTCGAAAAGTTGTAGAAAATGTAAAAGTAAGCAATTTTGCTGCATAAAATACATTGCTTTCGCCAATGGGTTAGTTATAGGGCATTTTCTTTGGAAGTTCCTTGAGGGGGAACCTTGAAAGTTGAAAAAACCGAAAATTCTGAAATGTGCCAAAAGTAAGGATTTTTCGTTAAATCCAAGAAATACAAAATACATCTTCAAATACACTTTACTGAAGTTTTTGGACAGCAAATCTGTAGGACATTTCGTTACAAAACTGTTGCATGTTCAAGCTTTAGTTTTCCTTACTTAACTTCACGAACCTGTAGAGTAGAATGGGGCAAGTGGAAATGTGAAAGCAGTGCTTCACTTTGAAGCCTTGGTCAAGTACTACTAAATTGTATAGGTGATACTTGTCACCTATTGCTTGGAAGATTGTTAAGAACAACATATTCTGGTAAAACGTTACCAATAAAAGTTAGTTATGAAAAACTATTTTCATGTAGCTTCCAAAGAAAATGCTTTATAGCTCTGCACTCGGTGGAGATACAATTGTCATTCCTTTAGTAAAAATGTTTGCTTTTACATTTTCTACAACTTTGCCGAAGAAACCATATACTAACTCCAAACATCTATCATGTACTATCTTGCCCTCATAAAACATATAAATGATTAATAAAGTTTCTCCAATTTACTCGGTTGTTGGCTCTCCAATTCTTTGAACACCGTGTACTCTCTGCCAGATCTCGCTCCACCTGCTCTGACCAACTTGCTCGCTGTGCTCCTAGTCGTCTTGCTCCTACCCGATTTGAGGCAAACATCATCTGTACAGAGTAGTTGTCCCGCATTCTTGCAACATGCCCAGCCCATCGTATCCGTCCAGCTTTAGCCACCTTTTGGATACTGGATTCGCCAGAGAGCTATGCGAGTTCATGGTTCACCCTCCGCTTCCATATTTCGTTCTTCTGTACGCCGCCGAAGATCGTTCTTACCACTCGTTTTACGAAAACTCCGAGCATTCGCAGGTCCTTCTAGGGTATTGTCCACGTTTCATGCCCGCGGAGAACAACCGGTTTAATAGGCGTCTTGTACAGGGTACACTTTGTTCAGGGGCTTCGAACGCAATTGCTTGTGAAATCCATACGCACGACTTTCGGTGATAATACGCTTCCGAATGTCCCAGCTAGTGTCATTGTCCGCCTTTACCAGTGAGCCAAGGTAGACAAATTTATCGACAAGCTCAAACTCATCGCCGTCCAAACCTTAAAAAGTGGTTTAACTGTGTGTCTATGTGTCTAGATTATGGCGCACGCAAAACACAAAACATATGCTTGCCTTACTCTAATACGGGTGGGTTAGAATAAGCGGTATATATACAAATTACGACCTAAGCTTCAAGACAAAGTACTGATTTCATATTACCACTTGCCACACTCTACTCTACAGGCGCCTTCAGGCCCTTGAAATGGAAAACTGAAACTTGAATATGCGATAACTTTGTAAGGAAATGCCCTACAGATTTGCAGTCTTCTACAAAAATATGTATTTTGAGTGCTCCGAAAATTGTCAAGCACAATGTATTTATGTAAAATGCAACTAGCAACAGTTATGTATGAAAAACTAATTTTTAAGGAACTTTCAAAGAAAATGCTCTATAACTCTGCACCTGATAGAGATACAATTTCCATTTCTTGAGTAAAGTTGTTTGTTTTTACATTTTCTAAAACTTTCCTGAAAAAAGCATGTCTCTAGCTCCTAATACAACAAAGTTATTTTTTTTTATTTTTATCACAATAAGCCACAACTAACTTTTGACATTTTCAGATTAAGGGAGGCAATGATAGGAACAAATGCTCAAAAGACACTATATGGCCAAAATGAAAGTGAAAAATAAGAAACGGCAGGAAAAAAGTTTTTGCCACTTTTTGCTGTTTTAGACCACAGTTCGATCGCACGATGACGTATTTAAAATTCTCATCTCTCAAAGATTAATAGTACCCTAAAAGCTGTTGCCCGAATTAATCGGAGAAATTGTTATTTGTTGTAAAGCAGCGAATTCAATTTCGAATGCCTGCACCCACGCTAGAACGCTTGCCTGACTTGAGCGAGCGTCATACGGAGCCCGGAATGACGTGCTATTTCGTGGCATGCGACTAACAACGGAAAATTTATGTTGAAGTCACTTGTAAAATGTGGCAGACGAGAATTACATATGTTTTCGTATGTTATGACCCAAATTATTAAAACCTGTGAGTTCTAATGTGACTAGACTGCTAGCTTTTGTAGCTAAAATTGAAGGTCTTTTTTACAGATGTGATACTGGCTTTTGGTCACGGATTTCGTGCGAAAATATTTATATTTCGTTTAATGTCGACGTTTCGAAGGGTATCCCTTCATCTTCAGGACAGCTATTGATTTACAAAATTTTTACATAGTTATACAAGTCTAACATTTAACATTTTACAACTCACAACGTATGCAAATATTTTCTTTGTCAAGTAATTTGTGTCATTTGCGTATATAAAGTTGTCGGTTTCTCTACACTGAAAAAGCAGCACATTTACAGTGTGGATTTTTGCTAACTATTGACTTTAAAAAAGAAGAACGTACACAGATTTTGTCTTTTTTACTTAAATCCTCAAATTATCTTACATTATTACGTATTGATTGATATTCAATACGAGTCGGAGTGTTATTCTGATTTTTTTGACGGCTATTATTTTTTTTGGTTATACTCTATAGTAGCTATAGCCCGCGTGCGTCGCTTATTGCACTTTGGGCCAGAAATTAAAATTTCGGAACAAATATATTTACGGTTAAACGGCATGTCTCAGCTCAATGTGATCTTCGGCAACTTTTTGAATGAAAAAATATTGCATCTTTTGAAGGGGTCGTCCAATATTTAAGTGCTACCTTAACGACAATTTAAGTAATAACTTTTTGAGTACATTATTTTTTACCTTTTTGGTTTTAAATATTAAAGATAAATCAATTTCATGTATTTTTTCTGAAGATATAAAACTTCTTCTTCTTCTGTTTTGCTTTTCCTGTATTAATTAAGATACAACTGATTTTAGGTTAAAAACCGTCTGATGAAAAATGTGTATTTTTTCAAGGGTGGTGTCTTTTCCTGTATTAAGCAGTCTTCAGCAAAAATATTCCTCTTTTACGTGTAAAGTTTTTCTTAGAACATCACATTGAGCTGTCTAGTAAAATAAACATGTTACAAGAAGGAATGTGATTTGAGGGGTCTTTTATAAATAGAGGTCTATTGCTGAAAATGGGTAAATGGTAGAAGTTTGATATCTTCAGAAAAAATACTTAAAATTGGTTTATCTTTAATATTTTGAAACTAAAAAGATGAAAAAAAGTTTACTCAAAAAGTTATTACTTAAATTGTTGCTTAAGTAACGCTTAAATATTGGACGACCCCTTCAAAACATGCATCAATTTTTTATTCAAAAAGTTGCCGAAGACCACATTGAGCTGAGACATGCCGTTTAACCGCAAATATATTTGTCCCGAAATTTTAATTTCTGGCCCATAGTGAATTGAGAGCGACTCGGAGGTAACAGCAAAGCCTTGATGCTACTGCTAATTTTATTCGACAGACTTCGCAGCCAGCTGTCTAAGTATAGGGCAATTGCGGGACTAGTCCTGCAATCCTATTGACTCTTACAGCCTCTTCCAGTGAGCTTTTAAAGATAAATTTCGGCGAAAAAACACTTTTTTGATGTGTTAATCTAGAACCACCATAACGGAGATAACCGGAATGTATGACCAACACGCCTAAATGCACCTCTGAAGCAAGCAATCTAACACTATGACATTCAAATACGTTACTGATGCTTATCTTGGCTTAAAAAATTTTACCCACTTTCACGAAAAGTGGAACAGCTCAAAACATGCGTATTTTTTACACACTATTTTGAGTCACTCTTACTCCTTTTATGAGTTCAATCCAGAAACTCATTGATGAGCAATATTTACTTAAAAATAAATAAATAAAAAAATGCGTGTCATTTTACCCAAAACTGAGTAGTACTTACACAAATTATGATTAAATATAACTCAGTCATTAGGTCGGTCTAAACTACTCAGAATTGAGAAGTTGTCAAATTACTCAAATTTTTGGGCTGTTCCACTTTTTGTAAAAGTGAGTCGGATTTTACTCATTTTTGAGTTGAATTTATGAGTTAATCTTATTCATTCGTGAGTAAAATTTTTAGAGCGTGTACATCTGTATACTAATTTGTCACTGTCAACTGTGGCGCTGAGGTTTTAACGTTTAACCAGCGTTTGGACATCTGTACATCTTTTTTGAAAACGATGGTTCTTCAATTGATGAAGGGACGGTAGGGGAAAGAAATGAATTTTTTTTTTTTTTTTTTTGAAGGTGGGGAAGAGCGGAAAGGAAGGGGGGGGGGTATTGGTAGCTATGCTTGACAAGTAGTAAAAGGTAGGAGTCAAAATGACTACTTGTCAAGCATAGCTACCAATACCCCCCCCCCCCTTCCTTTCCGCTCTTCCCCACCTTGGAAGTAGTAAAAGGTAGGAGTCAAAATGACTACTTGTCAAGCATAGCTACCAATACTCCCCCCCCCCCCTTCCTTTACGCTCTTCCCCACCTTCACCAAAAAAAAAAATTTTTCATTTCTTTCCCCTACCGTCCCTTCATCAATTGTAGAACCATCGTTTTCAAAAAAATATTAATATATATGTATGACCGCATTTCAAGGTCAAGACTAAAAACTAGAATTAGTCCATCTGTACATCGTTGTATCGAGATATTGTTATGTTGTTTGAAACACAAATTCAGCGCCCTTTCTCTTCGAGCCCACAACGAATCCTGCCCCGGATGACAAAGTGTTCATGACAAGCTGTATTAGCACCAGTTTTATACAAAGCGTGTAGGCAGCAAACTACGATTTTGACCACGAAAATATGGCGTCCTATCACGGGGCTGGTTTTCGTTACAGACAGAATAAGGTGCTTATAGTTATGATTATCGACAATAAATTCATTCTAATTATTTCTTCGTGTTTCTTCATGAATTTCAAGCTTTTACTTCATGAACCATTTGAAAATAGCTCGAAATCTTGACCCGGTCATTATATTCCTGTCACCTGGACTTTAAACATATTGTAAAAACTAAACAAGATATTTACAGAGACGGGATTGTTGTAAAAAAAAATTGTTCCCAACAGAATAAGCAATAATCGCTCGTTTGTTTCTTGAAATGCAACCGTGAAATAGAGCAAGATCTGTCTATTGCAGAGTCACTTAATGGTAACCATTGATTCGCCGAAACTTCTGTCGCTGTTGAATGTTTGCATATCACACAGATAACCCGGTGGGTATCCAGACTGTTTCAACGGATTTTACTAATCACTTCGCGGATCAAAAGCTTCACCAGCGCGCGGTGTGGAAAGATATGTTTTGATTTCAGCGAATCTTCTTACAGAATTTAAATCAAAGCTTATTGGTACCTAGCTACAAGTTTATCGAAACACTTTATCGAGTAAAAGTTCAAAGAAGCAAACAGAGAAACTGCAGATTTGGCTACCGGTTCAAGGTGAAACACATCGATTCGGAAGGACCTCTTTGATTTAGCGGAAAATTTCCATTCCATTCAATGGTTGTATTTTTTTTTATTTTGACAAAAGCACACATTTTCAATGGAGGCCACCTAGTACTTAACAATATGGTGGAGAAAGTTATGATTATGATAGGTGGTTTATCTAAGAGAGTTAGCTGAAAAACTTTTTTGATTCGGTATTTAACTTTTTACGGTGTTCTGTTCCATTTCCAAAAACAGAACTACTGAGCTTTTCGTTCATTTATGTTTATTTAATGTTTTATTAGCCTAGACGAAACAGATAGTCATTTACTATTTAGCGGATAAACAAGTGTTTTTTTTTCACTTGCTCCACCACTTCACGTGTTTTCGTCGACAGTAACGGCAGTAGCAACAATCATGAACGAGAACAGTGCCTTTTTCCACTTTTGCTCAAACCAGCACTTTCATGACATTCGAAACCGGCTTGAAAATATGATCCGTTTCACTGGGACAAAGCCCGCAATGCAAATATAATAGTTTGACAGTGAATTAAGTTTACTTAGCGTTTTATATTTAGGTTACAAAGTGAATCAGTAAGCTGAGTTCGAAAAGAGTAACGATTCAAACATAAAGTGTAATATAGAAAAAAAAGTTTACAGCGAATAAAAGGTTCTACTGGAGTGTACCATTCCCATTGGTCTAATGGGTGCAATGAATCGATATCCTTCTTAACGTTTGAACAGCGTCCAAACTGGATCCGTCAGACAAATTGTGCGACAGTAAACAATGCAATCAGCCAGCCGAACCAACCGCTGCTGAAATGAGTGTCTCGCAGGGTTACCCTCCTACTCAGGGGCCAGCGTATGCCTCCCGCTACTATCATGCGGCAAGGCCAGCGTACTCTCCTGACGAATACACCCACCACCATCAAAGTGATGCGGCCATTGGCTTCAGCAGTGTGGGATGTTCCCCGCTGGATAATCGATACAACCCGGCTTCGGTGAGCTGCTACCCGATGCATCCCGCAGCAGCAGCAGCAGAAGGAGCAGATGTGCGGGCTGGGCCATCTTACGGCTACCATCACGGATCGTACGGTTCGGATAGTCGGCTTAATTTGCCCAACTACCATGCAACGCCATCCGAAGGTCCCATATTCGGTAACGCCGGTATCAACTATGGCCATCCGCTGTCCTGGTATGGAAGACCACCCCGAACCTATCCCATCCCACCGGAGCACATGTACAACATGTATCACTTCAACAGGTAAATACTATTCATCATCTAAAATCTGCCGGAAATGTTTAACAGCTAGGACAGGTTTCTACAACTTGCTTTCCCTTGAGCTATTTGAAGAAATTAACACCCTCCACACCCACAACCTGAAACTATAGAATTTGTTTTCAAGCGCAAAGCGTTTCATAAAAGCAATTAAGACTTGTTTAGGAATAGTTTTCCCACAGGAGGGAACCCACTCATTCGCAATAATTTTAAACGTTTTCCCACTTGGGGTTGACGCTACTTTTGGCTGCTCTGACATTCGGACCGACAGAATATCACAAGAAAAAGGTACTGACGGTGCATGTCATGCGAGTCATCTACTAAGCACCTTTCTATTTGTTTACATATTTTCCACTGCAGTACTGAAAACACACTCAAAAGCAAAGCAGTAATCTATAGTCAATGCGACCCGTCCAACTCATGTCTCGACCATGCGATAGACAGCACCAAATGTGACCCTTTCGTTATACAATAATTCATTCAGGAACGATTACTCAATCGGTACCTAGTCACAGACAAACGGATCGCTTGTCAGTTCCGTCCCTTGGCTCATCCTGTTTTTAGCCGAGATCCGATCAATTACCGTTTACAGCGAAAACAGTCTTAGCTCGAAAGGATTACCACCCACTATTGTTTTATTATCATCATCTTTTATTTTTACCTGCCCGACCGTTGCCAACGTGACTTCCATGGTTAAATTGAGCCTCTCATTACAATTAGGCTGCGACACGTGTGGAGAGAAAGTCATCAATCATCGATTTATGAAAATTTTCCGTATTTGTGACAACATTATGCGATAATTACCATGAGCAGCAGCAGACTGTTCGTTCTTAAAATAATCTTCCTACCAAATGTGTACGTTGAGTATGCGGTAACCAGTTTAGTCCGCTTTTTGAGAGTGCTCGAGAAAATTGTATTATTTATTTGGTTGTTGTTTCCATCAACAACATTGAATTTTCATTTTGGTACTTTGGAAATGTGAAATCTAATACAATTTGTTCAGACTTTTTAAAGCGACTAAGCTAAGTGCATTGTCTAGCTGTCAGTGGCTACTAGCGCACTCGTTGCAGTGTGTATTATTATTAATAGTGCATTTACTGTACACTTAACTAGCGACGGCGGGAATTATTAGCCGACAGTCTGTACAACATTGTTGCATACAAATGGAAACGAACACGAACTGCCTCGTCGTCGCTCATCATCATCATCATCGGCTGCCATATTTTTTCCCGCCGTTAGGCTGCAACGTAATGAGTGCAATATTGCGCTTCACTTGCTGTTATTGTTATTTTTTCTCCTATATTTATAATTTTCCGACACCCGTCGCCACCAGCCCAGCACCGTCCGCGCGTCGTCACCGGCAGCACCATCGATCAACAATCGGTGGTTGACGGTAGGTAGTTCGTACTATTCACAGTAATAGCCGTTTCGAGAAAATTGGCGTGGCTCACGACCTAAGTTAACATCGTGCTAATGAGTCACTTTGTACTGTTCGTTTTGCGTGGATGCAGATTAAGCTTTATTTGTGTTAGAAAAACTGTATCATGCTAATTGCATTCAAATGTAACGCAATTTAAGAAGAAGCTTTGTCATTGAATGTTTAATATACAAACTTACGTTCTGAATTGAGCAAAACACCCTAGTACGACGTTTCACAACAATCGTTTTGCAATGCTTGAAATTGAAATGCATCGCAATCAATCACGTCTCGCACCTATCGAACTACCGACCGCCAACCAGACCACCGACCGTCCGCCCGGTGAGGATATCATTCAAGCTAACCTCTTTCGTTATTACGAAAGCTTTCGTTATTGAGCTGCCCGCAGCCGGCACTGTTGAAGTGTTGAAGAGAGCGATGGCTTCGGAATCAACTGAGAAGACGTTTTCGTCGACTTTCAGAATCAATTTACAGAGTGTGATTGTAGAGAAGCCAAGTAGGATGTTTTTTCCTTGCAATTTAAATCGATCGACAAGCACCGGTCCTGCCTGCTCGAGAAGAAGTTGGTCCTGTTCTGTTATGCATTTTGATTGCCGTTTTTGACAGGTATCATATGCCAAGACTGTGATAATGTGTAGTTTTGTAACTTTGTCTTTTAATTGATAAGGCCTAAATTACTGGAAAAGATTTTTGGTCAATTTTACTTAGTCAAATTTACTTACTCTGTAGATGAAACTGGAGCAAGTTCATATGCTAATTTTATGGCTTTCTTTCTCTTCAACACAAACAAATTAAATTTTATCAAATTTTGTCAGCGTTTTAATTAGCGTTTGTTATTAGTTCACGTTTCACCTTTTTGTTGATTTTTAGTCATCATCGGGGTATTTAGTTAGATTGGGCATTTTTTAAAGTTATCTTACCTAGTTGTCTAAGCTTTTGGGCGGAAGAGTCCTAGAATTCCAAAGAAATTTTCTACACGGGCATAATATGTTTCCCCTTTGCTTCTACCACCGAAAAGATAGACGGTTATTATCTGTAGTGTGATAGAAGCGAGCAGACGGTTGCTGACCATCGAAGCGGCACGTTCAGTGTATACCGCACTATACCACCAAAAATACGGTGGGGAGCGTATGTGTGCGTGGAATGGTTAACAATCATTGGAAGTACACAATTTGATATGAAACTATCTAATATAAGGGTGCGGCGGTAGTTCCTTCTCCATGTGTGTACTCATCACTGCGACCAGTATAGTTGATCTATTGTGATATCGCCCGGGTGCTTGCTGTATGACCTGCACTGCATTTCTCTTTGCTATAATCGCGTGAGCGATTTGCTTATTTTATGCATGCTTGTGTGCATTGGGGTTTACCCTTCCTTTAAAGCTTGATCTACTTTACCCACTTATTCCTCGCTGTCAGTACTATCCCATATTATAGCCGTCCCTAGCGAGGACTCATTCGTACCTCTGATCAGTACACTTAACTATAGGAGGGACATTTGCACTGTCAAGAGGTTTCAGAGGGTAAATATAGAATTCAGCATGAAGGAAGGATAAATGAGGGGCCTGAGAATTAACCCTTGCTAAAGTCACTTGACATCGAATGGCTTGATTCTACTAAGATTCAAACCTACGACCACTCGCTTGTCAAAGCAGACTCGGTAACCTTGCGGCTACGGAGCACCCCTGCGGCGGTAGTTTAATTGCAAAAGCTTTTGAATGCCAACCGAGAGAGTGTGGTTTGGAGTCCCACCTGCTATTAAACGACCCAATATATTTTTGGCCTCACATCAAAGTTACCCAGTCTCATCCCGTTTATCATTCTTCGCACCAAAAACTCCTTCACTTTACATAAAATATTCTGATCCTAATTGTATCACGAAAAAGATGAAAATAAACCTTTCAAACCTTAAATTAAACCTCGTCGAAGCCAGACGATGGCTCCGTATACTCTATGGTTTGTTCTTCGAAGTGGCACTTGCAGAATGGATGCAGAAGAGCTGCTATGAAGATCTCAGGGTTTAACCCTGAGCTAGATCGTAGTTGACGTAGTTGAGAAGCCATGGGCAATCAGTCCTCGTCAACAGAGTAAAACTAAAGCAAAGCCTAGGTGCTACATTCCGTTATCGAAACTTGACCTTCTATTTTTATAAGACAGACTTCGCAACCAGCTGTAAGAGTACAGGACAATTGCAGGGCCAGTTGCTACGATCCTATTGACTCCAACAGCCCCTCCCGGTCGAGATTCGAACATACGACGACTGGCTTATTAGGCCAGCATCATACCTCGTGACCAACTGGGAGGTCAACATAGTATCAGCTATAAAAATGCTACGTTGTATTTTCTCTATCCAATAGCCCAAGTAACAATTCAAAGCCACTTGGTTTTACTTGAATTTTATAAAGGTTTTATTGCGGTATGAATCATTACCACTGGATTTATGGTGGTATTTCGCAATACCAAGAGGATACGAGTCCAAACACACTTATAGCTAGCTAGAAAACCGTAATAAAACTGTTAATAAAGCGAATTTATTGTGGTTGCTTATATTACCACGTTAAAACTTGTTGGCTGCACCACGTCTCCTATAAACTTACCATAAGTGTGGCGTAGCAACACAAAATGGCGCACCAATCAAAATTGATCTTATCACGGTTACTTGTCAAACCGCAATAAATCTGTTAGTTTTATAGAGCTATTAAAATGGTAACACGCTAACCAAACAGTTTTTTGCTGCTATTATGAAGAATACCAAAGTTCAACACCAAAATCATTTTTTTTATGCGAAGCCATATTGCCATATTCTAGTATTTTGTTTTAGCTCGCAAACAACAAGTCATCAAAGCAAAGTATTTTGCAGAAAGAAGGTCATTATCAATCGGTTTTCCTATCAGAGGAAGCAAATAAAATGATTTTGCTAGAAATTGAGATTGACTAACTGAATATTTTCAATTTGTTAAAACAACCAGTTTTCGAAAATTGCAAAATTTCAGTGGCGCGCAGATTTTATCGACCTATCATATCAAAATGCACGATGAAATTAAATGCGCACATAGTGCAAACCGACGAAATTGCTTAAAATTAATAAATATTCTATGGGATATTTTATTGTGGTCGTTATAAACCAAATCGTTCAGAATGATCTGTCAGTAAAACTAAAACTTTTCTGCTCACGGATATATTTTCAAGTTGACAAAGCTACCGAACTTATCTGGCGTTTGCTAGTAAAGCGAAAAGCAAAAAGCGAAAAGCATAAAGCGAAAAGCTTTTTTAAATTATGGCGATGGCTGTCAAGTAGTGAAAGCTTAATCGGTTTTATTGCTGCTTTTAGCAGAGCGTGATATGACTACTTGAGTTTATGGCCTGATTCTTATAGCGGTTATGAAAACATTCTGAGGCGTGGGCCACTTGGTCAGAAAGCAGTTTTATAGCGGTCATCAGAAAGTTCTGGTGGAGCTCATAGTTTTATTAGCGGTTTTATGAAATTGGTCATGAAAACGAACGTAATAAAACTTGGAATTGTTACTTGCGAGACGCCGTTGAAATAATTTGAATTACACACTCAAAATATTCTACACATAACTAATAGTAAATTTCCATATGAAATTCCATATGATTCATGAACCGCATATAAACATAATCCCCCCAAAAATACACATAAAAATTATACGCATATGAATAGTATGTGCTAATTTATCGCTTTTAGCACAACTGACGCGACTGATCAGAGCTACATTGGATCGAGTGATGTGTTTCGTACGCATCTCTGGGACACTCTCGAGTTCCTTCGAGACGCGACGAGGGTTGAGACAAGGTGACGGTCTATCCTGCATGCTGTTCAACATCGCTCTTGAGGGGGTGATCCGACGAACGGGCATCGAAACGAGAGGCACGATTTTTACCAAGAGTAGCCAACTTCTAGGCTTTGCAGATGACTTCGATATCATTGCCGATATCAACTTTGCGACGGTGGAGGTAATCTACGCCAGACTGAAAGCGGAGTCTAGGAGAATTAGGCTAAAAATAAATGCGTCGAAGACCAAATACATGAAAGTAAGAGGCTCAAAGGAAACAAATGCGCGCCTCCCACGGACGGTAACCGTTGACGGCGACGAACTAGAAGTGGTAGAAGAGTTCGTGTATTTGGGATCGCTGGTGACCGCGGACAACAACACTAGTAAGGAGAACCAGCGGCGCATCCAAGCGGGAAATCGGGCCTACTTTGCCCTTCGTAAAACGCTACGATCAGGAAGCATACGCCGCCGCACGAAGCTAACAATGTACAAAACCATTATTAGACCGGTAGTTCTTTATGGACTTGAAGCCGTGACGCTGCTTACGGAGGACATACGCGCCCTTGCCGTGTTTGAGCGGAAAGTGCTGCGGACAATATTTGGCGGAGTACAAACTGAAAGCGGAGAGTGGCGGAGGCGTATGAATCACGAGCTACAGGCACTGCTTGGCGAGACTCCCATCGTACATCTAGCGAAAGTTAGCAGGCTACGGTGGGCCGGACACGTCGCAAGGATGCCGGACGACTGTGCGACGAAAATAGTCCTCTTCAACAACCCCACCGGCACCAGGAACAGGGGGGCCCAACGTGCACGATGGCTCAACCAGGTCGAAAGCGATTTGCGACTTCTGAGACGACTAGGAAATTGGCGACGAGTGGCCCAAGACCGAGTTGAATGGAGACGAGTGTTTGAAACAGCACGAGCCACCCCGGCTCTATGCTGCTGAAGAAGAAGAAGCACAATTTTAGCACTTATAGTCGAATAAACTTATTTATAACCAGAATTAGTCGCATGTCGGTTGCCACCACTATTTTGTAACAATTGTGTTAGTAGGGTTTTAATCCGGGTTCATCGCCTAGATGATAGTCTTCCTGCCACTTACTGGCATTGAGCACAATTCTATTTTCATCACACCATCTTGAAAACTATCCAGTAGTTGTGGCACGAACTATTTTTTTGACTTCGAAGTAGGTCCTCAGCAAAGGAAAATTGTTCGTAGCAAAAAAAAATCGTTGCATCGTTTAAATGTAGCACGAAGATGAGCGGGACAAAATCGCTGCCTTGTGGAATACCGAACGGCGTCTTCCCTAACGTTGAAAAATGTCGGTAAGCAGAGGCAGATTGAAAATATGTCGAAGAGGAAATCTGCGGTGCGTTTCTTGATAAGAATAGTGGTTATCTCAACCGGTCTAACGAAGACTGGTGACTTCATTTCCGGGATATTTTTTTGGATCATGGCAATACTCATATTGATATCATTCTGCTAGAAAGCGTAACGTTGTTAAAGGTTAAAGAGATCTGGTTTATTCATCAGGCTTCTGTTTAGCTCATCTTTACAGTGAAATCATGACTCCTCTTCCTCGTGCTCGTGCTGTATAAATAACTTGTCTCCATTGTACTCGGTTCTGGGCTGCTCGTCGCTAATTCGTTAAGCGTCTCGAAACTCGCCAATCTGATTCTACATGGTCGAGCCACCCATCATGCCCTCTATTTCTGATGGCGATGAGGTTTTTGAAGACAGTAGATATCGTTCCACAGTCGTGTGGCATCCTTGCGGTATGGATGGCCCATCGTATCGTCCCGACTTTCGCCGGGTGTGCGATGAAAAACTTTCCAAGCTTGCAGCTCGTGGCTCATACACTGTCCGTTTTCCGTTTGTACTACGCCATAAGAAGTCTGCAACCGCAAATTTTTATCGTTCAAACTGAAAAATTCGTATATAATTCATGAAAAGAATTTTAAATAAATCTTAAAAGAGATGCGTCGCCTCGTGTCTAATTAAGAGCAAATCGGTGGTACTTAACCAAAATTTCTATAACTTCGACGAAAAAACCCATTTTTGCCATGATAATCTAAAGGGTGTCCCGCATCAAATTGCACCACGGAAGAAACGCTGTAGAAAATTACCTAATTGACAGATCCTTTTCAAACTTTCTGACAACAAAATGTAACCCAATAGTAAGCTTTTTTCATATTTGTTTCATTCAACTTCAATACCATAATCATATGCTTGCACCTTACGCTTAACTCAACACTCAAAAAGTTCATCTGTACGGAAATCCACTTTTTCTTCATGTCATCCTCAGACTTGACCTCCTTGGGATGCTTTCGTAGTGCCTGCTTTATAATAGCCTAGTATTTTTCGAAGGGCCTTAGTTCCGGTGCGTTGGAGGTGTTCATGTCCATGGGTCTGTGACTCCGTTGGCTTCATACCACTTTGAATATTGGCACGAAGGTAGATCCGGCCAGAAGATCGTAGGGCCCTCGGGTTGCTTCGACAGAGAAGGCAGATGCTTCTGTAAACACTGCTTGAGGCAGATCTGCCCGTTTACAGTCCCGGTAGTCACGAACGGCGCACTCTGTTTGCCACATGATGTATTTCTTGGCCAAATCATGTATTTCTTGGCAAACTATGTAAGTTTCTGCATCCTTTCTTCCTCCGGAACATCAACCTTGTGTTAGGCGGTGAAGTATAGAAGCCCCGGAAGCTGCCGGAAGTCCGCCTTGACGTAAGTCATGATGAGAGAGTTGAGGATTTTCCAGGTGCTTGCGCAAAATAAATTCGCGACGTTGCTTTTCGGGTGACGCCATTTTTTCCAATTTTCGAAAAACTGATCGCGATAAAAATAGAGTGTAAACAATACTCTCTAAATTACTTCTACTCAAATTTTCAAGAGAAAATACCCAGTGAGTAATTTTCTACAGCGTTTCTTCCGTGGTGCAATTTGATGTGGGACACCCTTTAGATTCACTATAACGGAGATAACCGGAATGTATGACGCCTAATATATCTCTAATGCTAGAAGAAACTTCGTTACTAATATTTGCCTTGACTACAATATGGGATAATTGGTGTGAGTCTTCGCTTCGCTCCGTGCTGAGGATTTACCCAGGGCACTGACAGCTATATATATTTTATCACGAATGTTGTTATGTTTATAATATCAATTGTAGCGTGACAGTTCATTAGTTTTAAATGTTTTTACCCTAATGAAGAGAAAAAAAATCCTTGAAATGTTGGCCTAGACTGCAAATTAACTAGTTTACTAGTAACCCGATGACCAAAACGCCATCATTAAAACCAGAATATAATATCAATTTCCTCTTCCGGTTCTCAGCAAATCTTGCCTAGAATAAGAGAGTGCTCGTGAAGTACTCGCATCAGCTGTAGTTTAGATGCACATGTATTGGTTTCAGTTTTGTAAAAAAAATTAGGGAGCGAGCTGCGACTCTTGCTACGAAAACACGATGTCCTGTCAGGAGTCAGGTTTTGGTTACAGTCAAGGATCATATATACTAACAATAACCCACGTGCGTCGCCTCGCGTCTAATTGAGAGTGATTCGGTTGTACGCTATGTAACTTTAATGCCATGTAACTCAATGAGTTACAACTACGTTACTTTTGCTTGTCTTGAATTCAACCTGGTATAATTGGTTTGAGTCTTTGCTTAATGCGGGCGATTCTTACCACGAAAATATGACGCCTTGTCGGAGGTCTAGTTTTGGTTGCAGACAAGGCTTTTATATATATAGAAGAAGAAGATAACGGGTGACAACTAAAATTTTGGAATTTTTCTGAGGCCCCTATACTCAACAACAAACGAGCTCAGAGAGAAATGAGAGTTTGTATGTGTTAGCTCTCTCTCTCTCTCTCTCTCTCTCCTCTTTTTGTCAATATTTTTTGTTTTGTTTATGCTTGCCTTGTTTTGCTTAAAATGACGTCGAAACAAGAAGCATGTCGGGAGCGCGCTGTACACTTCTACGAATTGCCACAGAAATCTCGGCAAAAAGTGTGCGGTACAACTTTTAAAACGCGAATATATTGCGACTTTGACTATTTACCATATCCTAAGATACCCAACATCTATTCGCAAGCAAGGTAGTGGTAGACCAGTCAAAATTATGGACGCAGAAGGAAATCGTTTTCTTTTTCGTTTCTTCAAAAACAAGCCCTCTGGTTTGGCTATCAATTAAGTTGTGCCAGACGAATGTTTGAAGAAAATTTTGATCCGTTTCTAAAAAAAGGTCATCCAGATGGACAATGCGTGTTTTGACCGGATAGAGCAACATCGCATTCCGCCAAAAAACACAATCGTTCCCGAATACCCATTCGATCCCATTTTTACCCAAAATCCACGACCCGAAAAATCTGTCTCAGTGCGCCCAATCGAAGATTTCTCCGGGATTTTGAGTTCCTTGGTGTACAAAAATAACTGGAGAGCCACGAATTGCAAACAGTTGATTGGTAGAATCAATAGATGCATTCGTAAAGTTGACATGATGGCCGTCAACGCTCCTGTTCGGACGGATGCTTCGTCGAACAGCCGATTACGGACCGTTTTCAAATGTAGGTACACTAATTTTTTTTCAACAATGGATAATGTATCTTTAATTTCAGTAAATCCGAACTTATTCATGTATGTTTGTCTTTTTGACAGCTTGAGAGAAAAATTACAAAATTTTAGTTGTCACCCGTTAGATGTTTATCTACTGATAATGATCAAAACGCAAACTCGCCGTTCTAGCTGAGTCTGAGGAATGAGTCTTTGATTTTCCATCATGTCATGCTCATATATATATTTTATTGCCGATTAAAATAACTGAAAAATATTGCCCTTTTACTTTAGTCACAGACAAACAGACATAACACTTGGCAGAAAAATCAACAAAAGTTATCGTACCACACATTTTGCATGAACACTAGTATCATCTATGATCGACATTTTCAAATACCAAATAGCAATAGGAGTATCCCTCGAACTAGTAAGTATTTTTTATGAGATATTCCCCTACTTTCGTTAAAAAGCGCCACTTTGACGGATACGGAGACATTCCCAACTAAGCCCAAATTTGAAATGACGGATTAATCGGCGCGAAGAATAGAAAACGAGTGTTATGTCTATTTGTCTGTGCTTTAGTGATGACGGTCCATTATCGATCCTAGCTCGAATGGAGGATTGTGGTGTTCCAGTACTGTCGGTCTTTGCATCAGCGGAACGTGCATCGTCTTCGACAGCGCACATTCATCTGCTGTGGGGTCTTTTGTTGGTTCTCTACTGAAGGAAGTTTTGGCTGTTCTTCCACCGGGCATTTTGGCCACGTGCTCAGTCCATCTCTCTATATCAGCTTATCTGTATACTTGATACAGCTCGTAGTTCATGAGCCTGCACCACACTTTACTTTCCATTTTGCCAGTAAGCTTGATCGCACAGAAACCCCAAGCTTTTTTCAGCGTCCATGGTACACGTCCGTAAAGTACCACCATTACCGCTTCCAGTAAGCGCCACTTTCACATAAATTTGAAAAAATGGACTTCAGTTGGCTACGTAATCCATAGAGAGTGCGTTTCGTTGGAAAACCACGTTCCAGCATTGTCCGCCGCAGCAAATTTCGTTTGATTGAATCGTCCGCTGTCTTTAAGTCCACGAATCTGCAAGTTTTATTCTCGGAACTTCGAGTAACTGACGCGGGGCGAATATCTAATCCATCGTAGAGGGAGCTTCACGAAAACCAACTTGGCATTCGCCGACGAAGGATTTAGTTAGCTAGCCGTCTGGAATACAATGACTTAGATTTTTTTATTTACCAGGCTTGACGTTATTCGAGTACTGATTTATTTCAATCATTGCAACATCCTCTCAGTAAAATATCATTCACCTTTCAGTAAAGTATCAAAAATTGATTTCTTTCGTCGTCAGTTTTTTTTGCTTTTTGAATATTTGTCTATCGATTCGTTAGCTAATAGGGATCGTCACAACAATGTTTGATGAAAGGTTTGAAAAGCTATTGCAGAAGATTGTCTTTCATAGCTGTTGAGCATGCTAGCTACCCTCGGCTCGGCACGTCGGCACGCGTCTAACTAAGAACGAATTGGAGGACCTGTCAGGGACTTGGCTTTGGTTAAAGACCGATTAAGGCTCTTATATAGCAGATTTTATCAGCATTCCAGGAAAAATAGTATTTGAAAAATGCAGAATAATTCTGTTTTTGTCAGCTCCTTGGCCATAAATTTTCTCCATTATTACCGGAGTACGATGAACCATTATTTACTTCCCAATACCATTTACTTCCCAATACGCAAATTATGCCAAAATCAATTTCTAAGCTCTCTCACCTATAATTGCTGGTCTGTTGAGATCGTAATAGATTGCCTAGCGTAAACGCACGATACTGTTCCAGTTCTATCTAGTTTAAATGGTACTTGGCTAGCATAACCTTGAACCATGAAACATGTCTTAGAGTAGAGCCATAGCAGGTATATGCAAATTACGAGCCGGAAGTGAGCAAAATGTTATTTATTCATTGGTAATACCCTCTTCAAGAAGTTCCGTGTAATCCATAGGTTGACGCTAGAAAACTGCTATCAATTGTCCTATAGCCCAGTAGAACTTTAGTCAATCTTGAGCATTATTTAGCAGTAGGTACAACATGTCTATCTTTTTCATACTCTTATTGAAAAGATGATCGACTGCGAAATTTATCCACCGGTGAAGAATACGGCGCAAGGAAGCCGACAGATAATAATCACAGCCATAGCAGACAAGCCTTCAATTAATACATTCTTTGGGGCTGGCAAATGAGTGAACATGTGCAAATATATCACCTCTGTTTTCTAACTCCTATCTCTACCTCCACGAGGTGCCGGCTGGGGTACGGTAGCCAAAGTTGCGCACCTGGTGGTACGCAACCTTGGTTGTCGTATGCAGACAGAGAAGGTGGAACACTCGCCGTGTGGTTTCCGGCTACCTAATCATGCAGTTCGGCGCAGGTTTTTCGGAGGGCGCGGCTGCGGGGTGTGGGCACACCGGGAGAGAGTTATTTTCTCAGCTGGCTTAGCACAGAGAGAGAGAGACTCTAAATCGGTCTGTTTTACACAATCTGCAGTTAGGCCCTTTGGCGGTTGGTGCCGAATTGTACGTTTGGGCAAAAATTGAGCCACGGGACCTGATCCTGCCGGGAGTCGGCAAATCAGGAGCCCCTAAGTCAAGGTCTACCTCCGTGCCGATGACTGAATGGCTGGAGGGGTGAAAACATGCCAGTCGCGAACGGAGTGCTTTGGGCATCTGGCCCCTACTGTGCCATGCGGGGCTCTGGTACGGTCGATCTTTGTTGTCCCTTGCGTTTCGTGGGAACAGCATATTAGTCCTGCCCAATTTCCCTTATGGGTTTTACGCCAAGTGCGTTCTGGCCAATATAATTGGCTTCGCTTACAATTTGCTGTCTGATCTGTGTTGGAGATTGTTTGTGCATATACTCCGCTAGTCAAATAGTTAGGGTCGCACAAATAAATCTTCAACACAAACGGGCAGTAAATTTGTATTTATGCGAAAAACTTTTTAATGGCTCTGTCACCATCGCATTGGTTCAGGAGCCGTATTTTCGCAAGGGGTACTTTCATTCGACGGATATTGGAAACCAGAACTTTGCTGCTTTCAGCAAAACTGGTATGACAAATCCTCGTTTGATGCCCAGGGCATGCATATTGTTGCATAGGTCAATAAGTGCATGCCTTATCTCTGAGTTGACTACTCGAGATATTTGTGCAGTCACAGTAGAACTCGTCGTGGATGATGTCCATAGGCGCTATGTCTACTGTTCTGCATACTTACCACACGATGAACCGTCTCCCAGCGACGATTTCAGAAATGTGGTGAGATACTGCCAATCTAATGGGCTTCCGCTCATTGTAGGCAGTGATGCCAATGCCCATCACATCATTTGGGGCAGCTCGGATATCAATCCGAGAGGCTCTGATTTGATGGAATATTTGAGTAGTACCAACCTTGGAATACTCAACATTGGCAATTGTCCAACTTTCATACGAGCTGGTAGAGAGGAAGTGTTAGATATAACACTCTGCTCTAACAGGATCAGTCATGAGTTGGCACAATGGCATGTTTCAAATGAGACACCAATATCTGATCATTGCTTTATATATTTTGATCATTTGGGTGTCTCCTTGAACGCTGCAACCTTTCGCAATCCGAGATTTTCTGACTGGGAACTCTTTGAGGAGGAACTGGCGACGAAATTTCAAGGATTCGAACCGACGATTGAGTCATCGATCGACTTGGATGTGGCTGTAAATGTCACAACATCTTTTATTGCGGAATCTTTTGAAGTAGCTTGCCCGCTAAAAACTATTAAAACGACTAGAGGAACACCGTGGTGGAACTCTCATCTCGCGGAACTAAAGAAACGATGCAGGAGAGCCTGGAATAGACGTCGGAGGGATGGCGTGGAGCCTTTCAAGCAGGCCCGGAAAGCCTATGCAAAGGCTCTACGGTCTTCAGCACGCACGAGCTGGCACAGGTTCTGTAGCAACGTTTCCAGTTTCGGCGAGGCAAGTCGACTTAATAAAATACTGTCAAAATCGAAAGATTATCAGGTTAATAACATTCGAAGTTCGAACGGTGAATACTGTTCGAATGACAATGAAATCCTGGAATGTCTCTTTTATAGTCACTTTCCGGGCTGTGTGGAACCTGAAGTTAGAAACGATCCAGAAATCGTTTTAGGTGGCTTAGACTCATGGGCTTTTGCTCGGAGACTTGTCACAACTGAAGCGATTGAGTGGGCCGTGAACAGCTTCTCTCCATACAAATCTCCTGGAACAGATGGAATATACCCTATTCTACTGCAGAAAGGATTCAAGTACTTCAAACACATTCTGAGAAGGATGTTTGTGTGTAGTATTGCTATTGGGTACATCCCAACTCAATGGCGTGAAATAACCATTAAGTTCATTCCTAAAGGTGGACGCGCGACATATGAGCAAGCAAAAAGTTTTAGACCAATCAGTCTAACGTCATTCTTGCTTAAATCACTTGAGCGGATTGTTGATCACCACATCCGCGAAACAAGCTTAGTAGAAGTTCCTCTTCATTCAGCACAACATGCTTATCAAAGTGGCAAATCTACAACCACTTTATTACATGATGTGGTGGATAAAATTGAGGTTGCTTTTTCACAAAAGGAATCTTGCTTAGGAACTTTTTTGGATATTGAAGGCGCGTTTGATAACGTATCTTTCGCTTCCATTTTGGAGGCTGCTCGTTATCATAATGTGCCTTCAATAATCATAAAGTGGATAGAACAAATGCTTAGTAACCGATTGCTTTTTTCGTCCTTACGGCAAGCAAGCATTTGGAAGCAAAGTGTTTGTGGATGTCCACAAGGTGGCGTTCTCTCGCCTCTTTTATGGAACCTTGTGGCGGACGGCCTATTGAGGAAACTCAATAGTCTAGGCTATCCGTCATATGGTTTTGCGGATGACTATCTCATCCTAGTAGTTGGAAAGTGCATAGGCACATTATTTGACTTAATGCAGCAGGCACTACGCGTCGTGGAAACGTGGTGCCGAGAAACTGCACTTTCGGTAAATCCGAGCAAAACATCTATCGTCTTATTTTCAAGACGTAGAAATACCAATGGAGCTCGCGCTCTGCGCTTTTACGATTCGGATGTTGATGTTGTGAACGAAGTGAAGTACGTGGGGTTGATTCTCAACTCCAAGCTTGACTGGTCCACAAATATTGACTTCCGAATTAAAAAAGCGTGCATGGCCTTTGGGCAATGTAGACGAGCAATTGGCAACTCTTGGGGGCTTAAACCCAAATACATACACTGGTTATACACGGTCGTTGTCAGACCAATACTGGCGTATGGTTGTCTTGTATGGTGGCAGAGAGGGGAAGTTGTGACTGTCCAGACAAAGCTAAACCATCTTCAAAGGATGTGTTTAATGGCAATGTCTGGTGCATTTACTACAACTCCTACTGCCGCCCTAGAAGCTATTTTCAATATTAAACCTCTACACTTCCACCTGAAGCAAGAGGCACTAATATGTGCTTATCGACTACACGCGATTGGCCTTTGGCAGTCTGTGGACGGTTCCACTGGTCATACTCGATTGTGGTCGCAAATTGTTGCTGAGGACAAGTTTGCCCTTGCTCCTAGCGATGTAACGCTCATGCGTACTTTCCCGTATAGGACTTTCTCAAGTGACTTTCCTCCTAGAGAGGATTGGATGTCAGGCTACATGGAAAGGAAAATTTCCGACCATGTAGTCTGTTATACCGATGGTTCCTTGTACGAAGGTCGCGCGGGTGCTGGTGTTTACTGCCGTGAGCTAGAATTGGAGGAATCCTATTCGTTGGGTAGTTACTGCACCGTTTTTCAAGCTGAAATCTTTGCAATTATGTGCGGAGCTCAGTTTGCACTTCAGAAAGAACTGATAGGCAAGATTATCTACTTCTGTTCTGACAGTCAAGCCGCTATAAAAGCCCTTTGTGCGGCTAATTCTAAATCTAAAACAGTCATCGCCTGCCACACCCAATTAGAAGAACTAAGCATTCTAAATGCCGTTCATCTGGTTTGGGTTCCGGGCCATTCTGGTATAACCGGAAATGAATGGGCTGATGAACTAGCAAGATCTGGAGCAGAAAAGTCGGTTTTCGGACCGGAACCTGCTTTACCAATTGCGGCATGTTGGATAAAACAAAAGATTCGATCTTGGTTTTCATCTGAACATGTACGTTATTGGGAAAATCTTGAAACTTGTCGTCAAACGAAAAGTTTCATTGTTAAGCCTTGTGAGAAGGTTGCGAAATTTCTTTTGCAACACTCAAAGGTAAATTGCAGTATTCTTGTCAGATCACTGACTGGTCACTGCAGGCTAAATTATCATATGGCTACGATTCAGCGAGCTGAATCGTTTCATTGTAATTTATGTGAATCCGACTACGGTACACCATATCACGTAATTTGCAACTGTCCTGCAGTAGCACAATTGCGTCATAGGATCTTTGGATCCTACGTCTTAAATGAATCGGATTTTAGGAAACTAAAATTACGAGACATTTTGATGTTCCTTACCGAAAGCGGTATTGAGCTATAAGCTCTTATTTATCATGAGTATACCCCCCAGGGGGTGTACTTTTGATAAGTTAACTACCAAGGATTGCAGTATCCCTTCGGGGGTACAAAAATCTCTCGGTATATATATGTTTGTGTTTGTCCAAATTCCTCATCCACCCCTTCCTATTCCTCCTGTTTTCCTTCCCGTCCTCATCAGGTAAATGATGACACGGGCAAGATGGGCAAGGCACAAATCTTCCACATGATTGTGAGGAACGTGCTGCTCGAGCCAAAGATGCTGATACCTGATACCTATAGCCCAGTAGAACTTTAGTCAATCTTGAGCATTATTTAGCAGTAGGTACAACATGTCTATCTTTTTCATACTCTTATTGAAAAGATGATCGACTGCGAAATTTATCCACCGGTGAAGAATACGGCGCAAGGAAGCCGACAGATAATAATCACAGCCATAGCAGACAAGCCTTCAATTAATACATTCTTTCCAATCGAACAATCAGACTACAAGCAAGCAGTCTCGACAGCCAATTTTCCACCGCGCAGATCCGGAGCCTTTCAGTAGCTCAACCGTCGCGTCGCGTCGCGTCGGAATGGCATGGAATCTGCCTAGCCGTGAATTACGACGCCCAACCTATCGCTCCGTACTTGGTTTCGCACGCGTAGCAAACCGTACCGTAAAGGAGGTTTCGCTCTGTAAAGTTCAACGAGCTTCTTCTATTTTATCCTATTATTAATCGCAAATCTACACGTGCTTCCCCAATGGGAGTCTGTCTGTGAAATCCCAAAACGAACGTCTCGAAAACGACGGAACTACACACCGTGTTGTTCATAAATTTGAGCCATTTTGGCAAGCGAAAAAAAAGCGATCCGCCCTGCCGCCCCGCCGATGTACGCAGCACGAAGCGACGGAATAATGTTGGTTGGAAGTAAAAACAAACCCCTCGTCTCGCGCAAGCACACCCCCAGCGCCACGGCAGACGAAGCGTGAAGGAAGCCCAAATGATGATATAGTGCCTGTGTTGGTGGTCAATTGCTCGTAGATCGAACACTAAACCAAATCACTGATTGGTGTACTCTCATATCAATCAATTGTTATTTCCATTATCAATTTTTCGATGGACTACCGCACTGTTATTGAACCTAGACCGTCTCAGTCTGGGTCCGCGCCACAGAATATTTTTGGTGTTTTAAATGGCGCATTTCGGCTTGTCATCGCCCGGCCTTGGCTGGTGTTTTGGTAAATATAGTCTACACATTAAATGCGGGCACTTCGCGATGCCGGTCCGAGCTGGTTTGCGGAGCAACAGCTCATGCAGCGAAACCGCTTATTTTTGATCTGAGAAATAAACTGTGACAGCGCGAAACCAGTGCTGACCGAGATGGTTATGATGATGATCGACTAAGAATGCTGACAACGATCGGTGACCTTCGTTAGCAGATCTTCACACGCATTTCATCGCGCAGCGTTTGACTGTAGCTGGGATAGCGTGAGGAAGTAAACATTGAACCAATACTAGCAAGAACAACAACAACGCTAGCGACAGAAAAGTGACTTAAAATCATCGTCATTGACGTCACCAAATCGGAAAACAACAATAATAATAGAGAATTGACCAGTCACTCCGCGTTCCGCGAGATGCCGGTTCGCGGCACCGCTCTGCGTTGCCGCTGTCAGAGTTGGTGTATTTGTGAACGGTTCAAGTGCTCGAACTGGTTCATGACAGATAGAGGGGGAGAGACAGTGTATGTAGTGATAAATATATCGTATTTTACTGGTGCGATTTTCGAATAGGAAATCCTGTTAAAGGTTTGTTTTTGGACGTTATTTCGAATACCTACGTGTTTTTTGCGTGCCGTGGTTTTTCTTGCCTAAATTTTCCAAGCGGATATTTTACCTTAACCTCGCAATAATACTAAGCAGACACAACGCAATTAGGAGCATAGAATTGTTGTGCCTTAAAACCTGTTGATGATGTGATCAATCGAACGAAACTAAGCCGAGCCGATTGTGTAATTGAATTCCGTTTGGTGTACAATTCCTATACATCACTCAGAATAATGATGATAAAATTGATTTTATGAAAAATCATTCAGAAAGGATGCTTGCTACATCAGCAATTCTATTTCCGATATTCCACATGCTTAATAATAGTATTAGGACTTGGATATTTTTACAGCTTCTTGAGAATAGGTTTTGTGCGAGAGCGTTAATTCACGACTAAGCTTAAATTTAAAACAATTGCAACCATACTCGTGTCAGCCTTTGGAAGCGAAGAAAAAGTAGCAAAGTTTACCAATTCCAGTAGGCTATGTATTGAACTGCGCTACTCTACAAGCATACTTCTGCTGTTGCAATTATAACTAGCATCTTATCTACGAATAAATTGCTGCAAATTTAGATGCATCTCAAGCTGGCTGATTTAGTAGCAACTCTGGAGCCGTTTAAGGCAGTACACTGAGACCCTTACTGTTTTCGTTGTTGATAAACGACATCACCAAGACACCATCACTTGGTACATGTTTGTTATATGCGGATGACACTAACAGTTGGCAGTTTATATAAACTTGTAATGACTACATAAGAGAAGAAGTTGCAAAAATGCAAAGGAGACACTGTTGTTTTGTGCTTACCTGCAATAAAACGGATATTTCTAGCAAATACGAACCAAAAATATCCGTTTCTTTGCCAGAAATATCCATTTCAAGACAAGTAAAAACAAAACACCATGCGTCTCCATAGCATTTTCGCAACTTCTGTTCTTTAAAAACTGTATCTCAAAATCTAAAAATTACTTACTTTACTCTACTTTAGTCACGGCGCACAGTGGGACAATTTAAAAAATAGTGAGACATAAGGAATAACATCGAAACCTTAAAGCATAGCATAATAGTACCTTCAGAAAAGTTTCTCCATTCAAAAAGCGCTTTCTAGTGGGGGAAAAATATTTGAAAATTAGGGTGTCCCTAAGCAGATACAAAAAATATTTTCTCTATTTCAAGTCAGAAATGATTACGATCTATAGAAGATTTATAGATAAACTAATTTTAAGAAACTTTGTTGAATACTGAAGGTTTCTATCTCTTACATGAAAAAAGTTATAGAGCCAAACTCTTAGGGACACCCTTAAAAACAGTTTTTTCGATGTAGCTCTTGAATTTTGCTTCGTATACATTTCAAATGTACTAAGAAATTGGTAATCTAATTAAATTGCACATTTTTGTCGAAGATAGTAGAGCTCTATCTTGTTTACTTTAGAAGCCATCACTGGTTTTTATATTTTTTCACGTTATCTTTGAAGGGGTGTATCTCGGGGGAGAGCAGCTATGAGCAGCTAATCTCACTTGTTTTTTGTGAATCAATTTATGCTGTATCCCACCATGTACAACTTAGGGTGGAACACTGTGGAACATCTGAAAAAACTTATCACGAAGGCAACCGTTTTTAAAACCTTCACTAAGCCAATAAAAAATTAAGACATTGTAGTTTAATAGGACTTTATTTAAATTGATGAATTCTGGCTTTAGTTTTCATAAGGTCGCATAATCAACCCTTTTGCTTGGATTATGCGACCTTTTGAAAACTAAAGCCAGAATTGTGTGTTGTTGTTTAGTGTAGTAGTGAATTGAGTGTTGTTGTTTAGTATAGTAATTTTGCTTCGTTTGGTCAATTCTCCAAACGGTTTCCTGGGTCGACAGAATTTTTCTGAATTTGGGGTATTCATGGCTAGGCATGCTTTTGGGACAACTTTCTCTGATAGCCAAATAATGTTTTGCTTGCGGAAACGGACAACATCTCGTTGGCTTTTCTCCCATCTCTTTTGAAGCTTGTAGCAAAACATTGATACCTGTCTTTCCATCCTGCACGTGAAATGCGCTTTCTCCTCAAGCTTATTTTTTATGTAATCAACGCAGTGATTCTTCTTGCTATCTGCTCCTGACTTACATTTTTATATCCACACTTCGAATAAAGTAGATCGTCGCAAGTTATACATATTCATCTCACTATTTGACGCGATAAAACAAGTATAACTAAAGTATTGACAGGTTTTGTATCGGGTTACTAAGTTACCATTACAAAATTAGTTGATTTGATTCAGAGAACATGCGAAAGCGGTACAAAACTATGGTTTTCATAATTTCAGGCTTTAAAAACGGTTGCCTTCGTGATAAGTTTTTTCAGATGTTCCACAGTGTTCCACCCTAAGTTGTACATGGTGGGATACAGCATAAATTGATTCACAAAAAACAAGTGAGATTAGCTGCTCATAGCTGCTCTCCCCCGAGATACACCCCTTCAAAGTTTACGTAAAAAAATATAAAAACCAGTGATGGCTTCTAAAGGAAACAAGATAGAGCTCTACTATCTTCGACAAAAATGTGCAATTTGATTAGATTATCAATTTCTTAGTACATTTGAAAAGTATACGAAGCAAAATTCAAGAGCTACATCGAAAAAACTGTTTTTAAGGGTATCCCTAAGAGTTTGGCTCTATAACTTTTTTCATGTAAGAGATAGAAACCTTCAGTATTCAACAAAGTTTCTTAAAATTAGTTTATCTATAAATCTTCTATAGATCGTAATCATTTCTGACTTGAAATAGAGAAAATATTTTTTGTATCTGCTTAGGGACACCCTAATTTTCAAATATTTTTCCCCCACTAGAAAGCGCTTTTTGAATGGAGAAACTTTTCTGAAGGTACTATTATGCTATGCTTTAAGGTTTCGATGTTATTCCTTATGTCTCACTATTTTTTAAATTGTCCCACTGTGCGGCGGTCCGTTATCGATCCTACGCCGAACGAATTATGGGCCTCACGTACTGTTGGTTCTGGGCTGTCGTTCTCCCTGTCCACATCAAATTGCACCACCGAAGAAACACTGCACTGCACTTGCACTGTAGAAAATCACCTAATTGACTGATCCTTCTCTTTGACTTTCAATAAAATATAACCCATTAGTAAGCTTTTGGCATATTTATTTCATTCAACTTCAATACCATAACCGTATACTCGCACCTTACGCTTAACTCCATTCAAGAAATTTTGTACAACATCTGACTGCAGCTGTACACTGCTGCCTGTACGGAAACCCACTTTTTCTTCATGTCTTTCTTAGATTTGACATCCTTGGGATACTTCTGTAATGCCTGCTTCATAATAGCCCAGTATTTTTCGATTGGCCTTGGTTCCACTGCATTGGGGGGTTCATGTCATTGGGTACGAAAGTAACCCCGTTGGCTTCATACCACTCCAAGATATCGTTTGGATAGTGGCACAAAGCTAGACCCGGCCAGAAGATCGTAGGGCCCTCGTATTGCTTCGACAGAGGAAGCAGACGTTTCTATAGACACTTCTTGAGGTAGATCTGTCCGTTTACAATCCCGTTAGTCACGAACGGAGCACTCCATTTGCCACATGAGCAGATCGCTTGTCGAATCTTGTATTTCTTGGTAAATTTTGAAACTTTCTGCATCCTTACTTCCTCCGGAATATCAAACTTGTGCTGGGCGGTGAAGTACAGTAGCCCCGGAAGCTGCCGAAAGTCCGCCTTGACGTAAGTCTCATCATCCATGATGAGAGATTTGAGGATTTTCCAAGCGCTTGCGCAAAATAAATTCGCGACGTTGCTTTTCGGGTGACACCATTTTTTACAATTTTCAAAAAACTGATCGCGATAAAAACACAATGTAAACTATCCACTCCAAACTACTTCTACCCAAATTTTCAAGAGAAAATACTCAATGGGTAATTTTCTAGAGCGCTTCTTCCGTGGTGCAATTTGATGTGGGACACCCTTTATCCCCTCAAACACCAGTTGAACGTCCATCGTCCTCAACAGCGTATATGACGGATTTCACGCTAACTCGTCTATGGAGCTGGCAACACCCTCTCCGAGTTCAATGAAACTTTGTGTGTGTGAAGAGTTCATGTAAATACACAAATTTGCATACTTTTTTTCAAATTTTTTTCAAAATGCGCGATTTTTTTCTGTTTTTTAATATAAAATGTAACTCGAAAACTATGGGACCCACAAAAAAATGGGTGACTTTCAGAAAACGTTCTAAATGTTCATAAAAATACTGAAAAAAACAAAAATTAATTACTGCATTGAGCATTTTTAAAATTTTAAGCGATTTCCCAAAAAAACGCCATCTCAGAAATCGACGAATTTTTTTTAAGATAGAATATTATGTGGCCCACAAATCTTCTATACATCGCAAGATGGTCAAATTGAAGAGAAAAAACTGTTTCCAACAAAAACTTTTTCAAGTCCTTACCGAAGAAAAAGGTATTTCAGTATTTCCGAAATTATAACATCTACAAAAAGATGATCTATGGATGACTTTTAGAAAATATTCTAAATTTTCATGAAAAAATAGTGAAAAAATAAAAATTAATTTCTCACTGAAAAAAAGCTCTTCAAAAATTGAAAATCGATTTCACTACAAACACCATCTCAGAAATTGATGAATTTTTTTTTAAAGATAGATAATTATGTGACCTACAAATCTTCTGTACATTGCAAGATGGTCAAATTGAAGCGAAAAAAGTTTTTCTAACAAAAACTTTTAGCTATTTAAATCTTTTTTTCAGTGGTATATGAAAAAGTTTTCGTGAGAAAAACTTTTTTCTAACTAAGCGCATAGTGTTCCGCAGTACAGTTACAAAGCAGGAAAAACTTTTTCAAATTTTTTAAATATTCAAACCCAAAGTACCAACGACTACCCTCCATGACCGTAATATGTACACTCCTAAAAACAGAACAAAAGACTAAATGATATTACCCCTTGAAAAAGACACCAACAAAGTGTCGAAACGTCGGGAAAACATCAAACTTCTGTCTTGATAAATTTCTCGGAAGACTGCCCTGCCAAAACGGTATTTTTTATGAAAGTTCAGAATATTTTCTAAAAGTCACTCATAAATCATTTCTGTAGGTGCTATAATTTTCGGAAATATTGAAATTCCTTCTTCTAGTAAGGACTTGAAAAAGTTTTGGTTAGAAAAATTTTTTCCTCTTAATTTCGACCATTTTGCGATATATAGTAGACTTTGTAGACCATACAATTATCTCCAGAAAAAAATTAATCAATTTCTGAGATAGGGTTTTTGTGGAAAATCGATCTTTAATTTATAAAATACTTTTTTTTCAGTGCAGTAAGGCCATTGCTAATCATTTTCAAAGTTTTTGTCACCCCCCCCCCCCCCCCCCCTTGGAAATTGGCTTGAAAAATCGGAGGGTAAAATAATAATTTGTAGGATGAGTTAAATTTTTTTATAAAATTGTCTGTGGGCTCTACAGCTTGAAAAACTCGAAAAATGAGTGTACGAGTTGAGTTAACGCTTCTAGCACGAAATAGAAATAAAAGTTCAAACAGAAAAAAATTTCTTTCGTTTTTGTCTTTTTGTTCGTAGATTTTTGCATAAAAACATCGTATTTATTAAAAGCAAGAATAGATTTGGTTTTTACGTTTAAACCATAAGTAAAAATGCCTAAAATCCATATTTTTTTGCTCGATTAAAAAATTCTCTTTGTTTTTTTTCGCCCCCCCCCCCCCCTTCAGTGGCCCAACACCGGAGGGACAAAAACTTTTTTAAATATTTGTAATGGCCTAATTAATTTTTACTTTTTCAGTATTTTTAATATGAAAATTCAGAACATTTTCTAAAAGGCCATAGATCATTTTTCTGTAGGTCCTATAGTTTTCGAGTTACATTTTTTATTAAAAAAAAGAGGAAAAAAATGGCGCCCTTTCCAAAAACTAGTCTAACTAACTTGGTCGAGTTAGCGTGAAATCCGTCACATCCATCGGGTACGGGGTCTGCCCCGAAGTCTACATCCCTTTATTGATTCTCTGCCAAAAATTATGTCTACTACTATTTCGTTGGCATTCTTACCACGTGCCCTACCCACCACAGCCATTGTACTCATTAAACCTACCTACATTGTATTACCTTCCCTATATCAGCATCTGCGCCACACTTCATTTTCCCTTTTGACACCAAATATTTTACATTCAAAGACCCCAAGTATTCGTCGATCAGCTTCCTTTAGCGTCCATGATTAAACTGAATTCTCCTTTGCTATTCAACGTATAATTTTGACCTATCCAATGTCCCACGAATCAAATGTAATTAGCGTAAACCACCTTGTAATATTATTTGCCACAGCTCATTTCGTTTGACTGCATCATACGCTGCCTTAAAGTTTATAAAACAGATAATGAGTCTGCAAGTTGTACTCCCGAAAACGTAACCAGGAGTAGCTTGCAGAAAGATGCTGCGTCTAAACATCCAATGCAAAGCCTGGATTACATGCATATAAGGTTCAAAACGTTCCAAATCGCCATGAATGCCAGCAAGTATGTGTTTAGCAGCCGAAAGCCGTATCAAGAATTCCTCTCCATTGTGCTCGGTCCTGTTCTACTCGTCGCCAGTTCGTTGTGCGTCTCGACACACGCAAGTCGGCTTCAACCTGATCGGGACATCTAGCACGTTGGGCCCCTCTATTCCTGGTACCGGTGGGGTTCTTGAAGAGGACGGATTACACTGCACAGTCGTCCGGCATCCTTGCGATGTGGCCGGCCCACCGCAGTCTCCCAACTTTCGCCAGGTGTACGATGAGAATCTTTCCAAGCAGTGCCTGTAGCTTGTGATTCATACGCCTCCGCCACTCCTCTTAACCCTCTTTGTCCCATGGTAGCACAGGTGCTCCATGACTTCCGATACTAAAATCGACCGATAAAATTTTTGAGGCATTCAAATATGGATATTTTGATTTTGTAACGTAGTAAAAACATTGTTTTACAAGGTGTATAGTTGCGTTTGACGAATTGTTAATTAATAGCTTTTTTACATGATCAAAAACTGTAAACCACCAAAACACCCCTGGGACAGAGAGGGTTAATTTCGTGCCAGCCACGAATGTCAGCATACTGTTGCTAAAATCCACACAAGAAAGCTTTACACGACAGATGTAATTAGATACGGTTATTGTGTGATGGATGACGAAACATACGACAAAGCTGATTGCCGACAATTCCCAGGACAGAAGTTTTATCGGATGCTCGGTTCAACAAAAAAAAAATGTCGAAGTTCCCATCGAAATACCTCATTTGCCAGGCTATTTGCACCTGCGACGAAGTGCAATTTCGGTAAAGTTTTATTTATTTTTATTTTCTTCTGATTAATCAAAACGACTAAATGCTAAATATTTATTATATTCATCAACTTTCATCGTTTTGTAAGACAATTGTCACACACGCCTTTCCATTTGTTCTCGAGGTATGACACTGATGTAATACCCAGTCCTCGTATGTAGGATTTTCAACTGCGAAAGACTGAGAGTCAATAGGATCGCAACACGAGCCCCGCATTTTCTTATACTCCAGCAGTCTGTCGAATAAAAACAGAAGATCACGTCTCAAAGATCAAGGAAAATATAACTGCCGCGTGACTTTTGGCTTGTTAAAATCCTGTTTTAAATTTTACAGCTACCGAATCCGTTCCAAAAATTTGAGTATTGGATTGTTCGAATGATTTGTTCAATTTATTTTTAATCGATTACTCTTGCTTGGCACAAGCATTGTCAATAATAGTAAAGGCCTTGAACATAGCAGCCATCCTATCGTAGAGTAAATTGCACTCGCTGGTACAGTTTACTTAAGAAACCTTTTTCTTTCGTATTTGTTATTGAAGTAAACATCAGTCTTTCCTTTGCGGCAAATATTTACGAAAAAAAAATATTCCGTTCAGCAAAGCTTCATTGGAATTCAAACAAATATTGCACATTATTCAAAATGGTTAGACAATTCCTGGAAACGTAAAAACTTGCTGCTCACATTGCAATCCTTTATCAGAAAACTATTCTGCATCATCGGAATAAACGCACCGCCCCATCGACCGACCCATCATCGTATCGGCAACACTGCCAGTTCCGCGAAGATGCCGAACAAACGCCATCCGTGAACGTGACAACCACCCATCGAGTCATCCTGCAGAGTGAAACTGCACCGGAAAATAAAAACACTTCCACTGTGCGTGCTCTCTCGGTGGTCAACACGCTTCAGCAAACCAGTTGCACCAGCACCACCACCACCACCACCACCCGGATGCATCGTACCGCCCACGTTCTTGTCACGCCTTCTCCGGTTGCGATTGCTTCCTAAGCTTGTTTGGCCTCTGCTGTTCACCTGCTGCTTGCCCGCTGTGGAAACACCACCATCCAGTGCGGTGCGGTGCGACGGCGTTTGTTTACCGAACCCTTATGGCAGCCAGACAACAACATTTGCACTATTTGCTGCAACATTGTAACAATCTTGCTCCAGTAGTGTATGCACTCGATAGGTACAAACAGAGTCGCGGATTTGTCTTTCCCTTCCTATCGGCGCGCCTCCATCGGATGTCTGTAATGCAACTACTAACGTCAGCCATTAAATAAGATAGTTTATCTTCTATTTGGTTTAAAGCACCCGCACAGCTCGCGCACTGCACTGGTACCAACATCTCCCCCTTCTCATTTCACTCACCAAAATTTCACTGGAAGAGCGTAAAAAGTGCGCGAATCAATATATTACACTCCATACTTTAGTTGCGCTGCGATTGAACCATGGAGAGCGCGGAAAAGAGGGAGTGGTCGGCTTAGCGGGTTGTTTACTTGCTAATTATTTACGTGTTGGCACTGCAGCAGCAGCAGCAGTCGATCTTCAATTGTACAATGTGTCCATGAGAGCATTCACGGAAATGGCACGTACAATAATTGTGGTCATGCTTCCTCCCATAGTGCGGTGTGCTTTCGTTACCCTAGCGCGCTACGCCAACATCTGCAAGATGGCCCTACCTACCGGTTAATATTAACGGAGGTGGTAGTTTATTTGCTGAGGTGAAAATTTACGCGAGGTAATTGTGTTGATGGTTGCAGAAATGACAACCAACCATCATAATCTTTACAAAGTTGTAGCTTAGTACCTATGCGTATTAACCAGAGAGTACCGTTGCATCCTAACTACGTTGCATCAACTAACTGCATCAAAATATTCTAATTCGCAACTTTAAATTCAACTGGTGCATATCTGCTAATTATTTGATGGAGCGACATATGCCGTTCGACCTTGTGTTGTTGTTAAAAATCGTGATAAGCTGTTTTTGTTCTGTTTGTTTTCATTACTGCTGCTGCTGCTGTTATCATGAACTGCCAGAAAACGATTGCGACGTAAAATAGATCCCATTCTAATGTGAATTTTTTATATCTCAGCTATTCTGTACTTCCGTTTGTAACTTGCCAGTGAAATGTTAACAAACTCGGTAAATATGAGCTTTGAGTGAGCTTTATCGCCGTTTAGTCGCTTCCAATTGAATTTACCGTTTCAGTGTGTTTCAAAATAATAGGGAAATGCACTTTTTCGTGGTCAACTGTTTTATCTTCTTCAAGTAAACTTTATTAAATTTTTTATTTAAATTATTTAGCTAAATTGATAAGCGAAAAATTGTGTAAAATTATCCAATGATTTTACAAACTTGAAATGTCTTTTAATATTCGCAGAAAGTTTAACACGATAAATCGCGTAACACAACACGGTAAGACAGCAGTTAACACTATCGTGGAAATTTAGGTCAAAAGGTTCCAGAATTTCATGGAATTTTATATATGGACTTAGACAATTTACCCAGAAAATTCCAGATTTTTTTTATTTTCATTTTCAGTGTTAGGTATCACTTATTTCACTTATTTCAAAAATTCTGGTACTATCCATCAGCAGGACGATGTCCAACTGCTTATAGAGACCAACTTTCGAGTACTTTTTCAAAATGACGTAAGTAACAATGAGAGATTCTCTTCGTGTGTCCTCTCTCTTTTGCTTACATAGCAATACAAATGGAATTCAACACATCACGTTTGCCTGAAACGGTTACTGGCGTTACCAGTTAGCTAAATGTTAAGAAAATTTTCTTTGAAATACATTTCCAGAGCAGGAGCGAAGAGTAAAATAATATCAATATGTGTTATGAAAATTGAATAACTCATATCAAAAATAATAACAAAATCTTGCTTCTTAAAGGCCAAAAGAATAACTACTTGTGTTATTTTAATAACAAAACAATAACATGACTGTATTCAGAGTTTAGAATGACATATTTGAGTATTATTAAGATGTTGAATAACAAATGCAGTAGCATATGAGATAATAAAGAATCATTTTAGAAAATATTTATAATCTAAAACCTCTGTAAAATAAATAAAAAAAAAATTATGAAATATATCGAATGTCATTTTCAGGTTATAATAAGAAATGATAACATAATCAGTTATTAAACTCATCTTACAACCACTGTTTTAAATATCTACTCAATAACAAAATGTGTTATCAATGTATCTCGATATCTATTGAATAACAAAATATAGCATTATAGTTTGATATTGTTTTCATATTATTTTGCTCTTCGCTCCTGCTCGGGTTATGTCGCCGTAATAATCGGAAGCTTGAGCCCTTGAGGATAGAAAAGAGAGTCTCTTAATGTTACTTAGGTCCTTTTGAAAAAATACCCACGAACTTATCTTTTTGTTGCCATCAAATTTCAAAGTTAGTTAGAGGAAAAATCCTTAATTTTAAGATATTATATTAATTTTTTCCTGGTAATCAATAGGTTTAAAAATGGTCGTTTTCCACCTACTGCGAATTTTATTTTGTCAAGCAGGACGTTCAACAAACTTACTGTCTGCAGTAGATGAGGTTCTTTGACTATTAAATAATTTATTTTATCATCTTTTTGAATGTATAGTTTGATAAAACTGCACTGACATGAACTGATAGTGCTGTGGCTAATTCAGTAGCCATTACTGCTTCACCTGATATCTAAATCTTCCTGTTTTAGATGATTTAATGAAGCTGAAAACATTCGAGTTAACTCCCGATATGATATTGTTCGAATCTCAACTGGGAGAGGCTGTTAGAGTCAGTAGGATCGTAGCAAGTGGCCTTGCAATTGTCCTGCACTCTAACAGCTGGCTGCGAAGTCTGTCGTATAAAAACAGAAGGTCAAGTTTCGATAACGGAATGTAGCACCTAGGCTTTGCTTTATGATTTTGTCTGCTGCAAAAAAACTGAAACATTCGTGTTATCCTGGACGTTGATTGGTCGCTCGGGCCAAAAAATTCTAACAATCTGGAGGCAGCCATTGATGATTCCTATTTTTAAAGTAACTTTCGTCGGAATATTGGAAACTATCGTGATCGGTCGGTGTATAAAAATCCGGTTGGTTTCATGTCGACCTACATTTCATATTGATTCCAAAGCAGCGTTTGATTGCATTTTCCATACAATGCTGCTTCAAAAATTGCATAATTCGGCAATTCTTAAAATTTACTACATCACTTAGGTATTATTGATGCACCAGAATTTTGTCTGTGCAGCTTAACTCCTTAATCCCTTTTTAAGCACTGCTCCTGCTACTCTATTCAGTTTGCGAAATTCTCGGACGTGCCTCAAAGCAGCAATTTGGGATCTCTTTTGTTCGTGTTATTTTATCGATATTGTTTCGCTGCTTGGAAATGGTTGCCAGTGTACGCTGGAGATTTGAAATTATATTCGACAGTTCGCTCTATTGACGATTGTCGAGGCTAGAGACTTTTGTATATTGGTCGAAACTTTGAATCAATACCTACAGTACTGGACAAAATAAAGTACGCATTTACCACATCTTGAAACTTTCATGCTTTTCTCATTATTTATAGCAGATAACTATTCATAGTGATCGAACAAAAATAAGCTTTATAGGTGTACTTTCAGAAGATGTTTTATACAGAGGCTTTATACTCCAGAGGTTTGTCGATATATTTTTGAGCAAATTTAAGACGTTTGATCCTATACAAATTAATATTACTTAAAAACAAATATTGAATATGAAATAAACAAACCTGTAACATTTCGGATAAATGGCCTTCGTTGAGCAAATCCATTTTTAAATCCCATTTCCTTCAGTCTTCTACGAACAGTTCGTTCGGAAATATTCAAGTTCGTATTTTCTCGGATTACTCGGCTGGTAGAGAACGGATCGTTAGCCACTTTTCGACGAATCAGGCGATCATCACTGGTTGTAGTCCTCCGCTTTCTTCATCTTTCAGTCCGGTCTTTCACGCTTCCAAGTTCCTCATATTTTTTCAATGTTTTTCATACTCATGCCTCACTAATTTCATATCTTCGAGCAATTTCTCTGTTCGAGAAACCTTCCTTACGATTTTAACGATAAGTTTACGGATATCTTCACAAATTTGCTTTTTTGACATCGTACCAGATAAAAACGCGCACCAGTAATGAAAAATCAATCACAAACAATTTGTTTTGACACTTTGCTGCAGTGTGATGGCGAGGAAACTATTTGTATGCAGTAGGCGGCGTTGTGCAGTCATTATATTGGTAGTGCGTACTTTATTATGACCAACTAAAAATTGACTTTTTCTAGACTATACAATAGCTTGATCAAAATAGCTAATGTTTATATTTAACGATACATAAATCGTTTAAAGCATTGAAAATACTACAATTCGTCCAAATATACCGAGTTCATATGTTTGACAATAAAAAAGATACCGCGTGTTATATAGTATGAGAGCGGGTGCGTACTTTATATTGTCCAGTACTGTATAAAAATGGATTTCTATCTGTCTGTCGGTATTTTCCTTATAGGATCGACAACTACTAAACCGATCGGCGAAAATTTGCATGTATGGGTTTTTGGGGCCGGGGAAGGTTCTTATGATAGTTAGAGACCCCTCCCCAACTAAGAGGGGAGAGACTCCTAGACAACTGAAACACAAATTTCTGCATTACTTGAGGATTAATCAAGCAATTGGAACCAAATGGGGCATATTGGTGTTTTTAAAGGCAAGAATTTTTTCTATGGTGAATTGAGACCCCTCCCCTCTTTAGAAAGGGAATTATGACACCTCTCCCCTTTAAGAGGGCGTTTTCCATACAAATGAAATGCAAATTTCCTCATAACTCGAGAACTAATCAAGCAAATGGAACCAAATTTGGCATGTGAGGGTTTTCGGAGGCAAGAATTAGGACCCTTCCCCTGTTTAGGAGGGGGGCTCCCATACAAATGAAATACAAATTTCCTTATACCTCGAGAACTAATCAAGCAAGTAGAACCAAATTTGGCATGTGGGGGATTTTGGAGTGTTGAATTTATAAGTCTTGAACGAGCGATGAGAATGCAAAGCAAATCCGTGGGCCTAAATGTCCTTTCTAAGACTTGACCCTTCTTTATCGGCAGACTTCACAGCCGACTATTAGAGTACAGGACAGCTACGGGGCTAGTGCAACAATCCTACTGACTGTATCTAGCATCACTACCTATCCGGGAACCAAACATAAACCAGCATCGTACCTCGAAACCAATTAAGCATAGCAATGATGGATGAGAAAGCTACGCTACGGCTACGGAACTCACGGGAGCATGTCAGCTCTGTTCTTGCGTTCCTCTCCAAACATGGATCAGTCAATTTAAATGGACTGATTTACAGAAAACAAAAGAATACCAGCCCGGCAACATCACCTTGCACTAAAATTCGTCAAAGCAATGATCTGAAATGATTCACCTAAAGGGTCTCCGATTCGTTTCAAAACTGGCTTTAATCAACGTCAGCTAAGCGGTTATCCAATCATGATGATCGCTTTAAAAATATTATTTGTGCTTTTACATCATCTATACGATAAAAAGTTTTTAGCAAAATTAAATTTAAATGAGTTGAACGTGTAGTAGAAAAGCGCAAACTTTCCTTTCAAAATGCATGGAAAAATCTTCATATTTCAGGCATTCATTTTTTCATAGAATAAAGGATCTCCCAGTTGGCCTTGAGGTATGATGCTGGCCTAATAAGCCAGTCGTCGTATGTTCGAGTCTCGGCTGGGAGAGGCTGTTAGAGTCTAGCACAGTTGTTACAAAGTAGTTGCGGTAACCGACATATGACTAATTCTGGTCATAAATAGGTTGATGCAACTAGAAGTGCTGAAATTGTGCTGCTTGGGTAGGATCGTACCAACTGGCCCTGCAATTGTCCTGTACTGTAACAGCTGGCTGCGAAGTCTGCCGTATAAAAACAGAAGGCCAAGTTTCGATAACCGTATATAGCACCTAGGCTTTGCTTTGCTTAAAGGGCCTCCTAAAAACCCACCAACCAAGAAACGTGGAAAATTGTGTGAACAGTGGCGTACCATTTTAAAAATTTACCAAATGGCTAGTAAAGGTATTCCAAACTATGTAGAAGAAATTTCTAAATACATCAATTTTGAGCACAGATTTCCTGCCAAAAATTGATTATCCTCGGACAGAGGACGAAATAACGCTTTTTCTCAACCTGGTGGCTTTATTTCCCAGCTTTTCGAATGAAAACTTGACAACTCCAGAAGACTGCCTTCTCAGTACAACAAAACAAACAAAGTATTTGATTTCGGGATGAATTCTATAAACAAACCAAAGGTACGCACATGGGAAACTCTCTCGCTCTCAATACAAGCCTTTCACGGCAAACACATAAAATGAATTTAAAGATATCAATCTTCAAAATTTTTTATATTAAAATTGAAATAATGCGAAATTGAAGGGTTTTTAAAAATTAAATATTGTAGAGAAAATTATGTGAACATTGTGTGTTTTATAGTATCTTCAGGGTGAGATGATATGTGATGAGAAGGAGCGAAAAATTAGACAGTCGGAAGATTTTTGATGCTGCAGGTTCATAGTTCGTTCCTCTTTACTAAACTGGGAGAACCACGAATTTAATCAAAAAGCTGGAATATAATCGTGGATCTACTAGTTTTATATAAAATGTACGGACTACGAACCTAGTAAACACTGCTTCAATGACGCTCCCTTTATCTAATTTTCTATCCTTTTCCCTTCACATCTTATTCTGCCCAGAGGATAATAACTATAAAACACCTATGTTTTATTACTTTCTTCTACCATTTCTCTTGTGTCTTGTCTATTTAAAAGACTGTCATGAAAATTTATTCAAAAATAGCTGACTTCATTAATAAGTCAATACGAAAACATGCCACATAGGAGTATTTGAGCCGAAAAGTTGGTCAAAAGTATTGTTACTGAATCCCTTCGATGGGTGACTCTCCGGAAATTATTACAGGAAAACCTAATACAGATCCAGCATGTACTTATTCTTCTTACAAAACAGGCCTTTTGACTGATAACACGCTTATTGAATGAATTGCGCAATGAAGAGACTCAAAGCTTGCGCAAATTTGATAGAAATTAAAGAAATTTGGTGAATTTTTCTTTCAATACCCAAAATTTGTTGTTCAATTACTTTATAAAACATTGCTCTGGTGTCTCACAAGCACAATTTATCTTTCAAATGCTTGAAATTTCATGATAGTATAATTTATCAGAAGAAAAATGCTGCGATATTGAATATTTCATCATTTAGAAAAAAGTTTTTATTTCATAAAATTGAAAAAAGTTGCAAAAATTTCACACACAACGCTCTTCCTGGGACTCTAAGCTATGAAATGGCATCAAAGATTGGGATGAGAAAAGGTGAGAACGTAAACAAATATCACTTTAAAGTAGGAACATATTTGTGCTTATTTGCAATAATAAATACTGCTCGCTTGTCATCATTATATTCATTGAAAACTAAAGTCTATATCAACAAATAATTGTAAAATCTTTGAGCTTCAAAAGCCTTTTTACAGCTATTATACACATTATTATTTTACAGCTATTATAGGATAATTATAGCCTTAGAAATGTGAAAGGCAACATCCTTACCTACATGAACGAAAATATATGGCCCATTTTTTCTCGAAGTTTGACAGCTCTATGCAAGATGTAAACAAAACAAATGGCTTCAAAATTAACGTTACATTGTGTAATAGATATCTGGGAAGACAACGAGGTTTAATTGGAGGAGATTGAACGAGTTTCAACTTTCCTCATTTTGATCCAAATAATCCTCTGTGCATGCGGTTAACCCATCACTTTTACTCATGAAAAACGAACTTACACGAAGGATACGTTCCACGTAAATCAAAACCGCGTAAATTCCAAAATTCGCGTAAATACACCAAGTAAATTCCAAAATTTGCGTAAAAACCGCGCAAAAACTGGTAAAAATTCATTGCAACCAAAACAACCTTTTTCCATCACATAGCGTTTGTACTTCTTACTAGGGAGTAAATGTGTTTTTGTGAAGAACGTAGGGGAAGACTGTCCAGAACGCACCGTTGGGGTAGAATGGCCCATGCTATTAATTGTTTGAAAACGCGGAAACTATTTTGTAAAATTATGAATGCGCATTTTATTTTAGTGGAAAACATGCTGATTCATAATTGTGTAGCATGTAAAAGCATCAAACATAGCCACATCCAATAAAATCAAGCGATTATCCGCGATCTTATTCCACATGTATTCTCTAAGGTAGTACTGCTGGTCGGTATACAAATTTCATAATAAATACAGTCTATCTAATTGACAAGATACTCGATGATTCTTCACAAAAACGGCATTAACTAGGCATGTTTTTCACATAAATTGCAAAAAAACTTCAAAATGCAAAACAGGGGTAGAATGCACCACAGTGGGATCGAACAGTTTTAAAATATTTTTAATTTGCAGCACATTTTTTGTTTCAGATTATTTATTAAAAATATAGCAATATTATGTATTGTATAGGACTTAGAATTTGCCTTAAACCTAATTGTGCATTCTTTAACTTACAATATTTCATCACACATCAGTTGGAGAAAAATAAATAAATAAATTTTATTGCCAATTATGTTGAGATATGAACCCATTATTGCATCCATCCCATCCCAGCAAACGAACGCTATAACAAACGCTATAACGAACGCTACCGTCATTTTGAAGCCTAGTTTCAGGAGTTTATACAACACGTGATTATATGTAAATTTGATGGTTGCGTTTAACGCCTGGATGGGCAAACTTGGTGCGTTTTGGCCACGGGTTTTGGCGTTTTGCACCACATAATGATTTTGACTCTTGCTAAAAATCGTCAAAAATACCAAAAAATGCATTCTGCACCACTTTACCCTACAATGGAAGAACTGGGAATAATGATATGCAAACTGTGAAAAATAATTGACTTCCCAGGTGGGACTTGAACCCACAATTCTTAACATAGCGTTTGTGTGGGTATTTTCGGCCTATTAAGAGGTAGCCTGAACAATATTCATGAATTACGTTGCAACTATATTTATTCGAGACAAGATTTTCATATCAATTGGTACATTTACTGAATATTTGAGTGCATTTTGGTGTTAATAAAACGCCCCTTAATTTTGAGGCATAGTCGCGAGAAATGATGAGGTTGCTATGTTACGACACTATCGTGATGTCTCTGTGGTTTCAATTTCCGGCAGGCTGAACGCGGCCTATATGGTACAAACCATAACAGTTATAAAGTAGTCCCCCGGATAAATCAATGGGTAACTGTGCGTGCACCCATCGTAATTTCTTAGTTGTGCAATTAACAATATAACTGATTTTTGGCATATTGTTGGGGTTTATCAAAGACTTATCGCCTACAAAAAACAGCTATATCTGTTTAAAGAAACCTGAGAAATTGCAATGAGCAAACAGCACAACCCAAGGGCCTATTCGACTGATTGCTGTACTTCTACAGCAGTCTTATTCATTGTAAACAAATACAGAAAGTAGAACCCCATGATGAAAAACAGAAACAGGTGAAGAAAATGTGATGCACATTTCCCATGAATTATGTAGCAATTAGGTCAAAACAGACTTCTGAAGAAACGTTAAACTGTAATATATTTCTATAACTGTAATATTTTATTATAACTGTTTGAAACCCCAAAACAAGTAACGTTAGACTGGAAATGGCCGTTTTTCGAACTAACATTTTGGTAGGTCTCATTGTTTTGCATTTAGTAAACACGTTGCTATGAAGATCCGGAATTAGCTTCGGGACAATGGTGGGTAGCATTAATTATTAATGAAGGACAAGGTTGTACATTAATGGGACAGGTGTTAGAAAGGCACGCGCACCTTGATTATGTAGTAAAATACCTTTTTGAATATGGATAATATGGGAAGCAATTTAACTCGCATGGCTGGCGTGAAAGCCAACTGTTTTTCGGGAAAATAGTGGACCCTTCAGAACACGAATTAATATCATTATATAATAAATACAAAAGTTTTTCCTTACTTTAATAAATAACAAAAATTTTGTGATTGAATGTGGGAAATATTGTGCCACCAACTTCGACCATAAACAAAGTTAGCAGCCCGAGGACCTTCAACGAATAGGAAATCATTGCTCTGCCCGTGCACCCATTCTGTGCCGTACTTATCTCTACCAGCGAGTAATTCCCTGCCGAGACCGATACACCCGTTCCACGTCCGTCTCCGTCCCGGTAATTAATAGTCCCGAGTGTCCTGTTTACTTTATGTCACCGATGCGATCCGGTATTGGTGACTACTTTGTATTGCTCTCGCTCGCTCGCTGCGGTGCTACGGGCTGCAGGGGCAACACACAGGTCCGTAAGGGTAAGGGGCCTGTTTCAAACCTGAACTGTTCACGTGACCGACGATGATAAATTACAAATCGTTCGCTCCAACAATGAAATCTATTTACCTAGTGCTTCACCAGCAGGACCACAGATTACCAATAAATTGTGCATGACTGTCGAAGGCCAGCTTAAGCACTGTGCCCTTCGGGTGTCCCTCGGCTAATGATACTTCAGCCGGAGGTGGTCGCGTCTGCTTCGATAACAAGTGCAACTGTCACTGGAACTCTTGAAAAAAAATGTGAACCGGATAACAAGGAACGTGACAGTCTAGAAGTTTAATCAACGCATGAATACGAGAAGTGTTTAAGGCTAGATCTCACATCCGTTTTGTGCTAGATTTCTGCACTCTTGCTTACTGTGGCGTTGCGCTCCCGGAGCGCAGTCAATATAAGTCGGCGACTACCACCCCCAAGCTTTGTGTAATCCACAGCAAGAAAATGTTTGCGTTTTGCTGCCAAGTTGCATCACCTGCCACCGATGAGACACCCACTTCATCGATAAGTGGGGTGTGCTAGCTAGCACCTGCTCCGCCCCGGGGGCCGTGTTTGTTGTACTTCGCGTTTCGGATTTGATTAATTATATCGACAACTGTCTTAAGTGGTGTTTACTCAGACTAGTGTTTTTTTCTTTCTTTCTTTTTTTCTAGATACGACTATGATGACTCCAAAGCCGCTTGTAAAATCCTGTAAGTATAATAATTGCAGTTACGAGTACGCTCCGTCAGGGCTCGAACCCCCCATGTCTGTGTGTATGAGTGCATTGTGTTTTCAGGAACTCATAAATTATCCCACACTTAATGAGCATACAATGTTGCCCAGCCTGTGTTTGCCGTGAGTCGGGTATAGATTATAATGCTTACGTTCTGTTCGTTGTCGATATATGTACATATTCAGAACACTTTGCGCAATACGATTTGTATCGGCAAACGCGAACTGGGCTGCTACTAGAGAAACAGTTCACCAACATATGGCAGCAATCACTTTTTGCCGGTCGAAGATTCCCAGCCCGAGAGTTGACTAGCAGAGAAAAGAAAATTGAATTAGACAGGCAAATTAAATAACTGCTTCAACAAAGTTGTCTAGCGATAAAAACAACCCGATAATACTGGGAGTAGATTTATGCAATTAGCGTTTGATTGACAGCTCCTGTTTGTGTAATGCTACAATTTTCCTTAGAGTACAATTAATGCTGAGAACAGCCTGGGGAAAGCTTTTCATGGCTTTTCTCGAGAGTTTTTAAAAGTTTCGGTGTGATTATCTGAAGCACCGGTAAGGTTTTACGTTCTTATTACTTAATTTTAAACTAATTCAGTAGATTTCGAGCTTTCTTAAAATCATTGGATCAATCAATCACGAGAAAAATCCCTTTTTCTCAACCCGCGACGACAATGGTTTTTCATAACTGTTTTTAGACATCCTTTCGCTCCAAAGGGTTAACGATTGTTTGCTTCATATGTATCACGATCAATTTGACGTCCCTAAAGTAGAGCATTCTGCCAGGCTGAATTTCCTATCGTTGTATCAGTATGCTGAAGTCTTGCATGAAAACATCTCACTACATGTATTTTGTGCTGCTAATGCAAACACCGTTTAGCATAGTTTTTTTTTCAATAAATTGCACAAATCTAGACTTTGCACAACTGCGCAGCTGCTTAAATATTCATCTAATCAATTAATTAGTTGATGAATATGGAAAAATTAATGGCGAATAAATTGTAAAGTACGATCACCAGCAAGCTATTAAACACTCCATCAGTCGGTTACTAGTCATCCGTACATAATAGCGTGTATTCCTTTTTTACAATTGCAACATTGTACAAATAATATGAATAATTGTAGCATGCTGTTATTACCACAACATGGGAATCAAACACATGGATGTGGCAGTGCGCTCTAGCACGTGCTATCCAGAAAAAAACGTAATAATAATGCAATGCAACGCAACATTTATCGTATTGAATATTGAATTTGAAAACAAAGTCCCAAAGATCAGATCTGAATCGTGCTACAAATTGCACACTTGTAACTTTCGTCTGGCAAACCTTCGTCCGAGCTCTGAAAGAGCTACAAATTATGGCGCCATTCATCAATCCATCACAAAAGCGGAAGTGATAGGTTCCCCTGTCGTGTGTAGGAAAAGTAGCCATGAAACATTAATAAATATTCAAATTGAGCCAGCAGAAACCAGGCAAACGATCAGTGGCGACAGCTTCATCCTATCCCAACAAAGCTTATGTAAATCCTAGCAGGAGCGCGGCAGGAGTTATTTTTCCACCCGTGGCTTCTCGTTCGTTTCCGTCTCGTTGAGAATCATCAATCGAATTTTTGGCCGAGACTACACCCCACGTTTTCGCCTCCACTAATCCTCCAGCAAACAAGCGAGCAAGCAGGCAAGCAAGCAACGAAGCATCCTCGTAGTAAATAGCGGCATCATCTAGACGGGGTGGGAAACTTCGAACCCACTCCAAATTACTTACGTAATATTACGACGCAAATAATTGATGGGTTGGCGGAAGTGTCAGGGCGGTTCGAAAATGGGAAATAAAAAAGTGATGCAAGAACGACAAAACAGCAATTGTTTTGCTTTCCTTGGGAAAGTAACTTTTTTTCCCGTTTCACTCTATATTACTAATGTCGTTAAAAGCTTAGTAAACAATCGAATTCATTTACGAATAAGTACGAAATTGTGGTAGGATTCCGAACGATTTTATTCATTGAGTGGGAAGTGCATGAAATCTATAGCAGCACCATTTCCACCCACATCTTCCGATTGCCAACAATTAAGGTTCCAAACAAGAAGGGCACCAAACGGTCCAGCTGCGCTGAGTAATGGGATACGTGTTGTGCCGTGCCAATGGTACTCGTATTCCTTTATTTTCCTTCGTCGGGAATGTTTCGATAGACTTTTTGCCGAAATGATAGATTTTCCACGCTGCTCGCCTATTAGTATGAACCAGTTTAGTATGAACTAAACACATTATGATGATGGTTCTATGAGAAGGAGTAAACAAAACGAAAATACAGCTGAAGTTAGACCTAATTTATGAGTTGAGTTATTCCATCTAGTGCGATCTTACAACTCATCTAAAAATTAGCTACTTTAATATGCAACATACGCTCTCGTTTGGGTCAAAGTCGTCTGGTAGCCTGAAGCTAGACCTAAGATCAATATCTTCGGTGTCTGCTCTCAAGTCTATCGTTTCACTTTCGCTTTTAAATGTTTGAAAGGGATTGTTCCGAACCGACACGCCGACCTACCGTTTTACAAAAGTTTGTTTTTTTTCACGGTAGAATCTTAAATTATACTTAGTCAGACCAGCACCACGTAAAGCTACTTTCCACGTAAGACTAATTTCATTGCCTTGCCGACATAATTATCACTTGGTTAAGAGAAAAACTTATTGATTAATTTAATTAAGGTTTATGCCGCGAGAAAAGGCTTTATGCTAGGATGTTGTACTTTTTGTACATCTGGGTAGTCTCATTAAGCTAAAATTAGACAGGTAAAATTAGATAAAAACTTTCATTTTATATATTTAGAATCATCTAAAAGTAACTGTTATATACTAGCTGATTGTCGATCTTACTCGGCCCCTTGTCTCTCAGCTACTTGTACAGCTGTTATTGTAACGAAAATTCTCATAATGCAAGAAACAAACCCCTTTTCTTCATTTGAATGTGTCTATTCCCCTTGTCAGCACCCCCTCGCCTCCCCTGTTGTCTATTAACCGCTGTTAATTCTGTCTTTTCAGTGATTACTTATAGAGCGAGATAGTCTGTTTTACGTTTTTGAACCGCCCCCTAGTCAATGGCCACCTTATCGCTCTCTTTAGGAACCTCCACTTTTTATCCAGCCTCTTGTACAACTGCTATCTGTCCAAATGTAAGAGAAATGCACTCATTTACCCATTTGAATCTTCGTCCCCCTTGTAAGAGACCGCCCCACATTTTTTCAACTCCGGCGCTGATTCTTGCATGTCAAAGAACATGTGTTTCTAGTTTTGATGAAGAACCGTCCAGGCGTTCCTGAGCTATGGCGGAACATCCATTCATACTCGCGTTCCTCATTGGCTCCTCCCAGTCAGCCCCCACCCCCTTCTGTTCGGTAGTCACTTATGCATCTGTTTGCTCTCGGAAAATGCCTATGACGGAAGGCAAAAGCTTTTTCCTTTTTCATATATCTCTCCGTGGAGAACCCCTCTTCAAAACCCCCTCCCGCATTCTTGTTTCCCAGCCACTTGTGCAACTGTAATCGGTCTAAATGCAAGAGAAACGCAACCCCTTTCACTTACTGGCCTGACCTCCCTCACTTTTTTGGAACCAACTCCTAAATTTGGTGGAGAACGGTCAAGGCGTTCTGGAGTAATGCCGGAACATACATACAAACCTACAAACTCGCCCTCATTATTATATAACGGATCATGGAAAATTTACAGTAAAATTTTTTTTTCGACGAAATATATTTTTTCACGTTCTATAATACAAAAAATCGACACGTGGATCATTCCACGTCAAGTGTCCGAATCCCATGTAATCAGCCTTCTCGGATTTGAACCACGTTTTGTCAGATTGTTCGTTTCAGGTCAGCAACCCTTAAGTTTAGGCCGAATGGACGTTCCCTCAATTAATGGGAGCTCCTCCTTTTTTAAAGATAAGGCACGTTTTTGTGAAACCCTCATTTTATATATTCAAAGGAAATTCCTCAAGAAATCCGAAAAAAAATTAGTTTTTAGTGGAAAATGCTGGATTATTTTCTCTATGAGTACAAATATACTCTATTATGTTCCCTAGTTGTTTTTACGTAAGAATCACTCACCACGTGGTATTCTTTGCGCATCCAGCAGATACAGCAATTTGAACCAACCAGCGCAAGTTTTTGCATAAACAATCAAGAGTAGGAGAGTGTCGTCGTGGTTGGGCCACGTTTTGGCGTTCGCCCATAACTTTCGTTTCAGAAGGAATTTTGGAAATCTAAATACATCGTTGCAAAGGTCTAAGAATAAGATATATTTCCGGAAAGCTTTGAGCTGATTGCTTGAAAAATAAAAAAGTTATAGGCATTTACGTGAAGACAAAAAATGTTGTCATAGTCGGGTCATGTTGTACAGGTTGGGCCACCGCAGAAAATCCAAGACATACGTATTGAAATTCTATATAGAGACATGAAAAGAATGGATTCCGGGAACAACGACTCATATAGGCTCATATAACCTATTTTTAATTGCATTTTTGCGAATTTTTGGCATTCATCTAAAATCAATATTGCTACAATCGCCTTTTCCGAAGTGTACAACTACAATAAAAATCTAGGTTTTTATCGTACTAGCCTAGGTGCTACATTCCGTTATCGAAACTTGACCTTCTGTTTTTATACGACAGACTTCGCAGCCAGCTGTTAGAGTACAGGACAATTGACAATTGTATCGTACTAATTTTGCTTTATTTCATCAAATTTTACGTGACTGACATTCTCTAGCGATTATTGCGCTTCTGCACTTAAAATTATGGTGGCCCAACCATGACTACTCAAGTGGCCCGACCTTTACAAATAGCACTTTTCTAGTTTTTCCCCTTAGCCTTCCCAAACACCTTACTGGAGGGGATTTTTCTATAGTCTTCGTGTGCAGCACAACACACTTCATACATTTTCTAAATTTATCTCGATAATTGCATTTCATGAATCATTTCTGGAAGAAAAGTTCATTGCGCCTGGAAAACTTTTTTTGTAAGATTTAGTCACTGAATTCAGTACGAGTGTTTTGAATACACGATTGAAACTCACAATATTGTGAAAAGTTAGCTATCACTGTAAGAAGTTTTACAATGGTTGTAGCATAGGTATCATGAGTTACTAAAACTGTAAAATCTTGATGGCCCGACCATAACAGTGGCCCGACGATAACGACAATACCCTAATATTACATTTTCTTGAAGTAGGGAGTCTCTATGCAATGTAAAAACACTTTGTGCTATCGTAGAATCATGTATACAGTATATAATAAAGTTTTAGTATAGTATACCATACCTCCTCTTGATTGATAGCGACCCTAAAATGTCCCACAGAATAATTAATAAATTTTCAGCAGTCTCCGTAGTCGTGCGGCATATGCACATTAAATTTAATCGTGGATGTCAATGCGCCATCGAAATTTCGCGATTTTTAAAAAGTAGCTGTTTGAACTAAGTGAATATGTTCAGTTAATCAAACTCAATTCCTAGCCAACTCATTTTAGTTGGTTCCTGTGACATGAAAACCGATTGATAATAACTTTCTTTCGGCTATACACTTAGCTGTGATGAATTTTTGTTTGCGAGCTAAAAGAAATCTGATTCATCATGGTGTTACCGTTTTAATAACTCTGTAAAACTAACAGATTTATTGCGGTTTGACAAGCAACTTTGATAAGACCAATTTTTGATTGGTGCGTTATGGTAAGTTTATAAAAGACGTGGTGCAGCCAACTAGTTTTATAGCGATTACATAAGCACCCCCATTAATTTGCTTTATTAACAGTTTTATTATGGTTTTATAGCTAGCTATAAGTGTGTTTTGACTCGTATCTTTTTAGTATGGCGTTTTATTATGGTACTAGCTGACCCGACAAACTTTGTATTGCCACAAATTAAACTGTGTTGTACATAAATCGTGAATCTCGGATGACATTTGTCACAATCTCGAGTTTCGCAAGTTTGTGGGGAGCTCATGGGTGTTTTAATATACAAATTTTCCTCACAGTAAAGTAGAAAACAACTCCCCCTATTGTTTAGTCTGATAAAATAAAGCGGATAGCATTTAAATATTTGCCATCATTACAAACCATTTCGCCAAATACCATTTTGCGGAACACCAATTCTCGGTTGACCATAACGCGGAATTTAGAGTTTCGCAGAACACCATTTCGCGAAAAACCTCACGCGAGGTTTCTCGAGTTCGATTAGTTTTCGAGTTACGCAAAATTTTGTTTTATTTGTATGACAGTCCTTATCTCCCTACCACTGGGGTTTGGGATCTCAAACCATCATAAAAAAAGTTCCTGCCTCCAAAACCCCCCACATGCCAAATATGGTTACATTTGCTTGATTAGTTCTCTAATTATGAGGATATTTGTATTTCATTTGTATAGGAGCCCCCCCCCCCACACTATTGAAGGGGAAAGGGGTCATAATTCTTGCCTCCAAAAGAGGGGAGAGGTCTCAATCCACCGTAGAAAAAAAATTTGCCTAAAAAAACACCCACTTGCTAAATTTGGTTCCATTTGCTTGATTAGTTCTCTAGTTATGAGGATATTTGTATTTCATTTGTATTGGAGCCATCCCACTATTGAAGGGGGGAGGGGTCATAATTCCCCTCTTAATAAGAGAGGGGTCTCAATTCACCATAGAAAAAAAAATTTGCCTACAAAAACACCCACTTGCCAAGTATGGTTCCATTTGATTGATTCTCGAGTTAGGAGGAAATTTCTATTTCATTTGTGTAGGAGCCCCCTCTCCTAAAGTGGGGAGGGGTCCTAATTCACCATAGAAATAAATCTTGTCTCCAAAAACACCCACATGCCAAATTTTGTTCCATTTGCTTGATTAGTTCTCGAGTTACGCAGAAATTTGTGTTTCATTTGTATGGGAGCCCCCCATTTTAGTGGGGGAGGGATCTCTAACCATCATAAGAATCTTCCCTGGCCCCAAAAACCGCTACATGCGAATTTTTACGCCGATTGGTTCAGTAGTTTTCCATTCTATAAGGAACATCCCGACAGACAGACAGAAATCCATTTTTTTTATAAAATAAAATCAGAGGTAATCATTAGTACCGCAACAAAACCTTTATAAAACTCAAGTAAAACCAAGTGCTTTGGAATTGTTACTTGGACATGGGTAGTTTAAAACACTTATAATTTTCCTCGCAGAAAAGTAAAAAACAACTGCCCCCATTGCTACGGCAGATATAATAAAGCTGATAGCATTTAAATATTCGCTGTTATTGTATAACATTTCGCTGAATACTATTTCGCGGAAAACCAACTCTTGGTTGACCATAATGCGGAATATATTTCGCGGAAAATACCATTTCACGAAAAATCTTTTCGCAGAAAGTACCATTTTGCAGGTGTGATCATCTCCTTACTCGCTGTCTCTCGTTCGGACCCAACTTAAGGAAAATAATAGAGGTCAGTAGACCTAAGAAAACAAATAAACCTAGACGAATATTTGTATGAGAGCCCCTTCTTCCAGAGGGAGGGGTCTCTATCCATCATAGAAAAAAAAATCTGCCTCCAAGAGCCCCCACATGCTAAATTTCGTTCTATTTGCATGATTAGTTCTCTATTACGCACAAATTTGTGTTTAATTTGCTTGGGAGCTGCGCCTTTCATAGAGGGAAGAATCTCAAACCACAACAGAAAAAATCCTGACTCCGGAAATCCTCACAAGGCAAATTTGGTTCCATTTGCTTTATGTGTTCTCGAGTTATAAGGAAATTTGTGTTTAATTTGTATGGGAGCCGCTCCTTCTAAAGGGGGGACGGATCTCAAACCATCATAAGAACCTTCCCTAGCCCGACCAGGGTGTTACCGTTTTAATAGCTGTATAAAACTAACAGATTTTTTGCGGTTTGGCAATCAACTGAATAAGATCAAGCGCAGCCATCTCGATTAATCGTGGTAATATTAGCAACCACAATAAATTTGATTTAATTACAATTTTACTGTAGTTTTATAGCTAGCTATTAGCGAGTTTTGGCTTATATCATGTCAGAGGTAATGACTGATACAGTAATAAAACCTTTAAAAAATTCAAATACAAATTGGAGTAGCGAATGACTGCAAAACAGTCAAATGACTGGCAGTCGCAACGCTATCGAAAAGCAACCGCGCTATCGTATGATTCAATACTACAAAAAACAACCACTACATGTGCATAGAAGAAGTCGGTCGGACTCCGGCCAATACAAACGAACATTTTGCTTGCGCCGGACCGACTCCGGGTGACAAACTATTACTGTGAGCAGCCGATTTGGAGACAAAAAGAGAAACGAAACAATACGTCATCTTAGCTAGCTCTTCCAGTCAGTTTGCAGTTTAGATGCTTCAAATGAACGCGCAAAGCGGGAGAGCGACTGTTGACTTTTCCTGAGAGGCCGCATGAATTATAAGACGGCAGCAGCGCAAGCGGCAGATTTATTGGATTCAAAAAACAGTCAAATGATCGTTCGAAAAGCGCAACTTGAATGCGGAAAGCGTACGCATTCACGCAGTCACATTCAACTTGCGATCCCTTTTGAAGCCCTGGTTCTGTCCTGTCTACTTTTCCGTGCTACAATTACGATCGCCCAGGCACTCTGTTGAAAAAAGAATGATGATCTATGCTTCTTGGCTCTCTTTTACATCATTCAGAGTAAGAAGATTGTTTCACAGTAGCTAGTTCATATACGGCATCTGTCGTCTGTGTTTGGAAAGTTGAGCAATCGCAGATAAAATGTATCGAAGATTTACTCCTTCTTACTTATCATCAACTTTTCACTTTTTGTCAAGAACTGGGCACCACTGCAGTAGTTTGAATTAATTTACACAAAACTGAGACAAGGTGAAAAATTTTTCAAATTAAATGGAGATTAAATATGAGCTAAACGTCCACTTTTCAACAGTGTTCTTACTCCTTTTATAGTGATGATTATCTATCGTGGAAAGCTAGCATGGAAAGGTAAACGAACGACTACTAAAATTTACCGACCTGACCTGACTGAATTCTAATATTTGATGTCGGTTCACAAATCCCGGATATCCAATAACAAGTCCTAAATCTAATCGCAGAGGAAATCCTCTCGGTAGGTTGATGTTCGAAACAGAACAGATAGAAAACATAATCTGAACAAGATGGAAGCCTATTTCCTTCAAATGCCTACCGCCTAATCTTGCTTCTACAAGCTTTACCATGGAATGAAGTGAAACGAAATGAAACCGTTCAGATTAATGTATAGTAATTCACGTTTTCCGTCCAGTCCAACACCAGTATGGAAGTTTTCCAAATCACCTTTCAGTTTTAGGAGATTAGCTGCCATTCCTGACAGAAAGTATTAGACGGGTAAAAGGTTTCGCGTGGGTTCTTACTATTGGTTATGATTTCCAGATTTTTACTAAGAAAAAGCGAACTGACACTGAAGGCGTACTTTTACATCGTCTTTGAACCGTTAGACCTTTTTCGATTTACAGTACAAATTAAATGTGATAAATGAAAACTGTTCAATTTCTTTGACCAATAAGTTGCTAGATGGAGCAACACTGTTGCTAAAATACGATCTAACAAAAATGCACAAGATAACGGAGCAAGCAAACAGTTAGCTTTTCACAAGCAGACGGCAGTAATCGGCTTATTGTGATTATGTTTTTACCGGCACGGACCCCACCCTGTTAGCGCACTTTGAACTTGAACGACAACAGAATCACAACAACCTGATTATTTCGCTCCTCGGTGGTCGTGTTGGAATATCTGTTTTGCTACACTGTTTGCAATTATCCTTTCCGCTTAACATATTACGCAATCAGTCCAGACTGCACGCCACTGCACTGCTGGCAAAACACATGTTCATTAGGTAAATCACACGAAGCGCACCTTTAAAGTTTGGTGTTAGGAAGAGAATCATTTCTTGAAGATAGCAACTAGTAGGTATTTAGTTTTTTATTACTGCTGTAGGCACCACAAAGTATTACATGCCAGTCCAGTTTTTATTAAATGTACAATATTAAATAATAACATTGTCAGTTTCATTCCGTTTTGTTGCCATTTCACTTGGATATTCATGTAACGTGATTCCTCAACGTCAAATATGTGGGTAGAGGCGGTTTATTTTTTACAGCATTATACCCTTACTGTCAAGATCAAATGCTTCACATGATATTTTTCTTCCATTTTAGCACACATCCATCACGCATCTTTCAGGGTAATGAACAGATTTTCGTCTGTTTATTTCAATAGGGCTCACCTGACGATTTCCCTCGTTTAATAGTCGAACATTGTCAAACTACCCTGGAGCTGATTAGGCTCGCTGCCTTGCTCTTCGGAGCAAACCAATCCACCTAGCTGAATTAGTTTACCACCTTCTGATTTCGCTAAACTTTTTAATAAATCTAAAACATATTGGTGTTTTAGTTTTTTTTCGAAATTTGAAATATGTACAAGTTTAATCATAAAATCGCAAGCAAGAATAAGATTCCCACACTACCTACTCCACCGGAACCAAGAAGGGTAGAAAAATTAGCTGTGCCACCGTCTGGCGCCTCTTGGCAGCAAGTAGAAAGAATCCTTCCCCTGGGACTCGAAATCCCGCACATCACTCTCATCGTTCTCGAAAACACTTAACGAAAGCCTTTTTCTCCGTTTCTATTAAAGTTGGGTAAACACGCTTGGAACCGGTACGCAAATTGAAACACGATTTCTTACTAAACACGTCAACCACGTCGACATGTTCCCGTGAGATTAGGGCCCGCCTCCGGCGGTGCCCCGGGCCAAGTAGCCGTGAAACTCGTCCGGGGTTGCTTACGATGCGATGGTTGGCTCAAGGTGGTTCGAAACGTTTAAAAATTTCCACCACCTTTCGCGCGGGCACACCTGCCTGCCTGGCATTTGAATTTACAATTTTCTCCCACGTTGCTGGAAAAGGATGGGTCTTTTGGGCGGGCTCTCTGGAGATTTCGATGAGAAGGATGAAAAATAAAGATTGTTTTTTTTTGTTCCTTTTTCTCAAATGTGTCACTTTTAAGCATGGCAAACAGAGTAGATTCAATCAATTGTTTTTTTCTCTATAAGCGTCTGGTTAACCATTTTATGAATATGTAGATAAATTTGTGTAGTTTATTTGTCCGAAGTATATGAATGGCAAAGATAAACTCAATGGCAAGGTTGATTTGAAAAGTTGTTCCACTTTGATTATCTGCACCCTTGGTGGCTAATAAATTTCTTTCATTTCGTTGCAAATCATTTTTCTTGTATGCTTCTGTCGGTGGCTAACGCCCAAGAATGTGATATGATAAGAAACTGCCTTGATCGAAATTTCAAATGATACTTCAGGACAGCAAGTTCTATTCCATTTCACTGAAATTGGATTAGATTAAAGATGGAAATATGCAAATGAGTCAAATATTTTTGGCTTTGCTTTCCTCAGCAGCGGTAGGTTCAGTTTGGCAGCATTTTAAAGGACATAGATAGAGAACATGGATACTTGTTGATTCTCTTATGTACCACACTTAGGAGTTAGGAGTTGAGACAAGTTGTTTTTCTCTAGCACCAATCCCCGGTCTGAAGAGAAGTTAGCACGGTGCATTTGTCGAACATCAGTTGAAAAATCTTGTTTCTGCATTCGGCATTGTGCTACCGTTGAAAGAGGTTAACACTGTCATGTTTGGTGGTTTCAGTTCATCAAACATCAATAGCCAAGCCGGAAACTATGTTAAGAAGCTGAAATAATACGCTACAAAATCACACAAAAACTTTCTTGATTCTACATCAACCATGCGATTGTTTGGGCACCACTCTCTTCAGTTTTTTCAAGTTTCGAAATGTTGTCTTCTATAATTTAGCTGAAAAAAATGAAGTGAAGTGAACGTTCACTGAGCTACCAATAAACTAGCAGCATTGTAACACCGTAAATACAAAAGATATAGCAAAACTTGATTCAACAATATTGTGGATAAAACTAGTTTTTCAAACGTCCGATTTAAAAGTTGGTCAAATTTTGCTAGGCTGAGACGGTACTACCAAATGAATCAAAATTGAGTTAAAGTGATGACCACCCTGCTCACAACCCATTTACCATTTTACATTACTTCTCACTTTGCACTACTGAATACTCACTTTTTACTATGCTTCTTCTTCTTCTTCTTCAGCATAAAGCCGGGGTGGCTCGTGCTGTTTCAAGCACTCGTCTCCATTCAACTCCGTCTTGGGCCACTAGTCGCCAATTTCCTAGTCGTCTCAGAAGTCGCAAATCGCTTTCGACCTGGTCGAGCCATCATGCACGTTAGGCCCCCCTCTTCCTGGTGCCGGTGGGGTTGCTGAAGAGGACTATTTTCGTCGCACTGTCGTCCGGCATCCTTACGACGTGTCCGGCCCACCGTAGCCTGCTAACATTCGCTAGATGTACGATGGGAGTCTCCCCAGGCAGTGCCTGTAGCTCGTGATTCATACGCCTCCGCCACTCTCCGCTTTCAGTTTGTACTCCGCCAAATATCGTCCGCAGCACTTTCCGCTCGAACACGGCAAGGGCGCGTATGTCCTTCGTTAGCAGCGTCACGGCTGCAAGTCCATAAAGAACCACCGGTCTAATAAGGGTTTTGTACATTGTTAGCTTCGTGCGGCGGCGTATGCTTCTTGATCGTAGCGTTTTACGAAGGGCTAAGTAGGCCCGATTTCCCGCTAGGATGCGCCGCTGGATCTCCTTACTAGTGTTGTTGTCCGCGGTAACCAGCGATCTCAAATACACGAACTCCTCTACCACTTCTAGTTCGTCGCCTTTAACGGTTACGGTCCGTGGGAGACGCGCGTTTGTTTCCGTTGAGCTTCTTCCTTTCACGTATTTGGCCTTTAACGCATTTATTTTTAGCCCAATTCTCCTAGACTTCGCTTTCAGTCTGGCGTAGATTACCTCCGCCGTCTCAAAGTTCCTGGCTATGATATCGAAGTCACCTGCAAAGCCTAGAAGTTGGCTAACCCTTGGTAAAAATCGTGCCTCTCGTTTCGATGTCCGCTCGTCGGATCACCCCCTCAAGAACGATGTTGAACAGCATGCAGGATAAATCGTCACCTTGTCTCAACCCTCGCCGCGACTCGAAGGGACTCGAGAGTGTCCCAGAGATACGTACGAAACACATCACTCGATCCAATGTAGCTCTCAGTTTGTCCGGAAAACCATGTTCGTGCATTATCTGCCATAGCTTGTCTCGATCGACTGTATCGTATGCTGCTTTGAAATCAATAAAGATGTGATACGTGGGCACGTTGTAAAAATTTGGTCCGTAGTTGCGCGAGCCCCCATGAAACCCGCTTGATAATTCGCTACGAAATTTTGTGCTATCGGTGACAACCGGCGTAACAGGATCTGGGAGAGTTCCTTGTAGGTGGCGTTCACCAGCATAATACCACGATAGTTGCAGCAGTCTAGCCGATCACTCTTTTTGTAGATGGGACAAACCACTCCTTTCATCCATTCCTGCGGTAGCTTTTCCTCCACCCAAATCCTCGAAATAACTCAGTGTAGGGCCTTTGCTAGCGTTTCTCCGCTATGTTTATGAAGCTCTGCCGGTAGGCGGTCCTTCCCAGCGGCTTTATTGGCCTTCAGCAGCCTGATTTCTCGTTTGACTTCCTAGGTTAATTTCCGTTCCGCCTCCTTCTGCGACTTCGCCATTGAGGTGATCATCGAAGAACTGCTTCAATTGGTCGACCACCTCTCGCTCGTTTGTCATTAGATTCCCTCCCTCGTCCCTACATATGTCAGGTTTCGGTGTGTAGCCCTTCCGAGTTTGGTTCACCTTCTCATAAAACTTGCGCGTGTCATTAGCTCGGAATAGTTGTTCTAATTCTTCACGATTTCTGTTCTCCGTTTGGTGCTTTTTCCTCCCCAGGATCGTGGTCAACTGGTTCCTAGCTCGTCGGTATTTGGCCAATACATAGATAATTTTTCCAAGCAGAGTTTTCCCCACCACCGCTTGTTAGCATTCCCCATCAAACTAATCATTTTGTGTACTCCGAGGCTCAATACCTAGTGTCGCGGTACTTCTCCCTTTTTAATACTCATTTCATGCTTCTCACTTCTTATTATTGATTTGTCACTACTTGCACTACCATACCCGCTTTTCATTACTCACTTCTCACTACTCACTTCACACTTTTCATTTCTCATTACTCATTTCTCACATACTTCTAACTATTCACATACATCCCACCATTCACTTCTCATTACTCATCTAAACAGTAGTGATCGCATCGACTCTCTTCCTTGCCAAACATTCAGTGGCAATAAGCAATGGTCTTCTGACCTTTTGGTTCATGTCTGATTGGTCTCATGTATATTGGGCCTCGTTTGGCAGCGTTGTCAAAACTTGCTGAAGAAAAATTAGGAATAGCGTGTCATTCCAAAAAATTAAAATACGTGAACGTCATGAAAAAATGAAAGATTTTGAACGCCTCTGTCAATTATGAATGGATTTTTGGTGATTTGAATACCAATCGATTCATAATACACTGAAGTCGCTTTTTACGCGACTATTTTTATGCGAATTTCGAAATTTACGCGGTTTTACGCGATTTTCGGTATTTACGCGATTTTCGGAATTTACGCGGATGTAGTAGTAGTAGTAGTAGTAGTAGTAGTAGGGGAAAGCCACCATCATTTCAAGGACTTGCCAATGTATGTGGGTAAAATTACAGTAGATCCAAATTTGATTATCAAATGAATTTCACACTAATGTTGTTACAGAAGGGCCAAAAGGGATTGGGCGGACCCACAAGCAGAGGCACTTGTGCGCATTCCGGGGTTATAAGAGTCGCCTTCCAGCATTAGGATCCTTCCATGTAATAATCAATTTCGCTGTACCAACTTTAACCCACGTGATGATTTGTTTGTTTTGAATTGAGAAGTGCCATATTTGCTTCAGACCTTAAGGGGGCATAGTACTTTTTACACCATATTTTTTGCCTTATTTCAAATATTTTTTTCTCGATAACGCGAAAAGCGAATCGATTCGGGTTTATTGCTTGCTAAACATTGCACTTTATACTAATATTTGCAGTTTTGTTTGCATATGTGAACCTCTTCCCCTCTCCCCTACGGCTCCTTGAACATGATCATTCGAAAAAAACATGATTTGCGGTACCATGGATTGGCGCTGGGGGGCTTATCCGAGTTGAAAAATTCCAAAACGACATGAAAGAATATTAAATTATCTCGTGTTTGACCTATCCTTTTTTTAAAATACGAACGCATAACAAAATGACGGACATTCAAACAAAAAAGTAAGGTTTTTAGCCGAAAAAATTGACTTTAAACATTGCTTAAAAATACAAAAATTGTAATATCGAAAAAAGGATGGGTCAAACACTAGATAATTTTGTTAGCTTTGAAACAAAAAAAGAATCATGAGAATTGCTTCAGCCTTTCTTGAGATATTTATGGTACCGACTTTCAAAACCTGGTTTCGAGAAAAACGACGTTGAAGTTTTTATTCGCTGTGTAATCGCTCCAGACATGCGCGGTACAAATAGCTGTAACTTTGTCAATTTTTGGAATTCATCGAAATGACTTGAAACACATATGGTCAAAATGTTAATCTTTCGAAATAATCAATAAAAAAAATTTCGATTTTTTTAAATTGAAAAAGTACTATGCCCCCTTAAGGATTCAGGTTGGCAATCCACTCCGTCATCCAGCCTTCCGCATTTATGATATCAATAATAATACTGTTAATAATATGATATTAAGATGAAATGTGGTATATATGGTAAAAATAGAACAATCTCACCAGCAGTCCTTCGTATGGAATAGAGTAGCGTCCTTCAAGGTTCCATAAATGCTTCTAATAGTTAATTTAATTTTTCATTCTGGTATCCATGTGCAGTATTAAAACTCGTTTTGGCCAAGGTTTTTACTATATAGCAGGAGATGCTTCATAAGCTAAAACGAAAAAAATAATTAAAATAACTTATTAGGCTTACCTGTTAGCTAGGCCGTGTGGCTTCGCCGTCTGCCCAAAACCGCGGTTTTGAGACCAGGCAGCCGGGAACCTCCCAGCAACGCACCTCCTAGCTTGGCTACTCAATAGAGCATTACCAGGTATGACCACGTGGAGGCGCTAGGTAGGGGCTTGGGATGGCTAGAGCTATATTGGACGCTCTTCATTTGCCTTCCCCATTTCATACCCATTTTCGGAATTTACGCGGATGTGCTCAAAACGTCTATTTTATCGCGTAGTGTTGAAATCGACAAAGTTTTTTTTTTACGCGAAATTTTGGAATTTACGCGGTTTTTTTTACGCGAATTTCGGAATGTACGTGGTTTTTTTACGCGAATTTCGGAATTTACTCGGTTTTTTTACGCCGGACGTATCCTTCGCGTAAAAAGTGACTTGAGTGTAGATGTGTACAAATAGGTGGTTTTTAGAGCAGTTTTCATTTTCAATCTCATTAAATAGTGAAAATTAACGAAAAGTTTCTTGGTCAAGCAGGAACGACAGTTAAATATACCATCTGCTTAGTGTGGTTTCCTTTTACAGGAAAGTAACAAACCCCCCCTCCCCCCGTCCCTACAAGTCGAATATACTTTACCACGTTTTAACATATACCAATTTGATATCTATGCTTGGGAGTTATGCCAGGGTGCAAACCAACTTTATCGTTTGAACATTTAACCTAGTCCAATTTGATGTCCTGAAAGTAAACAATTTTGGTAAAGCGTAAAACCATCCTTTGTCTTTAACCGATTTTATCTTTAAACATTGAATCTAGTCCTATGTGATGTCCTGAAAGTGAAAGGTCATAGAAAAATGATCGGTCATCCTTTCCCTTTTGCCAGATTGCATCCATATACTGCAAGAATTTATTCGGAACTATTGTCTTGCAGTGAACAGGGCTAAGGGGATATTCGCGCATGTGACGTGATCAGATATGGAAAAAAAACTACAAGGTATACAGCCCTAAGGGTTGTACGAAAGGGTGACGTAGGACTATATCATCATTAGACCAAAGACTAATGTAAATTGCATTTGTGGCATATGTATGTTTATAAGAATATGTGAGTGTCATTGTTTAAGTGAATGTTTGAAAGAGAAGAACGAAATATTCAGATTGAATTCTTCATTGAATGCAATGGTGGCTTTGAAAATACATGGACGGAGGTTCATAAGTACAACGCCTGCAACCATTGAGACATAGAGATTTCTTTTAAAAATCACTTGTGTGCATCATAAATGTTGAAATACTAATGAATAACCAGCCCACAGATTATTGTATTAAATATGATATTCGTAGCTTAACAGTTTTTAATAGTCTTACTTTAACTCGCTAGTGGCGTTTAAAAGGGTCATTGGTTACAAATAACATTAAAGCCAAAACACGTTCATCGCAAATATGACGTGCCATTCGAATGTCCTTCTCTTTTGACATGAATGACAACGGGCACGTAAGTTAGCGACGTCGATTCACTACTTTTATTCCGAGAAGGTTTTACAAGTTTACTTTCACAGCTAATCACCGTTGCTATCCGTGCTATCATTAAATCACCGCTTGTTACATAGCAGAAAATATGGCACATACGCAAAAATTTCTGTTTCCTTTGTATGAGAGTCCTTATCCTCCTACCACAGGGGGGAGGGTCTCAAACCATCATAAAACCCCCGCATGCAAAATTTGGTTCTATTTGCTTGATTATTTCTAGAGTTATGAAGAAATTCGTATTTCATATGTATGGGAGCCGCCCCCTCTTAGCAAGGGAAGGGTTCTCAGTACACCATAGAAAAAATTTTTACCTCCAAAAACCTCCACATGCAAAATTTGGTTCCATTTGCTTGATTACCGTCAAACGGGGTAACTTGCAACAGCGTTGTAACATGCAACAACACTATATCGATCCAATTTACTGTACTTTTTGATCTTTTATTTCAATTTTTAATCTATATCAGTCACTGAATCTTGTTGTTAACAGTTCAAAGAAGCCGTAGATACTGTTATGTTGATTTTCTGCTGTTTTGATGATTTTTAAAAAATTCCACAAGATGGTGCCAAATTCATCGTCAATTTTTCGTCAGTAGAACGTTTGTTTCGCCCACAAGCACTTCAAATAAAAGAAGCCTAACATACATTTTTATAGTAAAATGAACAATAAGGAAACAAAGTAGTCGATTTATGATGACTAGTTTTGTTTATCTTACTTATTACCACATTATTCGTAAAACAAGTACTTAAACGGGGTAACTTGCAACAGCTGGTAGATATAAAAAGCTGTGTTCCGTTAACTTCACGAAGCAAGTTAGCATTTAATTTTGCATCTAACAATACTAAAGCATACCTGAAGAGTGTAAGATACTTTCGGTAAGTCGGAAATATGCTAGTTTTTCTCTGGATATACTGAAAATAGCCATAGAAGAGGCCAAAAAGAAAATAACCTCACTGAGAGAATCGACCAGCAATATGACAGTGTCTTATTACGATCACTCGTAACGTAATGAACATTCATATATTACGTAACCAAGGTATCGATGATTTTTAACTCTTCCGCTCCACTTCATGACGCGATTTTGCATAGTGGATATACGACGTATAATGTGTTATTACACAACTCCCGCTTCCCTAAGTGCGTTACGAAATCTGTGAATGGTTCTTACAGAAGGCAGTTCTAAAGGATCCAGACAAAAAATATCAACTGCATGAATAATATAAAAAGTTATTTCTGTAATTTCCGTTACAGGGCACATAACTTTTTTTTCACCAACTTGACATGGGACATTTATGCGTATATTCATAGCAAAAGCATTAAAAATCGCAAGTCGGATTATCATTTGCATATTCGAGTCAAAAGAAACTCATACAAATCTTTAAATTCGTTGAATTTCCAAAAAATATTGCTTGTTGCAAGTTACCCCATTTAAGGAGTTACTAGCAACAAATTAGTTAAAAAATTCTACAACAGCCAATATTGAACGTATATTTTTTCTCAATATGTGAAATTGTTCTATGCTAGACCTAATAACTTTGTATTAATTAAATGTCCTCAAATGTACTACAGATAAGTTTTCACTTGCACTCATAGTTGAAAACTGTTGCAAGTTACCCCGTTTGACGGTAATTCTCGAGTTTTGAGGAAATTTGTGTTTCATTTGTATAGGAGCCCCTCCTCGTACGCCCTCCCTAAAATTGCTCTCTTAGCACCCCATTGTTGCTGGTAATTTTATCTATCCAACGACATATAAATTGTTCAGTTTCGTTCAGTAGTTTAGTAGTTATTACTATTTGAAATCTTTCATTCAAACGTTACACCTCTATTTTCGTTTTCACAAAGTGCTACCCAGTCCTAGTATAGTAAACAAAGACATAGTCCTACGTCAAAAATCGCTTCTAGCGATCAAGAACACAGAAGCGATCGGATTCAGATTCATTGACATCACTACTTGTAAGCGACAAATACTTTGTCGCGATCTGTACAGATTATGACAAACCTCATATCTGCTCATGTGCATTGATTGGTTGCGTTAAGAAATATAAAAGATACAGACGATCGGTTGTGTGCAGTACGTGAATCTGAATAACATCTGAACAACATGAGTACCTTTTTTTCTTGCAGATAGGGGAAATTCAACACTGCGAACTGCGATCGGCTGCTACGAGTTATTGAGAGAACAAAATTTTGTGATCAAAGCTGAAGATTCACTGTTTGTCATGATCTGTACAAATCGCGAGCTGCCTTATCCAAGAATACTTTTTGGGCGTTTCATTTGCTGCTTTGCGTCAGTTAGCTGCTTGCAGTCTTATTTACATAGTTTCAATTGTGTTTCTGTCAAGTATGCAAATAGCTGAAAAGTAGAGTGTAGAAAGAAATTAGTAAGATGCAGAGGACGTTAGCTAATTGATATTCTAGATGGCTGTCCACATGTTAAGACAATTATACTTCAGATCAATCTATCAAATGATCAACAATTTCGTGGAAGTTGGCGAATGTGAATCAGTGTTGTAAATGATAACCCAGAATAGTTATTTATTTTTTGGTTCAACCGTAGTTGTAAGCAAGCTCCTTAAGTAAGCTTACTTAAAGTAGTTGCTTAAAGTTGACTGGTGCTACACGTCATGGAAAAATTGTCAAAATGCAAAAGCATCGCCAATTATTAGAAGATGTGTAATTGTGACCTAATGATTTATCTCTTAGTGGAACCATAAATTCTATGAAACTGATAAAAATGATATACAAAGTAAAGACATTTAGGATATTTAAGCTTAGCTTAATGTTACAAATATAAATTATAATTATAGTAAATTATAATTTTGCGTAACAAACTACCTAACATTTTCAAATTGTCAAGCATTGTCGAATTGTACCTGCATTTGTAGTTCTACGTGAACACCTTGTTCGTTCCCCTAGGCACAGACCTCCATACTTTTATTTCTTATTGGAGGAGTAAATGTATTAGAATGAAAATTGATGGAACTGAGTAAAATGCTACGTGAAAAATAATTGATTGAACATATGGAGCTTGAATCGACAACTCTCAGTCTCCGGTCGACTGTCTTAACCAATTACACCACTTGTCTCACTTCTTTTTTCCTCTTTTCCAGAAACAGGGATGATTCCTCCTCAGGGTAAAAAAAGAGAAGAGAAAAATAAACACTTTACTCAGTCGCGATTTATGCTGCTCCGTTTTGTTTGAACTTTACTCTTTTTTACTGATCACGATTGCTCAGCAACCTGCACAGTGTTCTTCTCATTGAGGTGTAAACTGAGCAACAAAATGTTAATACACTTTTTGGCTGCCCATGAATGGCACAAAAAAACTGTTTAGAATTCTCGCAGCGGCAACAGTGCAAAAAATGTTGCATACGACGATAGTGGATGATAGATATGGCAACAATGTAATTCCCGTGCCGTAGCTTGCTGCAGTACGAGCGATTTCGAAAGTTTCTCATTTTTCGCACAATGAGAATCTAAAGTTTGTTTATATTTCTCTTTATTTTTGGTCTGTTTCTCATTGCGTGGATGTATTTCTCATTTGTGGCAGCAGTTCTGCTCATTGTGTTGAACGAAAAAAGTTGCACTTTCTGCACAATGAGTGAGGAAATGGCAAGCCTGTCCAGAAATACAGTTTATTCATCATTTCATGTTTGCTACTTAGTTTTAGTTCAAAGCATTATCGATTTTGTTTACTTTCGAGTGGATTTTGTCATTTTGTTTTGAACTTATTTAAACTCGTCTATTTAATGAATTCGTTCTCATTCGTGCAGAATAGAGTTTTAAGCGTTGTATTACCCTTCTAGTTTTTAACTACTTACTTTTCTTCGTTAATAGGGAACAGGATAAGGGACCTTGGCTTTCCTTATTGTTTTTCGAGAAATTGAAAAAAGCTTGAAAATTGAAGAAAACCATTAGGGAATAAACTAATGTTCGCAAGCTATAACCCTGGTTATCGGGTTACACGCTGTATACAAGGAAAAAAGGACCTATACGGTTATAAGGGATGAACAAACTTAATAAAAAGAACCTTTGATATACTATCCAATTTAAAAAGTTGCTCATATAAAACACTGACAAGCGTATATCGCGCCAATTCTAAAAGATAAAAGTTCTATAGGAGAGTATAGAAAAGTAAATATAGCTTGGACCTGAAACAAACTTCATCAAAATAAATTCAGGACAAGATAACTGAAATTAGTATTCATGGAACAGCCGGTCCGCCACTCTTCGAAACAGTTACAACGAATTTCAAGAGCATTAGTTCGTTACGCTTCGCAGAATAAAATTATGTATAAACGATAACATTCGCCAGAAAGAAAACTATTATGTCATTTTTTTTTGTCATTTTAACATATTCACTCACTGTGGCTCACTTTTCCCTTTTCCGTCTTATTCCAGAAATGGCCGTGAGGCAAGAAATCGGGCCGAGAAAAACCGCCGTGACAAGCTGAACGGATCGATCCAGGAGCTGTCCGGCATAGTGCCACACGTTGCCGAATCCCCCCGGCGGGTAGACAAGACGGCGGTGCTGCGCTTTTCGGCCCACGCACTTCGGGTGGATTATGGTAAGTGTATGGAAATGGATTTTCTGTTCTCGTTTCATTCTCCCTCTTTCCTCAAACTTTCCTATCAATCAGAATTCGAATAGAGCAAAATGAATCACTTAGATTCTGTCATTCAGTATTAGGCGGATTACTATTAGAACTTAATTTCGGTTTTCGTTTCAGTTTTCGGTAAATCACAACCGGAACCCGCGGATGCGATCAAACCGGAAGTACAGGATAGCTTGTTTCGTATGCTGAATGGATTTCTGCTGACGGTAACCTGCAGAGGACAGATCGTGCTAGTGTCCGCATCGGTTGAGCAGTTCCTGGGTCACTGTCAGGTATGTACGGACGGGTTTTATCGTTTAATACATTTCCAATTACCTACCCTTTTGCCCTGATACGCTCTACAACTGTTGTGAGCTGTTTGGTTTATGACGTAACGCCTTCCTCGAGCAGCGGCAGCTGGACTGTGTACTCCACACTAGTGTACTAGTATAGATAGTGTACACAGCTTGTAAATTGTGGCAATTTATATGTTTACCACTGACCACATGATAATATTTAATCAAAGGCGGAAAGAATCCGCATACAATGTAGTTTGAACGCCAACTGATACGTACAATGTGCAGTGCCTTCTAACGAATAGTTATCTGTGTAGCATTCAGCTTAATTTGTTTAATGAAAAAATTTAGAATTAACTTCACGAATTTTATTTTCGTTCACTTTCTTGCAGACCGATCTTTACGGGCAAAATTTGTTCAATCTCATCCATCCGGACGACATCAACTTGCTCAAACAACAGCTGGTTCCCAGCAATATAGTCAATTTGTTCGATTCCTCGTCGCCGGCAGCATCGACGTCTGCCGCCCGTACACCAGCCGCTCCCGTTGTCGACGCCGGGGAGGAATTGCACAGGCGAACCCAGGAGGAGGAGGAAGAGATCGACCGGAAATTAAGACAGGATAGAAGGAAATTTTCGATCAGGTAAAAAGAAAGCCGCTTTTCGCTTTTCGGTAAACCCGTTGCGTGACTTAACATTTTACCGTTCGTTTGGCTTTCAGGATCGCCCGAGCCGGTCCCCGCTCGGAACCGACCGCATACGAGCTAGTCACAATCGACGGATGCTTTCGGCGTGCGGATGCTGCACCCCGTGGGGTAAAACCCAGCGGTCCTTCGGGACTGCAGCTACTGAGGAGGGCCCGTGGCCGAGACGATGGGATTTCACTACACAGTATAAATGGGAACGATATTGTAAGTTTAAATTTGTTTTTTTCTATAGTCACCATAACTAATGCTTACGACCGATTCTTCTTCGCCTGGTAGGTTCTAGTAGCGATGGCACGTGTGCAGAAGGTGCCATCGATTTGTGATCGACTGATTGAGGCTTGCAAGTATGAGTACAAAACGCGTCATCTGATTGATGGCAGAATAGTGCAATGTGACCACCGGATATCGATGGTAGCAGGTTATATGACGAGCGAGGTGTCCGGTTTGTCTCCCTTTACCTTTATGCACAAGGACGATGTGCGGTGGGTGATCGTGGCACTAAGGCAAAGTAAGTTTTATTGCATTATAATTTGTTCAACGATTGTTATCGATCATTATATTTAACAATTTTAGTGTACGACTACAACCAGAAAGACGGTGAATCCTGCTACCGGCTTATGACCCGTACCGGTGACTTTGTCTACCTAAAAACCCGCGGCTATTTGGAAGTTGACAACGACACGAAGGTGGTGCAGTCATTCGTTTGCATTAACACGCTCGTATCGGAAGAGGAAGGCCGTCGGCTGGTGCGAGGGATGAAACGCAAATTCTCCGTCATTGTTGATCAGAAAGAACTTCCCGACGAAAGTGACGAACCTTCAGTGGAAAATCCGCAGCAAATCGAACGGGCAGTGATGAATCTGATTACGAATTTGCATCCGGATGAAAATGGTTTGGGCTTAGACCGTTCGGGCCACGGTTTTGCTCGGTCTCCCCTACCGGAGTCCTCGGAGAAAACTTCACTTGCAATAATCGCACCGAAACCAAGTCAAGTAAAGTCGGCCATCGTCAAAAGCATGAACGTGATTGCGATCGCATCCAAAAGGTTGAGCGAAAACGGAAATTGCTCACCGGGGCGGAACGGACCTAGCTTCAAGAGGAAGGAACATCCTGACTCGGAAAACATCACAAGTGCCACGACGCAACGTCCGTCCGTGCTGCAAAAGGTGCAAAACCAAAGCCCCGTCCACGAGTCCCGTGTGCCACCACTGCCAAGTTCGGAACATTACTTCACGCAGCCTTTTTCGCCGGCCAGCAACAGCAGCAGTAGCAGTAGCGTGGGCTGCGGCAATTCCATTCTATCACCCGCATCACAACATCAATTTCAACGGAACAGTCGCAGTCCGTTCGGGGGAAGTGTTCCACCGGCTTCCCCTCCCGCCATAGCGACCACCTCGGCCTCGTACTCGCGAATAGCGAACCTAGATAACACTGCAAGTGGCCATACACGCACCACGAGTGTGCTGAAGAGGACATACAGCAACAGTAGCATCAGCAGTAGTTACGACAGCGCCGGCAACGCCGGCGATTACATCGAGCTGAAACGGTGCAAAACTAGTCACCCCGATCTGAGTGCCTGTCTGAACGAGCTAATCAATCCGGCTTCAGGTGAGCGTAATACGATGTCTCACAAATGTTACAATGTAGATCATCTTTTAATTTTAGATCTCACAACGATGCTACCGAACGCACTGAATGCGGTGGATCAGTCACTTCTGACTATCGAAAACACCACCGCGCTGATGCGCGATCAAGTCAGCGGATACGAAGGCTTGCAGCATTCCCAGCACCACCGGCTTGAACGGATAGTGGTAAGTGGACGATTTTGTGGACGGAAAATTTAATATATCTATACTAAATATCGTACAATTTTGATACCGTAAAATAGAATGGAAGGGAGTTTCTCAGCATTCAATGAAACCCTAGAAAGACCAGATTTTGTTTATCCAGGCTTAAAAAGGCATAAACCAGAGATCTTTTCCTAGCTGTGGCTGGACATATACTAAAATTGGAAGTCACAACTCAGAATAGCAAATAAATCCGATTTACTGCGTCAGATCACATTATAGAAGTTGTGCACAACAGTCCAAGGTGTTGGTGCTACAAATATTGTAAATTTAAAAAAAAAAGAAAGAAAACTAACACCATAACCCGAAAAAGGGGGCTTTGGCATCACATTAACTAAGGCTTATTACTTAATATTCAAACTGGAGTATACGGAATCGAAGGACCGACGAGGACTTGCCGGTTATCCGCTAGAAGTGAATGATAAGGGAAGTCATACAGGAAATCTCCATATTATAACGGAAACCTCTGCCCCGCCATACAACACCAACTATATCAGCAATCTACGGGGACTACGAACGGATCGCTTGGACGAAAATACTAATGGATACAGAAGTCGTCAAGGAACATATATCATTCCACTGCTCTGAGCATTCAAACAGGATGTCTTCACGAACCGATCTCGCCGGACACGAACCTTCCTATAGTGGCAACAAAAATATGGAATTCTTTCCCATTGGCAGTGGTAAGCATCTATTTACCGTGCCAGCGGATTATCGGATTGAGCAGAAAGATCAAAGAAGTGTTTCAGAATATTTATATCCCCGAGCCCAAAGTTATTCTGGGCGATTTCAACGGTCACCAACGGTGCTTCTAGAGCTGCCCAAAAGCCAATAATAGAGGTTCTATCATCGCAGCAGCCATTGAGGATGCCAATCTTACGATTCTCAACGATGGCTCCTTCACGTTCACACGTGGCAACACTGAAACGGCTCCTGAACTGATCTATCCGTGGCAAGCAGCCCGGTGTCACCAATACACTCTCACATATGATTCGACGGTACCCCCATACTGATAGGCCTCTCGATGCTGGGCCCCAAACAACAATGGCTGCTCCATAGAATTTCTATGAACTGATTTCCCGCCCATTGCCCATTGACGTTTAGATTTTAGTCATAGAAAAATGGCGTTGTCCCGGAGGGTCGCTGGCAAGCGATGGAGCTATTTGACGCCTCAGTTGGAAGAAGAATGAAGACATGATGCGGAGCGATCATGCACCGATTCTCATAACCACCAACAACAAACCAATCAGTGCGACAAAGAGACCGCGTTGGATGTGCAGAGATGCGGACTGGCCATTGTTCAACAGCGCCATGATGATTAAACTTCGGGATTTCCAACCAAGCAGCGTTTCCGAATTCACCGAACTAGTTATCGAGTCGGCCAACGTCGCCATCCCAAAGACAAGCGAAAGGCCAGGCAGAATAGTTCTACACTGGTGTCCAAGGTCCGCGTTGCGAGCGGCAAAACGTTTACCAGAAAATCATCCAAAAAAGGAAGAAGTGATCGAAAGGTACAGAGAAGTCAGGAACAGATGCCACCAAACAATACGTGATGCGAAGAAGGCTTCGTGGGAGGAGTTCTAAGATGGAATTCACAAAGATATGTCCCCGACCGAGCTGTAGAAAAAGTTCAATTCTTTAAATGATAAAAAGAGGTCCCACGGAATAACAATTAAAATGGGTGGAATTATTACCAGAGATCCTGCAACAGTCGCAAACATTCTTGCGAATTACTTCGCCGGCAGCTCCGCTATCGACAATTATACTATCGACTTCATTCGTAAGCAAAACATCTCCATCCAAGCGCAACAGGAAATCTCTATCCCGTCAAATGGTCCTCATGACTCAACAAACGCACCGATCGCAATGGCTGATCTTGACTTTGCCCTGTCAAAGGTCAAGGGAAAGTCAGCTAGAGATGAAGAAGTTGGTTAGCACATACTAAAGAAGGCTAAATCAAGGCAAGGAAAGTATGCTAAAATTAATAACTTGTGAATGGGCTTACTGAATACTGAATACTTTCCGTTGAGCTGACCCCGTCGAGTCTGATTGTACCAATCGCTAAGCAGAACGGTTTAAACGCTGAACCCGCTCGATACAGACCGATATCGTTGACAAGCTGCATGTGCAAGTCTATGGAACGGATGGTTAACAGCCGTTTGAGCCATTTCCAAAAGACAAAGAATCCAACCCTCATACCGAACTGATATCTATAGATATCGAAAAGGCATATAGCCGCAACTACACACCACTAGCACTTTAATAGCTGATCGACTGGGGCCACTCAGACTGAACGGTTTTTCGCAGCCATCGTAGGTAAAGCTAAATCCGCAATCCAACCAGAGGAGACAGGAAAGCTATAAGGTTCAGTGCTCGTCGTAACTCCTTTCCTAGTCATCATGAGCAAGGTTTTCCAGGATCACCCGAAAAATATCTATATCATCGTTTCCGCTGACGACGTGCTATTGATCAGTGTTGAAAAGACCACCCGTGCTCTTCGCAGAAAAACCGAGGCGACAGTTCAAGCAGTCGAGTTCAAGCAGATGGGCTACAAGAACTAGGTTTAGATTAGCCCCAGAAAAAAAACCAATTGAATCCATTATTGCAGAGGCGGTTACCGAAGAATCTCAAAGCCATTCATCCTTTATAACAGGTCTAAAAAATACCGTAAGAAGATGCGTGTTTTGAGAGTTGAGCTCGATAGCAAATTGTCTTTCAAGTCACATTTTGCGATAACAAAGAGAAGTTGTTAAATAAGGCTAAACATCTTGAAGGTTATACCTAGCGAGACTTAAGGTGGCTAAGGCCATTCACGATTCCAAATTGCTTTACGGGCAGGAGATAACTACAGCGTCTCAGAAACACTGATCGAGACTCTGGCACCAATATAAAATCCGCCGCGCAGAATAATTTTCAACCTCCTGCCATCTACTCCTGACCTAGCGGTGCACGCGGAACTGGGCTCAATTCCTTTTTATCTTCTGGTCTACGCTGCGATCGGGAAAAAGTCAACAGGTTACGCCAAAAAAACGATATCCTACGATCGAGGGTTTCACCTCCTTGTTGAGGGGGCGGAATCTCTGATAAAGATCACCAGTCATGTGCTCCCTCTAGTAGCACAACTACCCTGGAACGAAGACCGAGACTAGTGGCTCGACCCTCTTTGCACAGACAAATCTCTCACTGATATTTCCCGGAAGATCCAAAATCCAGCTGTTACCAGATAAGCAGCGGCGGACTTAATCCGGAGAAACTACTTTAACCATGTTTATCGTTACACCGATGGCTCTAAAGACGACAGTAAAGTTGGATTCGGTATCCATGAAAGTGGAGCTGACCAATTTTTTAGACTTCTCCGCTGAAACTGCCGGTGTTTTCGTGACAGCTGGCACATATACTAGCGGAAGGACCAATCGCCATATTTACCGACTGTGCTACTGGCGCTGGAGTCCCCCACTGCCCACCATCCATGGACACAAGTCATCACACTCAAACTTGCTAGACCTGGCAGCGTATTTGTGTGGCCGACATGATGGCTGCACTTGGGAGACAGTGAATCTTGTCATAGACCTCCGAAAAGTCATCGACGATGAGGCGCGATTTAGTTAGGATAAAATTTGGAGTTAGAACACAACACACAACCAACGCCTGGGTGGATCGAGAAAATTTCAGGCAACAAGTAGTTCTTTCCAGAATGAGGACAGGTCACTCCCGCGTGACACATGAACTATAAGGTAGAGGAGGAGATTTTCGAAAACAATGCATCGTCTGTAGGACAACGCGAACTATGGAACATATCATCTATGAATGTCCAGAATTCCATGGCTCGATTCAATTCCATAACATCTCAAGCAGCATTAGAGAAGTACTGAATAACGATCCAGTGGCAGAATCTACGATGATCCGATTTCTAAAAGATGAAAATTTCTTCAATAATATATAGCTTAGATTTAAAATGAAATATAATCTTATATTTTAGGGGGGAAACAACCTACGGCTAAAAGCCCCAAAATAGAAGAGCTGCTACTACTACTTTCCTGTAGTACTGCAGAAAGGCAAAGCATTTTAGTTACCTATTCTAGCAAACCTCCTGCAATCAAGTCTGATGCTTGGCCACAAACATTGGCAGCAAAGCTACAAGTACGGGTCACGTTCATCCCGAACGCAAATAAGGAGAACAAAACCAAAAATATTTTTTCGGCTGGCAATTTACTTAATGGAGTTTCTTTTGGCTTGGAAACTATATTGAAGGACAAAACTTCACCGAAATCCTTTAGGCCGATAAGCTTATCGTAACCTTGGAAGCTCATCTATAAGCGTTAGAGCAGTGAAAGTGTGCCAACAAGCAGGCGTGATATCGCCTCAATTGTGATCTCTAATAAATCGGTGATCTTTAAAAGTGGACAACCCTAGGCTTCGAAATAAGTGGCTTCGCAGATAATATAGTCATATATGTTCGTGATAAGTTTGATTCTACAAGTGCAATGCGAATGTATTTGAGTCTAGGCGTGTTCCAAGCTAAAATTCAAACAACTCTAAAATGTTCGACTTGCGCAAAACCTACAGACATTCAAATATATGCATCATCAAGCAGCTCTAAACGCTTTAAAGTCGGAGGCATGCACATCAAAACATGTCTGAGAATGTATTCAATCACTCCACAAATTGTCTTGTCGTAACCTAGTTAACCTAACCAAGTTAAGCCAGGTCACTGTGGAATCGATGGAAATGAAAGAGCTGATGCGCTTGCAAAACTCGAATCATTTCATCAATTCTTAGGCCCTGAGCCCTTCTATGGTTTATCTTCGTGTGCATTAAAAATGCATTAAAAACATGGGCATGTACGAAAGTGTAAAAAATTGAATAACACTTTCATTGCTAGGCAGTCGAAACAGTTTATTTCTCCAAACATCCCAACAAACATTTTTAATAATCAGTAGCTTATTCCACCGTTGTATAGCAAATTACCGGGCTATAAGCGTTTGATAAGCTGCAATATGCAACAAAAACGTTTGCTGGGATTTCTATGACTTATCAAATCTTGGAGCTTTTGAGGAAAGATCTAAAGCTTGCTTCAGATAGTATTGAAACAAAAACAATTGTATTTCAGTTATTTATTATTGAATTCAAGATTTTTTCTTACACAAATGTTGCATTTTCTTCATACTTTTAAGAAAAAATACGGATAAAATTATTCGTCACGGTTTCGAAGGAATTCTCGAACTTTTCCTGTAATATGGCGCTTTAGGTGGCGCACACTTTCTGCGTCCATCGTTTTGGCTATATTATTCCACCAGGTCTTCATCTGATTGATGTCTTTGACAGCTTTTCACTATGCCATGAATCTCCTCTTCATGATTGCCCGGTATTTCTCAATAGGGCGGAACTGGGGGCAATTGGGTGTGTTAAGGTCTTTCGGAACAAACTGGACCCCTTTCTCTGCACACCATTCATGAACGACTTTGCTGTAATGACAGCTTGCCAAATCTGGTCAAAACATCACGGAATGGTGGTGAGTTCGAATAAACGGCAAAATTCGTTTTTGGAGACACTCCTTTTGGTACAGTTCCGACGTCATTGTCTTATTTGTAACGAAAACTTTCGTTTTTCTGCCACAGCTGCAAATGCCCTGCCAAATCATAAATTTTCGTGCAAATTTGTCGGCAAAAATAAATTTAAATTTGGTTGGAACATCCCCCCGAGCCGTTGCCAAGTAAAATTTTTGACTTGGTATTTGCCCGAAGTCAGCCGTGACATAGGTTTCATCGTCCATCAGAGACACCCGTCGAACTTGGTTAGCACCCGGTCGTATAGTTTTCGAGAACGAATTTTGGCCTCACTACTCTGTGTTAAGGTTCGGTTTGGCTGTTTGCTAGCTTGATACGACTTGATTCCTTCCCGGGGTCGAATTCTGCTCACGGTACTATGGGCAGCACCGAATTTTCTGGCCAAATCACGGTCCGACAGATTGGGATTCCTCTTGACGGTCTTCAAAATCTTACCACGCATTTTCCGATCGACAGTTCCACTCCGATGATTAGCTTGAGGCTTCCGAGTCGTCGTCAATGTTTCCTTATACCGTTTGAAAACGCGCCATACGGTATTTCTGGGGAATTTCAGGTGTTTAGCTAGCCTAGATGTAGACCACAATGGATTTGATTTTCCAAAAAATTGTGCAAATTTTTTTTCCTTCTTTCGGCTTCCATGTTGTTTGTTTACAAAATACAGTCGTTTTGCGAAATATCAAAAATACATAGTTGAAGCTAACAAAATTTCCGTCACTTGGCACCAAGAACTTCCAAATTCGTCTAACAAGAACGCCAAAATATGAGCAAAAGTTAGTTACAATTCTTAATGTAGCAAGTTTTAAGCATTTATACTAGCCTTATAACATAACTAACATGTTATTTCACTTTCTACCATCCTATCCCCCGCAGGAGGAGCAACAGGAGCAGCGCGAAATACTACAGTCAATTCAGCAGGAGTACGCCTTCCAGATTCAGACCAACGGTGGCGTGCACGATAGTCCCCGCATTCCGGAGGAGGAGGAGGAAGACGCCATGATTCTGGAGGGCCTGGAGGGGGCAGCCGTAGCGGACATGATGCTGGTGGACGAAGCTGCGGTAGCAAACGCCGCCGTCATTCCATTGGGAAGCAGCAGCAGCAGCCGGACGGGCGACGGTAATCTTGCCCGGCAATCCAGTGGTGGCGATTGCCTCAGTCCGGCCTCCGATTCGCCGGTCAGTTCGCTGGGCTCACCGGCGACTGCATCCTCCGTTATTACGACCAGCCGAGTACGGATGGACGGATCGACAACGTACCGAGCTGGTGAACTGAATCCGAGTTAATGGTCACTCTCGCAAGGTGGATTACAGATGACTCTGGTGTCGACGAGCTTATTTCGATCAATTGTTTGTGTTTTGGAAAATCCGGACAATTTTGTGCAATCTGTCGGGCAGCTGTACTAAGCTGGAGGGCAGCTCAGTGTGTTGGTTACCAATGTTTACAAACGAATGTTCTAAGTCCAATCATACAAAGAATATGTATATGCTAACTTTCGAGAATTGTGTACAGCTTACACACACACGTATGTGGTTTAGTGAGATGAATAGGAAATATGTGAGTGATATGAGTTTTTCACATTGAAATTGATAGTATTGTTCCCATCCATTGCAATTTTCCAACCTAGCGAAAATTGATTACATAATAACGATAGAGAGAGAGTCCTCATGGATCAATGGTACTGGACTAAATATAATGATTTGTTACTAGTTTAAAAATGTTTAATTCATGATTAAATTTTTTAAGATCCCTAATTTTTCATAGCTGTAATATGAAAAACTCTATATGCCGACAAACTAGCAGGAGGCGAGTCTAGGCTTAGATACGTGCAATCATTAAACCGTGCACGAGGATGATGTTTTCTTCTAGTAGGCAAACACTATATTTTAGGTAAATTTTACCATGCACGAGCAGAGTCTGCGTGGAAGAGTACATATATTACGATAATTTCACACCGAAATTTAACGACGGCGTTGTTAGCAGGATAATGCGGCCGGTTTATGTTTACGGATTCAAATCACGCAAGGAAAAAAATACAACAAAAACACATTCAACAATTTCTAACGCAAGCGAGATGGAAACCAACCAACCAACCAACCCATAATGAACCTGTCTGTATTGTTTAATTTAGTGTTTAAGAGACTAAACAAACTCAGAACACGTGGTGTGATAACTAAAGAATCGAAAAAAAAGATACCATAGGTGGCATGTGAATTGCTTTGCATTTTATTCACTGGAAATACTGGAAAAGAATGTCCTAAATGACGAAAGTATTATCTGTTTATTAAAGAATTCGCCAATGTTGTTGTCGCCTCTTGCTGAATACTTACTGTAATATTTAAGTTTAGAATATTTTAGTACTATTTTCGTTTAATAAGAAGTGCCAGACTTTGCCCCTAGGACACAGATTCTTGTTTTCTCGTTTAACATAAACGATTTCCATTCTAACATTTAATTTTGACTGACTGACTATTAATTCACGATTTTTTGCATTTTATTACAGCTATCACAGAAATGACACAGCGTCAGAAAAAGAAATGCGTACATGCATGCTTATTATTAAACACAATAATGTTTTTGAACTAATAACGAACAGCTCCGATGGGAGTTATAAAACTGAAGATCTTCTTTGGAAACCATTCTGGTATTAGGATGTCATGATATTAAATACGACGATGATTCGGAAGATAGAACTGTTGACGATTTGGTTCATGTATAAGACAATTTTGACCTAAAACAACCAATCAACGATCGAAAATATTGGACTCGATATACTAGACAGCCTGATATGTGGAGCTTATACCGTTCAGTTAGCTATGTAGTATGTGGGGTGTACTAAGTTTGGACAAGGCAAAACTAGCAAACAGTAATAAAAATAACTTGAAAATGCGATACACATTACCAAACAGCTGGTAATTCGTATAGGGGAAAGAAGAAGGTAAAAGTACAAGTACTAGCAGATACTTTGAAATACAACATTTTGCTATCTTTAGAAGGCAATGGTACCAGATAGAATATGAGGCACAAGCCATTTACAAATATATAAATCGTGATATCGTGATAGGCCCTTTATATCAGTACTAACCAAGAGCGAGCGGTTCGCCATTTTACTCATCTCGGGTCGATCAGACTGATGTCGCGACTAGTATACAGTTGAATTTATTCATATTTAAGTTCCACGAGTAGCTGTGGAACGCAAGTCTGATGCTTCAGAGCTTTATGCAGTAAATATAAGGTTTGTTGAAAAATTTCGGCAAATTATCACGAACTCAGCAATGCGGTCGGATTTATTTCTGACCACGATCTGCCCCGAAGTCCACGGCCTCTTTCTGGTTCTCGGCTGAAAATAGTTGTGGCAGCCTGCCACAGTGTACTACCTTCACTATATCAGCATATTTGCACCACACGCCGTTTTCAATTTTGCTGCCAAGTGTAAACCACAGAATTTTAATCCCCAAAAACCCCAAGGTTTCATCGATTAGCTTCGTTTAGCGTCCATGATTTATGTTCGTAAACAGTCTCAAGGAGGATAAGCGTTTTGCGGAGCGTCGATAGACTAGCCGTCAATCAGAACATGATCGATCAAAGAGCTGAGGTCTTCATTTGTCGAACCAACCGTATGTATGTATGTATGTATGTTGTATGCGGATGACACTAACAGTTGTCAGTTTATGTAAACTTGCAATGACTACATAAGAGAAGAAGTTGCAAAAATGCAAGGAAGACACTGTTGTTTTGTGGTTACTTGCAATAAAACGGATATTTCTGGCAAAAACGAACCAAAAATATCCGTTTCTTTGCCAGAAATATCCATTTCATTGCAAGTAAAACCAAAACACCACGCGTCTCCATCGCATTTTCGCAACTTCTGTTCTTTAAAAACTGTATCTCAAAATCTAAAAAGTACTTACTTTACTTAACTCTAGTCACGACGGTCCGTTATCGATCCTACGCCGAACGAATTATGGGCCTCCCGTACTGGTACTGTTGGTTCTGGACTGTCGTTCTCCTAAAGGGTGTCCACATCAAATTGGACCACCGAAGAAACACTGTCGAAAATCACCTAATTGACCGATCCTTTTCAAACTTTCAGACAATAAAATATAGCCCATTAGTAAGCTTTTGGCATATTTATTTCATTCAACTTCAATACCATAACCGTATACTCGCACCTTACGCTTAACTCCATTCAAAAAGTTTGGTACATCTAACTGCAGCTGTACACTGCTGTCTGTACGGAAACCCACTTTTTCTTCATGTCTTTCTCAGATTTGACATCCTTGGGATGCTTCTGTAATGCCTGCTTCATAATAGCCCAATATTTTTCGATGGGCCTTGGTTCCGGTGCATTGGGGTGTTCATGTCCTTGGGTACGGTAGTAACTCCGTTGGCTTCGTACCACTCTAGGACATCGTTTGGATAGTGGCACGAAGCTAGATCCGGCCAGAAGATCGTAGGTCCCTCGTGTTGCTTCAAAAGAGATAGCAGACGCTTCTGTAAATACTCCTTGAGGTAGAGTCCCGGTAGTCATGAACGGCGCACTCCGTTTGCCATATGAGCAGATCGCTTGCCCAATCTTGTATTTCTTTGAAAGTTTCTACTTTCTTATTTCATCCGGAGCATCAAACCTGTGCTGAGCGATGAAGAACAGTAGCCCGGAAGCTGCCGAAAGTCCGCCTTAACGTAAGTTTCATCATCCATGATGAGATAATAAGGCTTCGACAGCATTTGGGTATAGTTTTCGGGCCCGTGACATTCCAGCCGTATTTTGCCGTTCGTCACGATGTGGAGCCTTCTGGACTTTGTACATATGCAGTCCCTCCCATTCCTTGGCTCTCTGAACGAAATAGTTGGACAGATTCAACTTTTTGGCCACATTCCTGGCCGAAGCATTGGTATTCTCCTTAAACGCTTCCACTATCACTAATAGAACATCCATTTTGACTGCGTTTCTCCTTCCGTTCGATGCTCAGAGCTCCGTAGTAACGTTTATTCACATGACTCACCGTTGATTGCACGATTCCGAGTTATTTTCCGATGTCCCGATAAGATAGTAGAGGACTTTCCAGGTGCTTGGGCAAAATCAATTCTCGACGTTCCTTTTCAGGTGACGTCGTTTTTTTCAATTTTCAAAAAACACAGCGATAAAAATACAGTGTAAACAATACACTCTAAATTACTTCTAGCCAAGTTTTCAAGAGAAAATATCCAATGGGTAATTCAGTGTTTCTTCGGTGATACAATTTGATGTGGGACACCCTTTTGCAAGTAAAAGTTTCTCTTGGTGGCTTGGCAGCGTGATCTTTCAAATACGCACAGAGCAGAGGATCTTGCACGTTTCAATCGACGGAGATGGTCATTTCCCCATATAGGCTTGCGAGCGGGTCGACGCATGGGAACGTAATTGTTTATCAAACTATTCAAAGCGTGATCACCAGCAGTGTCAACATCAGGAGACAGTAACAAAGATTGCCAGTCGACCTACGCAATTGCCGTGGTTTAGCCATCATCAAACACATCGTGTCGGTGACATCGTCAAACACAACAGGGATCGGTAAACTGAATGAATCAAGAGCGGGATGATCGGTATCAAGCGTGATAGATATGTTCGAACATCTCGGTAATCGAGCAAGTATCAGATCTAACAAGCGATAATTCCTGTTTAACGCTGGATTAATTTGTGTCAGGCTGTGGAAACGGAAACCGTCTAAAAGCGCGGTGCAAGCTACGGAAGTGAAGAGCGTTGGTTATCGATGTTAGGATCTTAGGACCGTTTACAGGAACATTTCGAACTAAACTGGACTGGTTGTAATCACCGAAGAGCAGCGCTAGGTAACTCGACGCTAGATGAGAATACACACTGCCAAGTAAGTCGATATGTTCGCTGATACTCATGGCGTTGTCCTTACGGTAGAGGGTATATAGATTACGCCAATGATCAGAGAAAAATCGTCTACTAGGACTTGGCTGCTCAAGTGTTTCGTAAATCGGGGATGGGTCGATGGAGTAACTCAGCTTATTATATCAACACACCGCTTTCACGGGATTTTTTGCTGTTCAACTGGTTACGATCGCTCCTAAAGACGGAGAATGTGCTCCCGAATAGCTGTTGGGAGTGAATCTTCTCGTCAAGTCAGGTTTTCGTTAATACGATTGTATTGCTCAGCTACAGCCTCAGCTACTGCAATAAAAAAATCATAGATTTTGCTTCGAAGCCCGCGCACGTTCTGGTAGCAAATCAGCATTGCAATGCATTAGAGGATTACAGTGCGGCTGCGAGTCAGACACAGACGAACGAGTACGCTGCCCTCGAAGGAATTGCTATAGAAGTTGTTGCGCTTGCCTACTGTGGAATTTTGGAAGCCCCGTTCCGTACACCCACACGCAGGCCCGGGACGACTGTTGTTCGCTGGCAGGAATAAATCGACCATAGTGGGAGGTCGGAGGCTACCATAATACCGAAATCCCGCATCTCGGTACAGCTTCAGATGCCATGGTGTAAGACGCGGTGAGCTGCCTAGAGTGGCATGCGACGTCAAGCGGGTCAGAATTGGTGGTGAGATCAACGTGTGAGACGACTCAAGGGTCATTGAAAACAAAGTGTGTATCAGCGGTAGTGAGGAAACAATCACACTGATACTTGCCAGGGTTTGTGGTTTGGAGGCTTCGTTCCGTACAACTGCACACAAGGCCGGACGACTGATGTGCGCGGGTAGAAAAAGCTCGACTGTGGCAGGGGGAAGAAAACCTCTATGATACTTCAGACATCAATGGTTTCGATGGTCTCAGACCGTTAGCATTGGTCGACAAATGAAGGCTATGTCTTCCGATGAGAGTATAGAAGAATACTTCTCTCAGATCTGTGCATATGCATCTCCGATAGGCAGTGGTTGAATGATTTGCTACAGCTTAGTCCACATTTACGTATCGACGAACGATAAATCCGATGATGCTGAGGACGAGCTCTCCTACAAGCTCGAGAGGGCTTGTAGAGAGTGCCCAAAATACGATGTGAAAATCATCAACGAAAATGCAAATGCGCACACAATTACAACTATGATTTCAATTGAAAATAAACTACTCAACTAAAGCACTTCTTGGGAAGTGCTCTGTTATCACTCTTACACAACTGAAGTGACACTAAATTAAAGGCCAGAACCACAGCAAATTGAATACCAAATTCGCTTTCGCAGCAGTACAAAGCGCAGACTAACGGTGACTTCTTCTAACAGAATAAACGCACAGTGACGAATGTAACTGGGGAAAGTAAGTCACTGATAAGAATCCGCTGTGAAATATTCCTTCGTTTAGAACTAGCACTGCTTGATCATGTCTTATGCAGCTCTGCAGTTAGAGTTACAGTACAGTTAGAGTAATTCATCTTTCTTCAGAACATGGCAAGTCTGCCGACTACGACTACGACTACCGACATCTCGGTGCTTCCCTGGAAAACAGCTTCCCATCCCCGGTGCTGCGATATAGTTAACCATCAGGCAAAGGACTCGTCAAGAGGAAATAAAGTTCCACGCACGTCCTCCATTCCCACAGGTGAGAGTTTATTTTCAGTTTTTTTTTTGTTCTCTTTATTTCATTGCACGCCGCCATTGTTGGAATGAATGATATTAGCTTTTCATTGCACTGAATAGTAGTGTGATTTGCAGGAAAGTGAAAGTAGTAGATGCAGCTCAGCGGCAAAAATTTTTCCTTCATTATTGTAGTTTAGTATTTATATTACATATGGTCTATCCCTCTATTTGTAGCATGTTGTTGCTGCAGTGGTTGTTGTTTTGTAGTTGTTGTTTTGTTTCTCGAATTTTTAGAAGTCGGAAAAAGATTAATTAATTTGTGTTGGTAAATTACTTTGCTGAATCCAAAGATAATCTTCTTTTGCTTTGTGTGATATAAAGTTTTTTTTTATTGTTGACTTTCAAGTGTCTAATGCTGTTAAATAGCTGCAACCGAATCGCACGAAACGGTGCTCCAGTAATTCACCTCAATTGATTTAATCAATTGGTTCCGATCGAATACTGATCCTACACTGATTGACTGGTGTAACTTTCGTTCGTGTCTTTTGCTTTGAGTTTTGAAGTTTCGCCAAAAATGCAATATATTGTTTCTTATTGTGTTTTCCTTTTGTTTTTTAAGTATAACTGTTTTATTCATACGATTATAACACCTTGTTTTGCTATTTCATGAATATGATTTATATATAATATGCCCTCAATCTCTCGTTCCTTTCTGGTACACTGCACTGACATTCCTGTTGCTTTGCTAAAATCCAAACTCTCAGTAACATTCACGCTTCCGTTACACATAAAAGCAATCATTAATAACAAAGAAGTCGTGAAAGATGTACGTACGTAATTCTAATGGAAAGTGAACAAAGCTGCCCAAGCAGTTTTTGCCAAAAACGAAAAATCTTGAACTTGTAAAGTGTCATTGATTCATTGACATAGTTTTTAGGAAAATATAGTGGTCTATTTTCGACTAGCGGAGAAAGACCCTGCATAGGCAAACCGGTCAAATATTTATTGCAATACTTCATTCTGCAGCAGAACATCCAGAACCGTCGTCTCAAAAATATACATGCTTCTGATTTACAAATTTAATCTAGTATATACAGAAAAAACTCGACACGGCATAAGTCACGGCTATTTAAACATATCTATTGTATTACTACTGCCTCAGTTATGTGTTTTGTTATATTGTTGATAGGTAAACTCTTCTATTTAGAGAGAGCAATCATTTCATGGCGACCTGAAAATCGTTAGTAACCAGACGGGGTTTTTCCCCGGAAATAAAATTAAAGCACATTAACAGTAGAATCGTGACCCGCAAGTAGCGTGCAGAATGCTTTGCTTGCAAAAGATGTCAGCCACTCTAAAAAATAATAGTCCGAAAATAGATTGGAAGATTTACAGTTGTTCTTGTATAAAAGCTTAAACGCAGACATGAAACTCTTATGCAATTAGCTTTCGTTAAATCGATCCGTACTTCGCCACATAATCAAAAATCAACAACAATTTTATGATAAATACTCTTTGGTTGAATTATGCTGTTTTTTTTTTACTGGTTGTATCCAAAACTGAGTCAACACATTACGTTACTTGGTCTACTCTATGTAAATGTCCTCTATCGGATATGCCGTTTCTATGAACTTTTGGTAGAACCGTTGGAATGCTCTCCTGAAAAGGTGTGAAAATCGATTAGGTTAAATAGCGTGCGACTATAGTCCAGATTTGATCGGGAAAGCTTACCCAACAGCTTCGGCTACTGGTCTGGTGGATTCTGTGCCCTGGAACACGTGACAGGCGAAACGCTGCACCGTCGGATGCTTCGTGATGAACCCAATGTAACGGTGGTCCCTCGGATGGAACGCACAGAACGATACGTTCTTCAGCGAGTAGAAATAGTCGATGCACGGTCGTTTCTCTTTTTTGTTCTGAAAAAGATTGATGTAAATTGGGCGTGAATTTCATGAAGTAATTAATTTTTTTAGAACTCTTAGTGGCGAAACTTTCGCATAAAATTGGACAAACAAATATCGATGATTGATATAAGAGACTTTTTTCTAATTTTCTCATTCTATTACTTTCGTGGCTCCTCCTTCGCTGCATTGATTATCAGCTGCGTTGGCATCAACAAAATTCATACTTACCCTCGATCGTTCCACCATTCGCAAGCCCTGATCGGAGATCTCCAGTATGCAGGCCTGTGCCTTCGGCGATTCGGTCTTACTTCGGATGATTTTCTGAACGGCCTGACAAACCACCTCCGTTCCCTTGTGTTCCCGTGTTTCCACCGAACCGAGATACCCGACCAGGTACCGCTCGCGCTTCATCTCCATCGTCGTCGGGTCGAAATCGTTGTAGTCCAGATCGACGGCGTAGGCCGACGGGAAAATTCCCTGACGGCCGGTGCGCAAATTTACCCCTTCGCACCAGAGGTCCTCGGCTTCCTTCTGTACGTAGACCGGATCTCCGATTTCCAGCTCGATCTCGTCGTGATGTCGAGGGATGAACTTGTGAAGTCCGCGATGGGTCGCTTCTAGCATTTCAAGCTGGCTGTAGGGAACTCCACCGTACGGTGGCGGAAACGGTGATGTAGCGGGTGAGGATGCTTGCGGTGCCGGCGGGGACATGCTTTTGAAGTCGTTAGGCGAATGCGCGGTACTGTGGCCACTGTCCACATCGCCCAAGCTTTGTAACCGATCCGAGTCCGGACTTGAGTCCTCATCCAGCAGATAGCTACATTTGAGCGCAAGCAAGGAGTTTTGCTTAATGAATGTTTGCTGTGGATTGCTTTTGCGGGTGGCATTCAGCTCATCGGCCAGCGATGTTTGTCCCGAAGAAAGCATTTGCAAAACAGAAGCTGTAATGAAAATTATGTTAAGGTCACTGAAAACTTTCGATTATTGAACAAACACTCACATTTTTTATCCTTAGGAATCTCCGGAAGCTTACGCCGTCTCCGTTCGACTTGACCCGGAATCCAGGGCAGCGAGCTGGCCCTTGCCAACTGGGAGGATGTTGTGTTACACAGTGCCAGCTGCATGTGTTTATCCTGGGCCGTTTCTGTGCCCGCACCTGGTTCCGCAAGTAAATCCATTTTACCGAGCAACGGACCCAGAACGTGGACAGTTTTCAACCCGTCACCAATCTCGTCATCCTCGGTACTGCTGCTGCTGATGGTTGAAATGGTTTGGATGATCTGCTGCGTTTTACTCGGGGCAGCCTTTTCTAGCACCGAATCCGCTTCGCTCGGTGCGTCCTCGTGGTCCGAACCATCGCCACTCTTGCTCGATGGTGTGTCCTCATCTAAATCCACATCCGGCACCAAACTGTAAAACAAGAAGGGGGATGAATTGGTGAAAATTAATTTTCTGCAGTGGGCTTGTACGGTGTGCAAGCTGTGACTGCCTTGGGACAATCGCTCAGGAGATGGTAATTGAAATGCAATTTGCTCTGTCGTTGCACCAACGTTTGGCTGCAGCTGGGATTTTTTTGTGCAGTGATTTAAGTAGATTAGTCCGATCTGTGACTAGATGCACTACGGATGCACTTTTTTGTCCAGAAAATTTGACAACTTATTTGAATCAGGTTTCGTGCCCGACCCAAGAGGAACACAAAAAATTAAATCTCACAGAACAACTATCACAATTCACCAGAGGAAAAAAAACGGAACCAAAGAACATTCGGAAAACCTTATCTCGAACGCGAGTAAAACCTACCGTCCAAGTTTTCTCCCCAGGCGATGGAGAAAACTAGCTGTTTTATGGACTGTGATTTCAATTGGTGCTTTGGGATGGCGCTATATTTATATCACACGAAAGCGCACACAAACATCATGCACACGAAATGGATGTGCTGAAGCTGGGAGGTTGACCGGATATAACATCACGTAAGAATACTCATCCCCCACCGCCCATTGCATTGCCGTGAAGTGATGCGCTGGTTTCAGCAGCAGTCCGTTTCCCACAGTTACGTTATGGTGAAATATGCAACGCATGGAAATGTCAGGAAAATCAATGCAAAGTACTTTTCTGAGAGCCTTTCGATGACATTAATATGTGATATGACCACCCGCTAGCTCTACTTGAATTGAATGACGAAACTTCTGCTAACGTAAAGAATAAAAAAAGAATTTAGTTTATTTTTTCGGGCATTCATGACTGGTAACAACGCGGCTTATGACGGAAACTGTATTTTAAGAAACTATTTGTAGAAATTTTACTAATAAGATAATATATCTGATATTTTGTTGATATTAAAACATTCATAGGTATAAATGTATAAGTTTATCCCATGGCGACCGAATGCTTAGAGATTACTCACGCATAATTTTCTCAGGAACACATCATCTGTCAAGATGCGTCATTATCGATTTCTTCTCTTACACTTAACACTCCTCTGATCTATCGACCTTTAGAAATAGAATGTGTAATTTAAACTCCTTCCTTTCTCCTTGATGTGGCTACTGCTCTAAAAGTGGTAACCCTTGTATGTATGCCAATTTTAATTGGCATTCGATTGGAATGGGTATTATTCTGTGAATCACAGTAAACGAAATGATTTTAAAACAATATTTGGGTATACAACAAATATCGTTTTAAAATAATTTCGTAGACTGCAAAAGCCGTATATCTAAACCAAATACTATTCACAGTCGAAACCAGTAAAATCCCAGTAAAGTTAGAAATAAAAGAAAAAATTTTTAATTAGGCGACTGTGGCACCTTTACCTTATCTGTGACCGTTTTCCACAGATATGTTTATACATTACCTTATAAAACAAGAGATACAAACAACTATACCACGGAAAATGGGGCGAAGATTACCAGACAGAGCCAATACTCCATTAAGATAATCCCGCATGGCAGAGGTGGGCACAATTCCGCTAATCCGCTAACAGCTAATTAGCTCAGCTAACATTTTGGTTAGCGGTTAGCGTTTTCGCTAATTTTTAAAACCGTTAGCGTTTTTGTTAGCTTCCGCTAAATTTATGTGCCGCTAAATAAACCGCTAACTTTTTTTTAGCAAGAGGAAAATTGTTATGAAATATGAAATTTTTCTTTTAATTTAACCACAGAGAACAGACATCCAAGCGAAAGGTCCCCACTTGGATAAAACTTATGTCAAATTAGTTGGGAAACTATAGTGATGGTGTCGCTAAAGGCGCATGAAATTCTACGCTAAACTCACAACAGCTAGCTTCTGGCGCTAGCATAACGCTTATAGTCCATATATACTAGCGCCAGAGGAGCCAAAGGTTGTCAGTGTGCAAATCAAAAGAATCATTTAGTTGGGAAACTACAGTGGTGGTGACGCTAGCATATTAGGTGATTTTAATTTGAAATTTTATCCAAGAATTTCCGAAAAATTTGTTCCTGAATGGATGTCTGTTCTCTGTGCCTTTGCAACGAAGATTTTTCTTTATTTAAAATTGTTTTTTTTAAAGTATTGCTAAATTTGTGCTGCTCACAAATTTAGCGGTTAGCGGTTAGCGTTAGCTTCCGCTAAATTTTTGGTTCATTTAGCGGTTAGCGGTTATCGAAGCTAACGTTTTGGATTAGCGGTTTAGCTGTTAGCGAAGCTAAAATTTCGGTTAGCGGTGCCCACCTCTGCCGCATGGTATAACTCGGAGTTTAAACATTTGAAACGACTAAAAAGTGTTGCCCTTAGGAAATACTGCAAATATCGCAGGGACCGCAAATTACAAGCGTTCCAATAACAGTTTATTCAATGCCCATAATTCGCATCTGCAGAACTGTCTCAGAACGTATCCCAAGAAGTTTTGGCGATTTGTACACAAGCAACGGAAAGAATCTGGCAATCACAGATATTGCCAACTTGTTTCACACGCAATTCTGGAGGTTTTTTTTCCGAGAAGGTCTCCTCGAACTCAGGCTGCTCAAGACATTGTTGCAGCCATAGGTAACGTTCCTCGCTTAGCTGTTTCTAATTTTCTGTTCAACATTACTAACAATGTGGTGATTTCTGGTGGAAAACACTTGAAATCCACATCTTGACGCGACCCAGCTGGTATTCCTGTCATAGTCCTGAAACCCTGTCTAAATACGCTTGTATTGCCCCTAGCTAAGGTTCTCAATATATCTTTAACGATCGGAGTTTTCCCTCCTGGAAGGATTCTTTTGTCTTCCCTGCGAGTACTAGGGAAAACTAACTAGTGGTCCGTAGACTGGCCTACGGCCGGCTCGCCCTGAATCATCTGGAAAACGTTTGCTACTAACATGGTAAAAAGGTCCCATATCTTATGATAAGCATAACTCTTATCTGGCTTAACCATAACCAAAAGTTCAAAAATTGCTGAGTTCGAAAATCATTTGTTATCAGTTTGATTTCGTGAATGTTGCTATTAGAAGCGTAATTATCAACTTTGATCGGCTGGCTGCGAAGTCTGTTGTATAAAAACAGAAGCTTAAGTTTTGAAACGGAGCGTAGCATCCAGGCTTTGCTTTCGAATCAGTGTTGCGAAGGCCACACTCGTGTGGTCTAATTTCTTCAAACACGCGCACTCATTTTCACAAACACGCCGGCATAAGCATCCATTTTGGACTCTCGCTTTTATTTAATCATGCATTGCAACGAGTTTTTGCGATTGTGGTTTTAGCTGACAGCTTCAGTCGTCGCTCTCGTTCGTCGTTGAAGCCCGAGCTGGTGATACCGATTACTCGCGAGGGCTCGCACTCCCGCCCGTATGTAGAGTCGAAAGCGAAGATGATAAAGAAAAGAAAAAGTAATGCAAAATTTGTATCCCAGTGTGCCACTAGCTTCACGGCAGCTGATTGAGCAATAAGTTTTTTGACTCGCGAATAAACTTTGCAGAAAGACGGTATGAGACTGTGCGTCCGCGAGTGTGTGGGTAGCAGAATGTCTGCACACAGCAAGGGCGGCTGTTTCTTTGATAAGCGTAAGTGTAAGCGTTGAATGCTATGCTTCTCATACCCTCTCGTGTGTGAGTAGGCATCGTTGATTTCTCGCTCAATTCGCAACATTGCTTTTGGTTTAATTGAATCCTAAGAGTACGCAAGAACAAGACACACAACAATAGTGATTTATGTAAACTTTATTTGAAAACTCGCCTCGCCCTTACATAACCTATAAATACTAAAACAAAAAACCGCCGCCTATTCAGTTTGAAAATCGCATAAAGCGGCTTCTCCGCTTTATATTTTCCAAAAGTTAATTCGATGCGAGGACTAGGGAAAACTAACGTGAGGTCAGTAGACCTAGGAAAACGAATAGACCTAGGCAGATGTGATTTCTGTGGGAGGCTGCCCCTCCCCGCAGTGGCCGGCGCTTCCGATGGCGGATCACCGGCTAACACTCGCCGGTGCCTACGGTCGGCTCGCCCTGAATCATCTAGGAAACGTTTGCTACTAACCTGGTAAAACGGTCCCATATCTTATGATAAGCATAACTAATAGCTCGCTTAACCAAAATCAAAAATTCAAAAATTGCTGAGCTCGAAAATCAGCTAACTCTACTCAAGTGATTGGAATCTTACAGTGTAATAACGACAAAGCAGAAATAATTCGTTACGATATTGAATTGATCTCAATTTAATTTTTATTATTGGTGACAAATAATACTACAACATACAAGGTTATGGTAAGTAATTTGTAAACACCGCTTGTTGAGTGTAAAAATCAAAAAAGCACTTTCGCCGCTTTTTATTTCATAAAAGAAAGCAAAGCCTTGGATTTATACCGTCTTTGGACATTATCCTTCTTTATCGACAGACTTCGCAGCCAGCTGTTAAAATACAGGAAAATTACGAGGCCAGTGCAAAGATTCTACTGACCCTATCTAGTAAGCACCGACTGGCCGAGATTCGAACATACAACGATTGGCTTGCTAGACCAGCATCGTACCTCGAAGCTAACTGGCCGGCTTTATTTTATAAAAGTAACTTGATGCGAGGACTAGGGAAAAATAACTAGAGGTCAACTAGATCTAGGAAAACGAATAGTCGGGCTAATGTGATATTTGGGCTAGTGTTTCATTCGGGCTACTATTACATTCGGGCTTGTGACATTCGGGCTACTGTTACATTTGGGCTAGTGCCCTTCGGGCAGGTGATATTCGGGCTAGTGTTATAAAACCATCTGACTAACGGGTCTCGATTTTCACCAAGGATGGTCAGCTCCTAGGCTTTGCAAATGACTTTAGTATCATAGACAAGTACTTAACAACGACGTAGGTAATCTACGTCAGACTGAAAGCGATGTCTAGGACGAATGGGTAAATGAATGTGACGAACACTAAATACACGAAAGGTAGAGGCAAAACAGGTAGATATGTCATTTTGAAAAGTTACGCGAGAGTTCTCTTCAATATCCTCACAGGCAACAGAGGGGCTCAACGTGCAACATGGCTTGACCTGGTCGAAAGTGATTTGCGACTTCTGAGATGGCTGGGAAATTAGCGACGAGTGGCTCAAGATCGAGTTGAATCGAGCCACCCCGGCTCTATACTGCTGACGGCGATGACGAACATAAATGAACTATTTATGAAAACCATGGAATTGAAACCCAGATTCGTGCATAATTGCAAAACCATCGAAAATATTCAAGTTTTGGTGTTGTCATGGTGCGATACCCAAAAAGTCCCCAGATTTTTTATTTTTAAAAACAATGTGAAAATTTGTACATACTATGTCAAAAATTGAAATTGGGTATGAAATGGAGAGAGTTACCTGGAAGGAGCGTCAAACATAGCTTTTGCTCTCTCAAGCTCCCACCTGGCGCCTCCACGCAGATCTAAGTCAAATGATGACGGTCGATGGCCTTACCCGGAAATGTTTCATGTACTTACTGAAGCAGCTAAGCTAGGAGGTGCGAGCTAGAGCGCCTGTTCTCCAGGTGAGGGGAGGCTCACACATCGTCTGTCTCGTAACGGGCGGCTGAATATGAAATGCTGTATCCCGCAGGCTATACCTAAGATGGCAGACCCATCAGCGGGATGTAGGTATCGCGACCCCGGTGAGGTAGTATACCGAAAACTCACTTACCACGAACAACGAACAAAGAAATTCAGGACGGAACAATCGATATAGGACACGCCAAGGGACAAGGAAACGATTAAGGGATAACGATTGAAAACTTGATACCTGGAATGTCCGAACTCTCCATGAACCGGCACGGGCTGGCTTGCTTGCTCGAGAGCTGCATCAACTCGGAGCGGAGATCGCTGCTATTCAGGAAGTTCGGTGGCCAAATTCCGGAGAAAGGGAGTTCCGTGCAGTAGACCCTATTGCAGGCACTTCTTTCAAGTACCACATCTACTACAGTGGCGGTAAGAAAGCAGAACATGGAGTCGGTTTCGTAGTGTTGGGAAAACAAAAGCAACGAGTTATCCGGTGGAGGCCCGTAGATGACCGTATATGCGTGTTGAGGATTAAGGGAAAATTCTTCAACTATAGCCTAATCAACTTATACGCACCGACAAATGATAAATCCGATGATGCTAAAGACGAGTTTTACGACACGCCTGAGAGGACCTATGGAGAGTACCCAAAACACGACGTGAAAAACATCATCGGAGATACAAACGCGCAAATCGTGAGGGAGGAATTCTTCCGTCCAGTTATTGGAAGACATAGCCTGCATCTGTCGACCAATGATAACGGTCTGAGACTCGTAAATTTTGCCGCGGCCAGAAGAATGGCCATCTGTGGCACCTACTTTCCACGTTTGAATATTCGGAAACACACCTGGAGGCATCCAAATGGAGACTCTAGCTCTCAGATCGATCAAATCTTGATTGACGGTAGACACTTTTCGGATGTTATCGATGTACGGTCTTTTCGGGGACCGAATATCGACTCTGGCCACTATCTCGTAGTGAGTTCAACATCCAGCGGTTAACGGCAGACGGCGTGGCAGTGGAGTACGCCAGAAAGCTTGACCAACAAATCGCAGAACAGTGGGTAGAAGGAGATTATATAAATGAGCTGTGGGGGAACATCCATGGTGCCATCCAAACAGCAGCGAGATAGGTGGTAGGCACGACGTGTGGAAAACAGCGTAACAGCTGGTTTGATGCCGAATGCCAGAGAGTGACAGTGAAAAGAACCAGGCCAGGAGTCGCAAGCTCACTGCGGCAACGCGTCAAAACTGAGAGAGAGATACAGAGAGACTAGAGCTGCGGAACAAAGAATCCATCGTCTAAAGAAACGCGAGTACGAGGAGCACGTGCTAGCCGGCGCAGAGGAGCGATACGCCAGCAACGACACACGGAGTTTCTATAAAACGGTGAGATGCAGGAATTTTGCCATGCCTGTGATGTGCAATGATAGCGCTAGCAACCTGCTTACCGACAAAACGGCGGTAGTAGCCAGTTGGAAGGAGCACTTTCAGACACTATTGAATGGAGAGGTAAATGCGGAGATCAGCAGGGACAGGATAGAAATTGTAAGCGATGGTCAAGCTGTGGAGCCACCAACATAGGAGGAGGTTAAGAAGGCAATCAGTGAGCTGAAAAACGGTAAAGCTGCTGGAAAGGACGGTATCCCGGCTGAACTTCTAAAAGCGGGGAGCGAGCGGCTGTACGAAGCAATCCACCGGATCATTGTCAGGATCTGGGAGGAAGAACAAATGCCGGAGGAGTGGTTGGATGGCCTCATTTGCCCAATTTTCAAAAAGGGAACTACATTGCTCACTGTAAAAACTATCGAAGAATTACATTGCTCAATTCTGCCTACAAGGTGCTTTCCCGTATCCTGTTCTGCATACTGAGACCGTTAGCGGAGTCCTTCGTCGGCGAGTACCAAGCTGGTTTTCGTGAGGGTCGCTCCACGACGGATCAGTTGTTTACCCTGCGTCAGTTGCTAGACAAGTTCCGGGAGTACAACTTGCAGACACACCATCTGTTTGTCGACTTTAAAGCGGCGTACGATTCAGTTAAACGAAATGAGCTGTGGCAGATAATGCTAGAACATGGTTTTCCGACGAAACTAGTTACGCTGATTTGTGCGACGCTGGACGGATGCAAATCATGCGTTAGAATAGCGGGCAAGATCTCAACTGCTTTCATGACGTTGGATGGACTGAAGCAAGGGGATGCACTCTCCAACCTGCTATTCAACATTACCTTGGAAGGCGCATTACGAAGGGCAAACGTGGAAAGGAATGGAACTTTCATCACGAAATCTCACATGCTTCTTGGTTTTGCGGATGACGTCGATATCATCGGAATCAACCGTAGAGCAGTGGAAGAGGCCTTCAGGCCCGTTAAAAGGGAAGCTGCGAGATTGGGACTTACCATTAATACCGTCAAAACGAAGTACATGGTTGCTGGTAGGGAACGTGGGAGCTCAAGTGGTGGTGGTGCCGAGGTAGAGTTAGATGGGGAACGATATGAAGTAGTGGAGGAATTTATATACCTTGGTACACTCATGACATGTGACAACGACGTAAACCGCGAAGTGAAACGACGAGTTGCAGCCGCGAATCGGGCTTTCTACGAATTACGTAGCCAGCTGAAGTCCCGTAGTTTGCAAATTCGCACAAAACTGGCGCTCTACAGAACACTAATCCTCCCGGTGGCCCTTTACGGACACGAATCATGGACGCTAACGGAAGTTGATCGGCGAGTGCTTGGGGTTTTTGAGCGTAAAATTCTGCGATCTATACTTGGTGGCAAAATGGAAAATGAAGTATGACGCAGACGCATGAATCACGAGCTGTACCAAGTATACAAATATGCTGATATAGTGAAGGTAGTGCAATGTGGCAGGCTGCGGTGGGCTGGACACGTGGCCAGAATGCCCGATGAAAGAGTAGCCAAAACTATTTTCAGCAGAGAACCAGGAAGAGGCCGTAGACTCCGAGGCAGACCCCGCACCCGGTGGGTGTGTGCTGTCGAAGACGATGCACGTTCAGCTGGTGTTCGTGGGGATTGGAGAACGGCAGCCCAGGACCAACGGTACTGGAGGACCATAATTCGTTCGGCGCAAGATCGGTAACGGACCGTTGCCACTAAAGTAAAGTATGTAAGTATGTCAAAAATTCAAGCGCCAAATAATAATTTACATATGAATATTTATGAAAACGAGCAAGTATACACAAAGTTTGAATAAAATCTGAGCATTTTTTATGGAATTACTGATTGGGTACAAATGTACCTGGTTGATAAATTAAGTTTATGGGAAATAATATTTCATCAGACGTTACTTTGACTTTGTTTAAACCCACGCTAGCCACGATCATTGTTAACACTTGTCTCAACGTGACAGTTTTTTACTGATTTACGTGATATAACCCGTTTGTGAAAAGTTAGATGCATTTTACGCAATAGTTTAGAGTGATGTAAACTTGACACATGAAGTATCAGATACCTAGATAACTACACGTGAAAAATCGTATAGAAAATAAATGGGACTGTTATGCGGGTAGCGGCAGTTTAGTGCATATTGTATTCTCTTAATCTAGTAATGTACCGTAGTCTATGTTTGTTTTGTCAATTTGTAATGTTTACATCTGTACGCGAATAGCTTCGGAAATTTCCAAAAGATTTTCTTTCGAACAATGTTTTTGCTCAGTAATAATATTGTCTAAAATTAAAAAAGAAGAAAACTTATCCAATTTAATTGTACTATGTATATTTTATTCACGACAGATACGTATTTCACCGACGGACTCAGAAAACAGACACTGAGGAAGACTGCAGGTCGTAGGCGGAATACGTATCTGTCGTGAATAAAATATACATAGTAGAATTAAATTGAATAAGTTTTCTTCTTTTTTAATTTTAGGTTTCGCATTCTACTAAGACGCTCCAAAAACTTCAGTCAATAATATTGTATATATAGATGCTATCAAAAAGGTTAAAAAGGTTTGGTAAGAACATTTTTGGATATTGCAAATTCGAAATTTGTTCGTTTGAGAAGTATATGTTCCGAATCCGGATTAACGGTAACATGTGAGTGAAGATCGAACAAACTGGAATTGCAAAAAGAAAACTGATAAACTAGCCGGTGGTATAATTGGAAACGCACTCGACGCGAGATTGAGCGTTGTGGGTTCAAATCTCACCCGGACAGTCAATTTTTTCTCAGTTTGCATATCATTTTCCCAGTTCTTCCAATGTTCCCTCATAAGAAGTACAAAATATCTTGACCAGTATAAGTCGATATCAAAATGATAAAAGTAGTAGTTGTTTTTACTTTTGATTGTAGCGTTTGAATCGAGCAATCTTTAAAATTTTAATATGTAGTTAATATGGCTTTCTGAGTTTTCTCAATTTAATACATTTAGTTCAAACAGGGAAATAGGTCGGAATAAGTTATACTAATCACCATTAACACAGCTTTCTTTTTGCTCCGTACCGCAATTTATCCTTTTGTTAGTGCCGCCGAGGGTACATTGTATCATGCAGCACTAACGTAAATAATCTAAAAAAATAATCGTGTCTCTAGTTGTCTCTGGAGAACATTAAGCAGCACACACTCTAGCACTGTGATAGATTATTTAGTACTATTGCAGTAATTCTACGAGATAGCTACTGCAGATGCAGTTTGTCACTAAAATCCCATCACCATCGATCGTCGAGATGGTATCGATCCGAAAGCACTGTGGTTGCTTTTGCTTTGATGACATCAGTTTTTGTCACCCTCAAAAAGATGGTGAAGGTACATTCACGTACGAAGCAATGAACAATAAAAAACCTATGCATGCAGTTGAGCAATGTACCCGTGCCTTTGCTCGGAAATACGATCCTAGTTAGTTAGGAACGATTTTTTTGCCTTCCGGCCTGGCAAAAGCTATTCATTGCTATTCCCACCTCTAAGGCACACATGTGCACCGAGGTTAGCACACTCCACTTGCATACATCTAATTACTTTCTTCCTTGACTTTTATTATCGCACAAACTGCAGAATGCTTTTGACATGGACTGGGTATATTAGACTGGGACCGAGCAGCATTGAATGGAACAGCCTGACACCTTTTGTCGTCAGGATTTGTGCAAGTCGTCAGACTTTATCGTGCGAAGGTCGGTAGCACGCTGTCACGTTTCACTTTTTGTTGTTTGAAAGCTTCTTTCACAATATGAAGCCAACAATTTTCCTACTTGATATTTGGATGCGATTGGTCAATATTCCTTTTGGGATTTCGATTTTCCAAGTTTGCAATGTGCGAGTGGGTGGGTGGGAAACTGCAAAACGCAAAACTATACTCACGAATAAAACGGGGCAGGAGCTTTGCTGTATGTTGGTAATTTATCCAGGTTTTGGCGAAATTCCTCGAAATCCGCGTCCGCCATCCTGGCGACTTATCGCCTGCTCGCTGGTAGCGCAAAACAAGCCAAACAGAACACTTTTGATGCACTTTTATCACAAACTATGACACGTAATTAAACAGCATTTGGGATGTGGAAGAAAAATCTGGTGATTCTTTTTTCTTCCTCAATTTTCAACTCCAGCCAGACTGACGGCGGTGGGCTGGGAGTCTTCCTTGGCGAAAAAATTGCACCCGCTCCCGCTCTCGCAAACACGCACGGGAAAACTGCTGTACGATACGATTCACTATGTGCAGAGGGATGTGCCAGGATGGTGATTCAAAGATGATTCCTTCGCCAAGGGAGAGCCCTTCGAGGAAAATTGCTCTCCCTCTCTTTTGCGTCACGTTGATTTGCACTTTCACGTTTTCGGAAGGATCACAGCCTTCTACAGTGTAGTCCTTATATTGCGATTAATCAGCAATTCTCATCAGACATTGCACAAACTCTGTTGCTAAATTTCATTGTTGTTTAAACCAATAAAGTTCACTTTATTCTTATCGAATTATTAATAAAACACTGTTTTTCCGATGGTGCATCCTTAAAAAATGCGATGTCTTTTTCTCACCCCTCACAACTTATTTATAGACAATAAACTACAACATTTAGGGTCGACCTCTTACATACACCAACGACCGTGTGTACGATTTATCAAAATATCGCTCTCTTTCAGTTTTATGATTGCTGGAAAGGTTTCTTACACGAAACGTCGTTTCGTACTCATCGAACGAAAAAAGGAAACAAGACGTGATAAAAACTACTGGAGTATTGTGTTGCCTCAACGACTGTATCGATCTTTGCTGGGAGAATCAGCCGAAGCCATCATCACCGGTATGCCACACTCACCGGGCATGCGCAGGGACGGGATTCATAATAAGGATGTGGGTATAAATTATTGTTTTATTTTTCTTATCCCTTCTTAATACGACAGAAGTCTGACGTTTCGTTTGATTGGTACAGGATATTCTTTTGTAATGGTTTCATTCCAGGCTACAAGAATAAATTGTTTGTGGATTTTTGAACGGACGGTTTTTAAAATAAATTTTGATGTAAATTTGTTTCTGTTGACAATTTGTTGTGAATCCCATTTCGGGCACTTCAAGCAGGTATCATATCCACTACAATGGCGGTAATAAAACAGAACGATGAAAACAAATGAAGTATTATGTTAGCAGGACTATTCCTGACAGTAAATGCATATCGAGAATTAAGGGCGAATTCCTCGACAACAGGACAAACTGGCCCAAAATTGAGATCGTTACATCAGTTACATAAATGCAGAGGTCAAGCCTGATTAAGTTTCCCAAGGTTGCACAGAGCCTGTACAGTATCTGAGCGCCCTGTACAGTTACAATAAATTTCTCCTTGCTGATTTTCTGATGAACGTGTACGTATAGCTCCCGAAAAAAAGTGAACAAGTTATAAGGAATTTGGATCAGGACCCGCGCTGTCTGTGACTACCCGGGCTAAAGGAAGAGTGTTGAGATACCCTATGCACCCTAGGCAGCAAGCTGGAAAAGGATAGTTGACTTTTGTTTCTAACAGATTACCACCGATATAGAAATTTATAATAAACCCATTGATGTGGAAGCCAAAAACCCCCAAAAGTTAGTGCAGAACACCAATGAAGATGTGATGGTGATGTTCGAAGGGAGATCGGATATGCGTAGTCCCATCGGTATGGACGAAGCACAAAATCCACCCTCGGGTGACACATACAAGGTAATAATGGAGGCTTTCAGCGTAGTCATAGCTAAGGCTGAATAGCCCGTTTTCCTGCTCAATATGGATCAGCTAGACACTGTCCGTGTCGTTCTTCTGGATCACATAGCGGACCCGGGGACTCCAGATATTCTGGTGCTTCCAATTCAAAAATGATTACTTGACACTGACCTACTCTGACCAGAACTCGGTCAAATGGCTGGAGATATCGGCACATTCTTTCGTTCCGTGGAAAGTGTTAAAATTTGGGTTCCAATACACTCTTATGATGGCTTTTATGGTCAAAACTGGTACATGCAGGACAGTGTCGGACGAGAGAATTTTGCGATTGCTTCAGAATCAGCACGAAGGCTTTTTAAGGCAAACATGGTGGATCGCAATGGCCCGCTGCAATGTGTTTGGAAAGACCATTGAACTGTTGATGAAGGTTGATCAAAAGTCGGCTAACCAGATCGCTGAACAGTGCTTCATGATAAGCCGCATATTTGGCAAATCACGCATTCAATACCTCGATGACGATTGTAGATATCCTTTCAAGCTGCGCAACAGCTACTGCTACAAAGTCGTAGATGGTACGATCGGAACTCTCTTTTGGGACCTAGGCAATGGCAGAATGGCAATAGCGACGGAATGTACGGAACTAATCTCCGGGAAAGCCTCGCGGCCATCTGTTGCGAATTCGGGCGTACAACATGTGTGGAACTCTTCTCTGAGAATGCTCTGCCATTACCTACACAATACAATTGTGCAGTTATGTAATGTTGTCATAACTTCCGTTAGATTTCTTTATTACATGACGAAAAAGCAACAATCTTAGTATTTTGTATGGCACCGCTGGCTTACTATGAGCAAGCAAGAGGTTAAAGAAAGGATACGAACAAGGGGATTTGTCTCATGAAATAGATGCACTCCAAAAAATCAATACGTTCATTTACCAGAATAACTTTGAAAACATCTGGTTTGCGGTCGGCACACATTTCGTCTTATGTTTAAGAATAAAGTAAATTTATTTATTTATCGATTATATTCATCTGACAAAGTCTTAATGAATTTATAGGTCCAATAATAAAAATTATATTCAATCTGTCCTCCATAATCGCTACGTGAATTTTCCAGCTGGCTTTTCAAACTGGAAGAGTTCTTCAACCCGAGTGAAAGTCCAGACACATGTAGTCATCGGTTCGTGGAATTTAAATGCGGTACGATGAAAAATGGCATACAACAACGATGTAGTGCGTAAAGGTCTTTGCGAAGCACGGAAATTGACTTTTGTAAGTATCGTCGGTGAATCGATGTCGCTGAACTTTGCGGCGCCGTTCTAGAGTGTCCAGGCCCAGTAAACGACAACGTTCAGGGTACGGTGGAAGATTGTCAGGATCTCACCAAAGCAAATTTCAAGTACTGGACGGACTAATGCGCAATACAAGGATTTTAGGCAATGAGGGTCCTTGAAATATCTTCCAATTTTACCAATGAATCCGAGCTGCCGGGATGCTTTGGAAACGATATTAGAACGGTGAGCTTTGAACGTAAGTTTAGAGTCGAGTAAGATGCCGAGGTCAACCTGATCAACCCTCCGGAGGATATTTCCGTCAATGTGGTAGTCAAATACAATCGGGCTGTGAATACGACGGTACATTTGGCTATACCCACAATCAAGTAGTTTAACTTGCACCAGTTCACATAGATATCTAGTGAATCCTGCAACCGATGACAATCGTCGACAGAGCGCACATTAAGATACAGTTTGAGATCGTCGGCGTAAACAAGTATGCGACCGGCTTCAAGTAGTAACGTGACATCGTTGAAGAAAAGGATGAAGAGTAAAGGCCCCATATGGCTTCCTTGGGGTACACCAGATTTGTTAGTAAACACAGATGAAACGGTAGATTCCAACTTGACTTGCAAGACTTTTTCACGCAAATATGAACCAAGGCAACACAATAGTCGTTGCGAGGCTCCTAGACGCTGCAGGTCGAATGCAGCCTTCAAATCCGTGTATACTGCGTCCACTTAAGCTTTTTCCTCGAGTTGCGCGATGCAAGACCCAAGCAGCACTTGCAACATCTTCCATGTTGCTATTTGGTCTTGTTTAAATTACAAAAAACTTCACCGGTTATAGTATTGAAACACGCAACAAATAAGCAACTTCATGTTATTAATACGTTAGATTCAGGTTATCCAATACTTATACTGGCTGTCACAAATATATTAGTCTATATCTAGTAACATGAAACTTCATCGCATCATCGTGTTATTATAATGTCATTGCTAAACAATAATGTCACATGATGTTGCATCATGTTGATTACGGCATATTTTCAAATAAAATGTAACCAAACAAATACAATCAGTGTAACATCATATTCCGCCATATTTTTATGAAAAAATATTTTTCAACGAAGTAATGTTTTTATTTTAACAATAATTACACGAACATTCATCCGGAATCCATGGCATTTACTAAAATATTATTTGATTACAGTATCTAGTTCGATTTTAAACCGCTTTTTTGCATCGTAAACGAATTCTTAATCTGGCTGGTTTAATTCTTTAAACTTGAAAATTAACAAATTAATAACTTTCACGAAGCGTATCAAATAATACAAAGCAAAATTATATTTTGCACGATAAATTTTGAATGGCATGAAGATTAGCTCATAATAGGCCCAAAAAACTAAAGTTTTGTTTCGCAATAATTTTCGTCTTGGAGACCAGAGAGGAAATTTGCTTCCTGCTAAACATAATTCGCGATTACAAAGTTGCTTATAATTGTTTGGTTTTTGTCCGAGGAAAAAAGAGAAGAAAGTATTTTTGTTTTTGTTTTCACGCAAGTTTTGATAACGCGACATAGGATTTCATGTGAGTGCGAACAGGCTTAAAATCTCTTTTAGTACCGTAGTCGCGAATACTTGCTTGTATGTAGATAACGCGCATTGGTTTTTGTGCGAGAAAAAAAGAGAAGGAAGTATTTTTGTTTTTGTTTTCACGCAAGGTTTGACAACGCGGCATAGGATTTCGTGGGAGTGCGAACAGGCTTAAAATCTCTTTTAATATCGAAGTCGCGAATGGATAGATAATGCGCATTGATGTTTCATAAAACATATGTGTAACAATTGGTTGCATATAGGCTCCACCTCTTGCGCTTTTTCAATCATATAACAGTTCGATAAAGGTAACTGATGCGAACTTTTACCATACTTGAATGTTTCGATTATAGTTGCGTAACCCTTCATACAACAAATGGTGCTGCTTGGGGAGGAAGTGAAGTCGAGTAAATTAGTTGAAACCGACCGGACTGGCATGAATCCGTGCTGGTAGATGGATGTGTAGTTCTTAGTACGATTGAGGATTGCGGTGCTGACGATATTTTCAAAAAGCTTAGAGGCAGCGGACAGGCTCCATGGTGGTGTGCAACGTTTTTCAATGAATGGTAAATTAGACCGGAGCTATACGTTAATAGTGTCACAAAATATGCAAGCCATATCATCCAACTCCCTCACATCGAATAAAAATTTCTTCGACTGGTCATTAAAATCTGTGAAAGCATGCCAAAATCTATTTTACGATAGTTTAATTGTCGACGTTCACTTTCGGAGGGCATGTCGTTTTTCAAACAATCATTAAACGCAGGTAACGTGATCGACAACGGGAGGTGATGAGTGTCAACGGGGAGCAATGGGGCAACACACGTTTCAACAGATATCACATGCTCAACCCCGAATGAAAAACCAAATCTAGAACTCTACCAAGCTGATTACGCTCTAAGTTGGCTTGTTGGAGGTTGACAAAATCCATACCCGATGACCAAAACGCCATCACTAAAACCAAAATCCATACCGTTGATTAAAACAGCACTCGCCGCACTGAGTTGCGATGTGTTAGTGTGGCGGATCATGTCGTCGTTGTAGTTCCAGCCAATGCGTCGTTGTTTATAGTCGCCGCAAATCAAAATACTGTCGATCTTACTGTTTTTTTTCTCACATAATTCACGAATAGAAGGCACGTGCATCTCGATCACAGCGGGATCTTGACTCTTGTCGGGAGGGATGTACACAGCGCCTAATAAAATTTTCAGACCACGGATGTTCGCAGCAACACTAACCTGCTATAGGCTACTTGCAAGCACTGAAGTGCGGACAACGCAAGGATGTTGCCGGGCGACAGCAATTAGTACTCCTCCGAAGCTGCGCTTGTCACTGTTGCGAGAGGAACGATCGCAGCGAAAAACATTGAACTTTTTGCCAAACAGCTTCACTGAGTTTATAGTATCGTTGAGTCCACTTTCCAGATTTACACGGCTTACAGGAGTAAAAGCCGCTGAAACGCTAAATTTAAGTGAAAAATTCGATGGATGACACACGGCGCAAGTTTTTACGCCAATTGTACATACAGATTTTTCCATAGTGCATGCAGAGTGTCCTTTGTATACGTAAATGTAGATTAGGTGCTCGTGTGCTTTCATATTTTGTGAATTTCTGCCAACTGCGGAGATAAATTGACGGAAAGTGAGCCAGATATTGATGTGCTACAATTAAATGTTTCTAAATCCTGCATTTCAAGTGAAGTGAATGGTCGGTTTTGTTTAAAATGTTCAAGTAAAATGCAATACGCAATGAGGTTAGTGTTGTGTGTGTATTCTATGGTTTATGTTTTATGCTGAGATGATTTTGAAGTGCATGTGCTCATAAACAGTTTTCTCGTCAGAAAAACATTTTCGTCGATGGAACTGAGTTGCATATGATAGATTATCGATAATATAAGACAATCATTTATCCTAGCGAATCTACTGTACTACATTTTAAAAATGGCAACTAAAGAGCCATTAAGGCATATTTACTAACACAATCGAAGCAATCATGTTAACCATTAATACAAGTTGAGGGCTAATTTCTCGTTAAGGGGATATTACACTTGAAAAAAAAACCTTGTAGGAACTAAATAGCAGGTTCATGTCTTCGACAAAGTTGTAGAATTATAAATTCTATTAAGCTTTGCCGTAGACAGAAAGTGTCTACATCATATGGTTTGCGAAATATAATTGAGTTTCTGCCGTGACTACTTCAAAATTAGTTTATTAACTTTTTTGTTAATATTTTTTGAAACGATGGTTCTACAATTGATGAAGTAGGGGTGAGGTAGGGGAAAGAAATGATTTTTTTTTCTTTTGGTGAAGGAGGGGAAGAGCGGAAAGGAAGGGGGGGGGGGTATTGGTAGCTATGCTTGACAAGTAGTCATTTTGACTCCTACTTTTGTCCAATGCTGGAAGGTGCATGAGTCGAACCAAGCTGTAATCTGAGATTATAACCGGATTCGAACCCACAACACCCGGTTCTAATCCGGTTATAATCTCAGATTACAGCTTGGTTCGACTCATGCATCTTCCAGCATTGGACAAAAGGTAGGAGTCAAAATGACTACTTGTCAAGCATAGCTACTAATACCCCCCCTTCCTTTCCGCTCTTCCCCTCCTTCACCAAAAAAAAATTCATTTCTTTCCCCTACCGTCCCTTCATCAATTGTAGAACCATCGTTTCAAAAAATATTAATATATATGTATGACCGCATTTTCAAGGTCAAGACTAAAAACTTGAGATTAGTCTATAACTTTTTTGTACCCAAAACCTCATCCGACTAATTTGACATATTCTAGTAACTTATTTATTTATTACAATGATTTATCTGAACAAAGTCCTTGAGAAATGCTATAAAAATCGTCAGATTTATAACATAATCGATTTCTTCAATTTCGTCAGGTATCTCTGTGTTGGTTGTTGGTTTAAGGTCTACATCATTTTTAGCACCGCAAAATTCACTAAAATGGCCGTAATATTTTTATCTTTCAATATTTTTTCCCGGACAAGTTCCTCCGAAATCCGTTCCGTGCTTGAATCAGAAAAGAAACCCTCCCCGGACTCGGAACCAGCCATACGGTCTCTGAGAGACATGAGATGATCACCAATCGCTATTTTGTCGAATGCTGATGTTTTTTGATATGCGACACGACACGCTTTACTGATGCTGAAATGTCCTGTTACGGGAACCGGTTCCAGATTTATAGTGTCCTCCCGGATTCGGGAGGACACGCACCATGGCTCCTAACTGCGGCAAAGTAACTGATATGTCCACAGTCGATGATATGTTTACAAAAATCAACAGATTTCAAACAAATTTTGGATATTTGGCAACTTTATCTAAAAAAGTCATATCTCGGTCCCCCAAGGAACTCCGGAATAACTCCGGGACCATATGACATATGGCCATTTTCTATAGATATTATGAAAATAGAAAATATTTTCAGCAAAATTCCCAAATTTGGTGAAAAAATATTGAAAAATAAAAAAGTTATGGCCATTTTAGTAAATTTTGCGGTGCTAAAAATGATGTAGACCTTAGAGAGGTTAAAATCAAACAATTCTTCAGTCATTTCAAAGGTTCTGATACAAGCGGTGATAGGTCGGTGAAGGTGAAATGTGAACTTAGAATCCATAAGAACACCGATTACATGGTCGATTCCATTTAGTTTCAGCCCGTCGACATGATAGCCAAAGAAAACTGGATTTAAAATACGGTGAAATGTCATAACCTCACACGTCGCGAGGCTGATTACGAGCCAATTTTTGCGGTACCAGCCAACAAAATTATCGACCAACAAAATTATCGACCAAATGACAGCAATCTCCAACAGCCCGAAATGCCAGGTACCATTTTAGATCATCAGCATATTCTAATTTGCAGCCAGATGTTAGTAAGAGAATGACGTCGTTAAAAAGCAGTATGAATAATAATGGTCCTATGGTCCTTCCTTGTGGAAGTCCCAAATTATTGGTAAATTGCGAAGATATAAACGTACTGAGCTTAACACGTAAGACTCTATCACGTGGGTAGGAGCTCAAACATTCCACGAATCGACCAAACTCGTGTTTTAGTCTTTGACCTTGAAATGCGGAAATGCGTGTTGAAGATAAAAGGCCGTTTCTTCAACTACATCATCGTAAACGTGCATTGCCCATACGAAAGTAGACCTGACGACGAGAAGGAAGCATTCTATGCGCAACTGGAGGCAATGTACGATAGCTGTTCGCCACGGGACATCAAGCCATTGGACATATGAACGCCCAGGGCGGCAGGGAAAAAAGGAATAGACCACTGATCGAACCCCAAAGCCCGCACACCAACACGAACGATAACGGCCAGCGTTGCACCAACTTTGCAGTTTCCCGAGGTTTTGTGATCAGAAGCACTTTCTTTCCCCGGTGACATATCCACAAAGGCACCTCATGCCGAGGCTTTATGGGGGCCCGTGCTATTGCGGATCAAATTTTTACTCTCCGTCACATCCTCCAGGAATCTCAAGAGTACAACGTGCCCACGCAGTATATTTTCGTGGATTTCAGAGCAACATACGATACAGTTGATGTTCGCGTTCAACAGACGCTAAACGTTATGACACATAATGCACGGTTACGGGTTTTCGGACAAACTGAAGCGGTTGATCAAAGCTATCCTGGATCAAGTGATGTGCTACGTATGCGTTTCGGGGACACTCTCGAGTCCTTTCGAATCGCGCAGAGGGTTGCGGCAAGAGGGTGGACTGTCCCGTATGCTATAGAAGGTGCGATCCGGCGAGCGGGCATCGAAACGAGAGAAACGATCTTCAGCAAGAGTAACCAACTCCTAGCCTTCGCAGACGACATCGAAATCATAGGAGGATAGGGTTACAAATCAATGCGTCGAAAACCAAATATATGGTAGGAAAGGAAGAGACTCCAGAGAAAGCAACGTTTGTCTCCTCCGGACAGTGACTATTGACGGCGGTAAACTGGAAGTGGTTGATGAATTCGTACACACTTAAAAAACTCAGCAAAATTTGCCGAGATTTGGACAGCCAGGACAGTTTTGCAAATCGACGTTTACGGATCTTTACTAACGTTTGGCATCATAAAAAATTTTACCGAAAGCTCGGCTGTCCAAATCTCGGCAAAATTTTGCTGACTTCGGCACTTTTTTTTAAGTGTGTATATTTGGGATATCTGGTCACAGTCAACAACAATACGAGTAGATTCAACGACGCATTCAAGCTGGAAGTTGAGCCTATTTTTCCATCCAAAAGACGCTTCGATCATGGAGCATACGCCGCCGAACAAAGGTGACTACGGAGAGTGGTGTAGGTGTATGAACCACGAGTTGCAGGCATTACTTGGAAAGATTCCCATCGTGCACCTGGAGAAAGTTGGGAGACTACGGTGGGCCGGTCCCGTCGCAAGGATGCCGAACGACTAAGTAGTCTCCAGGAACAGAGGGGCCAACGTGCTAGATGGCTTGGCCAGATTGAAGCCGACTTGCGTTTGTCGAGACGCGCAACGAATTGGCGACGAGCAGTCCAGGACCGAGTACAATGGAAAAGAATTCTTGATACAGCAAGAGCCACCCCGGCTCTTGGCTGATAAAAGAAGAAGAAGATGTGATTTCTGGGGAAAGGCTGCCCCCGCACTCTCGCGGCCGGCTGCCGTTTCTCCATGATGTTTCTCCACCTCTAAAAATTCATAAAATTTACAAATAAGTCATAAGTTTACAGAATCATGCCAAAAGGTCGTTATACCAAATGTTTTTCTGCCCAATGGTTCCTTATATATAGGCAAATATTTTTAGTGGCAAACAACATTATGCCAAACGACTGTATTAAATGTATGTGCATTTATGCTAATTTTAAAGACCCGCTTCTCACCATGCAGAAGCATTTTGTTCTAGTTTTCGCCGAGTTATTTGTTGGATATTAATGGGTTATCGTGGACGAATGTTCCACTTGTATAAGCGGCACCGCGGCAGAAATAACGGTTTTCAGGACTACGACGTGCACCAACTAAAAGAATGCAGATTTAATATATTCCGAAGAGAAATAAGTTCACAAAAGTTGAGCAAAGTCGGAGAACTTTTTGTTTCGATAATATCTATTTTCATTAAATTGCCGAAATATTTCAGAAAAAAACTCCCATTGGTCGACCTCGAATTAAAAAGTAGAGTGAATCTCTTTATGAAATGAGTAAACCAAAACGTTTACACCTAAAGACCTACATCCAGCGCAGCTTCAAAGACAAAATTTGTATTTCTAACAGAATCGCCCTGCGGAAGGTCATCTACATGACGAATGCGGGTTACTCACGTGCTTGCTTCCGCAGCCTCTCCATCAGATGCCAAATTCAATTAGTCTTATACTAAAATAGATTCGATCGGTTACCATACCCAGTAGGTACTTCAGATTACATCAGTCGCTATTTATTCGAACGGATGCGCCCATTTTGAGGGGCGCCCAGTCATGAATATATTCATAGAATCGCTGCGATTCGTTTTTTTCTCTCCAGAATCCTTCAAACGTGGCGCTAAGGCAAACATCCTATCTTGAAGCTACTCCGGCGAACAGCGTAAAAGCATCGAGAATGATTGCAGAACTACTTCCTGATTCAACAGGAGATTTATAACAAAACGGTTTGTATGTCGTTTACCACACTCCCCCCGCCCCCCTGCTCACTGTCTTATCAGCTCCTATCAGTGCTGATTTCATTGACTAAACCGAATGTCTCTGTGGGTCGTTACTGTTCAGTGAACTGCAGGACCAGATAGCGAAAAGCAACAAGTGACGCATGCGGCCAGCCTTTGTCGGTGCTATGCTGTGGAGGCACAAACCATGCTGGTAGCTTTTTGTTCTTGTATTATATGCTCCTCTGGAAATCACTTTGCTTGTTCACCGCTTCTTTGCAGTGTGATTGATGTTTACTTGCCGTTTGGGATTCTTCGTCTATATGGGGCGCTTACCAACGGAACGGGGTGCCGCTTCCTTGTCCTGGGTGCTAGGTTCGGTTGAAGGCTTACTATACCAAAAGGCTCTACAGACAAAGTTAATACTATAGTCACTGACGGATGTAAGCAAAAGTCTGATAAAAAATCCAACGAAAAAAATTCTCAATTCTCGTTGAAAGCAGTCAATGGGAAAGGGAAATTAAACAACAGACCGCACTTCAGCGCATACATTATCACGTCTACTTTGCCAAAATAAATAGTGATTTTATACAATGTTGGCTTAGGTGTGTGGGCGGGTAGTTGGAGAAGAAGTAGAAGAAGACCATCAGGCATAATGAATGCTGAATTGATAGATAAATACGTGAACCGTAGTTTGCTTGACAGCATCGATAAGGTTTAGATGTATTTCACGGTCGACCATGAGGTTTAATATCCTCGTCTCATACTATAACCGATGAAGAACAACGTTTTACTCTAAGGGTGAACTGATCAGGGTGGTTCTAAATATTTTCCGAACAATTGGTGACACGAAACTTACAGTGGTGGGCCATCACCACATAATTAGTGGATTTAGAAACTCAATCGGAACACCTCTTATTGATATAATGATGGTACAAAGGTTTTTTATTAAATTAAAAAAAAAACCTTACAAAGCACATGAATTTACCTAGCAGTCATCATCAGTTAGATAGTAATTCTATCTAGCCCAGTTTAAATTAATGCAATTGCTTTCGACCGTCCGTTTCGTTTCCCCAAATGCGTAATACAAATCGTTTGTTAAAATACTTCTATTCGCACGCACACACTCTTTCGTCACTCAAAACCAGTGGAAGTGTTGGCCATGCCGTAGGTAGCAACTACGCTAAAGTATCGAGCATATTAAAACCGACCAGCATAAAATCTCCCATCCTGGCGTGACAATAAAGTTTAGATTATTCCTGACTTTATCGTGATTCAGCCAATCATCACGCGAAAGGTAGGCGGCGGAGAGGCGGGTAGGTCTGCTTTTCCCCATCTAGCTAAGAAAAGAACGTTTTTCCAGGTCGAGTACGATGACGCCGGCGAGCCCCATCGATAGTATCCTTTGCGGAAGAACTTTTCTCCACATACTCACTGTCGCTCGTCGTCGGTGGGAGGATGATTGAATGGGGATGGACGACGGCACGAAGCATGGGTGGTAATGGTCCGGAAAATTCGAAAAGTATAAAAAGCCGGAAAATTCTGCTGAGATTCAACAGTTGTTTTTCATCAGCGGTGCGGATTGGAAGCGATCGGAAAAGTGTAGTGTTAACTGTTGGTGTTTCGGGTTGGTGGCTTGATATTTGCCAGTGATTGCAGCAGGGAACGTTCTGTACTCTGTATAAGTGGAAATAATTGTTTGCCTGTCGGAGGCTTCAGTTATTAAGCTGGACAAGTGATTTCATAATGAGTGGATCTGGCAAAGGATTACTCGGATTATGGCTGTACCACAGTGGCGAACAGGAATGGACCGTCAAGGAAGGAAGTCCGTTGCATAAACGGAAGGAATTTGCTGTAATTATCCGATTTGTTGGAAAAAAATATTTTAATCATAACTGGATGAGTGATACCATTCTATGAGTGCTTATTTTACAAATTGTATTCGGTGCTTATAGTTTCTGTTTGCAGTGTAATCATCTAGAAAGTAGAGTAAACGCAGTTGAAGCATTAGTAATAGAAAGGTCCTTCAATCACCATGATTCATTGAATAGGTAGATTTACTATCGAATTATGTTTTTCATGCTCGAAACACTAATCTATATTAATGAATCTATCTTTATTATTTTGAATGGCTGAGTCACTCAAATCAAAATAGGATACTGCAAATTAAACGAAAAATTGAACTCTGATTCAGATGCATCGAAAAGTTTGACCTTGAAGATTTCAAATACCTTTTTGAATGCAATCAAAAATCTTTGTATGAAATGGTATTAAATTTACACACAAAGCCCTTTCAAAATTTCTAAACCGGTTACAAAATAGGTATGTTATCTCGAAGGCAGCGATACCGTCGGAAAGAAACGGATTGTGAAACTTTGTTTGTGAAACTTTGGATTGTTTTAAATTTTAGAATTCGATCCCAACGGATCGGGTAGTTGGTGTATAATGAGCATTACTGTACTCGAGTTCTAACCCCTAAATATTCGAAAACTTTTCAATTTTTTTTCGCTGTGCATCGGTTACTACAGTGATTCTTTAATAAGTTTATTCTATTTTTAAGCTTAATCAGCTTACTTCAAGCGTTATTCTTGTTTGCATTTAAAAGTAATCTAATTGACTGAAGTGAACTGAATCAATAAAATTGATAACTAGATTTCATTTTGATAATGTTTTCAAGGTCATTTATCTATACCTAGAAAAATGGATTTCTGTCTGCATGTCTGTCGGTATGTTTCTTATAGAATCGAAAACTACTGCATCGATCGGAGTGAAAATTTGCATGTAGGGGTTTTTGGGGCCTAGGAAGGTTCTTATAATAGTTAGAGACCTCTCCCCCAACTAAGAGGGGAGGGGGCTCCCATACAAATGAAACACACATTTCTGCATAACTGAAGAGCTAATCAAGGAAATGGAACCAAATTTGGCATGTGAAGATTTTTGAAGGCAAGAATTTTTTCTATGGTGAGTTAGGACCCCTCCCCACTTTAGGAGAAGGGCTCCTATACAAATGAAATACAAATTTTCTCATAATTAGAGAACTAATCAATCAAATGAAACCAAATTTGGCATGTAAAGGTTATTGGAGGCAAGAGTTTTTTCTGTGATGAATTACGACCCTTCCCCATTTTAGGACGGGGGGCTCCCATACAAATGAAATATAAATTTTCTTATAACTCGAGAACCAATCAGTCAAATGGAACCAAATCTGGCATGTGAAGGTTTTTGCAGGCGAATTTTTTTCCATGGTGAATCGAGACCTCTCCCCTCTTTAGGAGAGAAATTATGACCCCTCCCCACTTTAAGAGAGGGAGGTCTCCTATACAAATGAAATACAAATTTCCTCAGAACTTTAGAACTAATCAAGCAATTGGAAACAAATTTGGCATGTGGACTCCACATGCCACATGCCACTCCACTCCACATTGTGGAGGATTTTGTAGGAGGATTTTTTTAATGATGGTTTGAGACCCCTCACCCCTGTGGTAGGGGAATAAGGACTCTCATATAAACAAAACAGAAATTTTTGCGTAACTCAAAAACTAATCGAACTCGAGAAATTTTAGACTCTTTCATAAAACATAACAGACAATAAAAAGACCACCAAAAACTATCTGCAGCCCTTTTCTTTACCGTGAAATGGTACATGCCGCGGAAGGTTTTTCATGAAATGGTATTCGGCGAATTATTTATATTATTATATTATATTATTTATTTCGGCCGCTTTATTTTATCTGGTGGTATTTATCTGGTGAGGAAACATTTAAAATTTGTAAATTAAACTGCTCATGCTTTCATAGTGACGGTAGAGATCTAAGGTTGAGCTCCTCAGAAACTTGCTAAACTCGAGATTGTAACAGATTCACGATTTATGCACAACACATTTTAATTTGTGGCAATACGAAGTTTTTGTCGAGACAGCTACCCGAGCAGGAGCGAAAGGCAAAATAATATAAAAACAATGTCAAACTGTGTTACAATGCTATATTTTGTTCTTGAATAGATATGGAGATACATTGATAACACATTTTGTTATTGAGTAGATATTTAAAATAGTGGTTGTAAGTTGAGTTCAACAACTGATTTTGTTATCATATCTTATTATGATCTTAAAATGACAATAGATATATTTTATAAATTTTTTTTATTGATTCAAAAGATTTTAGATTATAAATATTTTATAAAATGAATTTTTAATATCTCATATGCTACTGCATTTGTTATTCAATACCTTAATAAACTCTGAATACAGTCATGTTATTACTTTGTTATTCAAATAACCAGTGGTTGGAGAATTCACGAAAAAATGAACATTTGAATCGATGAACGTCCCTCATGAACAGACATTATTCGCTTCCGTTGCCGATGATGCATTTATCCGCATTTGACTTTATCACGAGTATAGCTCATCATGAACATAGCAAGTTCGTTCAAAAATTGAATATTGAACTTTGAACGCGGCCGATTTGGATATAATATACCCGAGAATGCCAGAAAGTGTCCTAAATAGTATTACCGTGAATAGAGAATAGTTTAAAATAGTGTTAGTGGCTTTTGAAGCAACAGAAAGTTTGATTTCGCACTTTTGCGTTGTGTACGATATTCGTATATTCAGCGATGCTATTGCTATGAAGCGTGAATGTATGCGGCTCAATCGATGTGGCGAATGTTCATGTTGGTCAATACTCGTGATAAAGTTGCTTGCCGATGCTTGGTGTATATATTCAATTTGCGAATTCTCCAACCTCTGCAAATAACAGAGTTATTCTTTTGGCCTTAAAGGAGCAAAATTTTGATATTATTTTTTGTTATTTTGCCAACTATGTCAGCCAAAACAAGACCAAATTTTGATATGAATTATTCGATTTCCATAATACATTTGGATATTATTTTTCTCTTCGTTCCTGCTCGGGATAGTACAGGGTGTTCAATAAGTTCGAATACACTTTAAAAATGTGTCTAAAAAATTAAAATACAAGATATTCTTTTCTGAGTCAATTTTTATTGAAGCAGTGTTTATTGAGAACCTTTACGACATATTTGGCGGAAGCACCCCCCTTTGTGCTTTATGACGAGCTTGAGACGTTCCTCATAAGAATCACACGCGGCACGCACCTGGTCCATGGGGATCTCGTCCCAGATCTTGGAAATGAGCTTCTTAAATTGATCCATAGTGCTCGCTCTGCTTGGCCAGCATTTACGATCATAAATAAAATTCCAGGGGATTAAGATCCAGGGAGTTGGGAGGCTACAAAGTCTTATCGAGAAAATCAGTCAAATTCTCCCGACACCTCGCTTGGACGATATTTGCCGTGTGGGCCGGTGCGCCGTCCTGTTGAAAGACGTAATGATCTTTCCCGTAGAGGTCACGAAGTGCCGGGCCACAAACCTTCTCCAGAACCTCGGTCTTATAGTATGCGGCGTTGATTTTCACTTTTTTCTCGATAAACATCAGTGGAAGTTTCCCACGCCCCCAAACCATCACCGACGCGGCGCTCTAGAACCGCGGGATGTTTATGTGGGACGGGGGGATGCTAAGATCAGCGCCCACAGCCGATCATTTTGGACATTGTGCGGCTGTTGCTAGATGAAGAGTTTCTCATCAGAAAACACGAACTCCTGACCAGCGTGCCGTGAAAGTATCAGTTTTGCTTTGTCCAGCCTCTTCTTCGTTGTAGCTTCCGTTACCCCGTGAACCTTGCGTTTCATGTACGGCTTGCATCCCAGGTCCTTCGCCATGATGATGTGGGCAGTCCCAATCGACACATCCAGGTCAACTGCGGTCTTCCGGATCGAGAGGTTCATTTTTCGACAAACCCACTCCCTCTTCACCTTGATGGCTGTTAGCGTCCTCGCCGAACGCGGACGCCTGGATCTAGCACGGTTCTTGGCCGAGCCCGTCGCCGGAGCGCTCACCTCTGACAAACAACTTTACTACGACGTTGCGATACTCCTTCATCGCGCGCGGTAAACAAATAACAAATGACATCAAGTCGACACCTTGCGCGTCGGTTAGCCTATATACAGTAATCCTCCCAATAAGGACGTTAATAGGGACCGCGTTAATGGAAACCGTGTTAATGGAGTCTATGTAGCATATGGGAATTGACTTAATTGGTTCCAACATGGAATAACTCATGATCTTGATCGTATAGAACGATGGTGTCTTCGACAGAGTTGTTCAGCAGATCAAGGGCTTTTCGTTGAATTGTAGTACTTCGAAATTGCCTCACAACGTGGCGCTAGCGTATATGTAATATTTTTGTATAGACTGTATCTTGCACTGCTGACTATCTAGAAAGTTGCGGTCTTCGGGAAGGTTACTCAAATGACTGCCATCTTCAAGATGGTATGGAAAATAATAAAGAATTGACTCAACGGATGGCGTTAGTGTATTTGTGATTTTTTTGTGTTTGCCATATTTCATGATTTTGGTCATGTACAAGAAGTTGCTTTCTTCGGAAAGGTTGTTTAAGTGACAGTGGTTATTTACTGGTAGTTGGAAAATTAACTAATATTTTGCTCGTTATTTAACATAATGCTGGTCGCTTACAAAAATTATCTACAAAATGCAACGTTGGCAGTCGATGAAATTCCTTGGATTTTTTTTCACTCCTCACAACATTATTAATACTGTGCGACATTGATGCCTATTAAGTTGTTACAAGTTTCGATTGAAGAAATAGTGATGAAAATGCAAATATAATTGTTAATGAATCATTAAGAATGTTTAGAAAGTAGCTGAAAATGTGTTAACGTGACTGAGACTAATTGAATAAGTGCGTTGGTGGGATTTCTCTGGCCATTTAGGAAGTAACATTAATAGTTGGTAGATTAGCACGATAGATTTTTTCAGGCAGTAAAGGAGCGATCCAGATACCACGTGGACAGAAAAATACCAATTTTCAACCCCCCGCCCCCTCCGTGGACAAGCGTGGACATTGACTCAACCCCCACCCCGCACTGCAAGAAAGTCCGTTTCAGCTTGACTCTCACTTGACGATTCTTCTCTGCCCAGAGTATCTTTGTCTAACCGAAGCACTTCAGCTTGGTCGTCTACTTCAACACAACACAAAACCTTTCCGACGCGATATGATTCGCGAAATTTTCTGAAGACGAATCCTTTTGGAAATACGTTACCCATGGATGCAAAATGCAACCCACATTTGGTACAAGCGCGACCTAAATGATAAATGAGTCATGTGACTGGTGAATATTCGTGGATTCTTCCGTTACCTTTATCACTTCCCAAAGGCGGCAAGGGTTGTAAAAAAATTATAATATCTTTATTATGGCATTCAATCAAATGTCAGGCTAGGCAATTATCATCTATGAGTACTAGCGCAGGCTTAATCTTTTCAACAAGATTTGTGCCAGATATGTGCTCTCGTATACACTCGGTTCATGTGTTTAGATCAACATATGCCATAGAAGATAAAACTTTATTTGAGCCCAAAAACAATCACTAATCAATAGTTAATGCTAATATGTAGGGGAATGTCCCCGGTTATGAAACAGGTTTTGTTTTTTGGCAATAGCTTTTGATCGGATCATCCAATTTTAAATCTTTTTGAAGCATTGGAAAGCTTAAACATATACCTATCTTTTTGCCAAAGGAAGTAGGTATATGGTTTTTGTTTAAAACACAAAAATTATAGCAAAATTTCAAAACATGGTTTTCTGTGGCTAAAAGAAAAGTGTCCTCGGTTGTGAAACACCTCGGGAAATCATTAGAAAAGAAAAGAAAATATAGAAATATCGAAGGAAAATCAAAAAATAAAATCATTTATTCATGAAAATACTAAAAATACAAAATCATTAATCAATTTCTTCGTTTAATCATTTAAATCTGAATCGCAATGAATGCATGTAAAAAAGCAAGCAATCATATTGGCGCATTTCAAATGCACTGGCGTGTTACATGTGTTATAAGGAATTGAATTTTTGCTAAACCTAAATGAATCCTGCTGCCATAAAAACTCATAATGCCCCAATTGAAGTAATGTACGATCATTGAAGTATGAAATATTTGATTTTCTAGATGTTTTACAACCCCCATATTGCAAAAAAATTATATTATAATTTTTGAGTCTATTAGGACATTGCAAATCATTTTCAAAGTTTTTGTCCCCCCGCCCTTCAAAATTGGCTTGAAAAATCGGGGGGCAAAAAAATAATTTGTAGGATATGAGTTAATTTTTTTATAGTTTATTTTTTATATAAAATCAATTGTCTGTGAGCTCTACAGCCTGAATAACTCGAAAAATGAGTGTACGAGTTGAGTCAACGCTTCTAGCACGAAATAGAAAAGGAAGTTCAAACAGTGGAATTTCCGAAACTCGGCCAAAAAAATTTTCTTTCGTTTTTGTCTTTTTGTTCGTAGATTTTTGCATGAAAAATAACAACGTATTTATTAAAAGCACGAATAAGATTGGGTTTCACGTTTAAACTTTAAGTAAAAATGCCTAAAATCCATTTTTTTTTTGCTCGATTAAAAAGTTCTCTTTGTTTTTTTTTCGCCCCCCCCCCTTCAGTGGCCCAACACCGGAGGGACAAAAACTTTTTTAAATATTTGTAATGGCCTTATTTCACCTAAAATTTGCCTGTGTGATGAAATAGAGGTCCAAAACTTAACTTATATGCCTTTATCTGAGCTTTTTCATTCCATTTGGTTCACAAAATAATCAAAAATAAGCAAAACATGCGAAAAAACTTTTTTGAGTGTTTTTGCAAATTTTTTCTACAAAGCATAGTAAATGTTGAAATTTGACCGCTGTTTGCTCAAAAGTTTTATTACTATGAAACTAGACGTTGGTACTAACTTGACTGCATTAGGATAATAAAAACCCGAATTAATCCACCTAGCGGCGTGACCTAGCCTTTCTAGTGCCACAATAATCATTATTTAATTTCTCAGGAACTTAATTGTAGATGTATAGATGTTATATTAGACTATATTTTTAAATATCCGTTCCGTATTCCTCAAAATCCTTATTTGCCAGTAAAATTCACAACGCATTGTGTAGAATAATTATATTTTCTTTCCTTGGGTGCGTAAATACATGTAAGCGTCATTTATATTACTTGATGAAAACCTTATTTAGTTTTATAATTTATACCTATAAAGAAGGATTTCTGTCTGTCTGTCCTGTGTTCCTTATAGAATCAAAAACTACTGAACCAATCGTTGACGTGAAAATTTGCATGTAGAGGTTCTTGGGGCCAGGAAAGGTTTTAGTGATGGTTAGAGACCCCTCCCCCCACTAAGAGGGGGGGCTCCCATACAAATGAAACACAAATTTCTGCATAACTCGAGAACTAATCAAGCAAATAGAACCAAATTTGGCATGTGGGTGTTTTCGGTGACAAGAATTTATTCTAGGGTAATTTGAGACCCCTCCCCTCTTTATAAGGGGAATTATAACTCCTCTCCCCTTTAAGAGGGGGGGTTTCCATACAAATTTCCTCATAACTCGAGAACTAATCAAGCAAATGGGACCAAATTTGGCATGTGAAGGTTTTCGAGGGCAAGAAAATTTTCTATGTTGAATTAGGACCCCTCCTCACTTTAAGAGGGGGGGCTCCTGTACAAATGAAATACCAATTTCCTCATAACTCGAGAACTAATCAAGCAAATGGAACCAAATTTGGCATGTGTGTGTTTTTGAAGACAAAATTTTTTTCTATGATGAATTGGGACCCCTCCCCACTTTAAGAGGGGGGGGGGGCTCCTATACAAACGAAATACAAATTTCTTTATAACTCGAGAGCTAATCCAGCAAATGGAACCAAATTTGGCATGTGGGTGTTTTCGGTGACAAGAATGTTTTCTATGATGAATAAGAACCTCTCCCCACTTTAGGAGGGGGGGCTCCTATACAAATGAAATACAAATTTCCTCATAACTCGAGAACTAATCAAGCAAATAGAACCAAATTTGGCATGTGGGTGTTTTCGGTGACAAGAATTTATTCTATGGTAAATTGAGACCCCTCCCTCTTTATAAGGGGAATTGTAACTCCTCTCCCCTTTAAGAGGGGGGACTTCCATACAAATTTCCTCATAACTCGAGAACTAATCAAGCAAATGCAACCAAATTTGGCATGTGAAGGTTTTCGAGAGTAAGAAAATTTTCTATGGTGAATTAGGACCCCTCCCCACTTTAAGAGGAGGGGCTCCTGTACAAATGAAATACAAATTTCCTCATAACTCGAGAACTAATCAAGCGAATTGAACCAAATTTGGCATGTGTGTGTTTTTGGAGACAATTTTTTTTCAATGATGAATTGGGACCCCTCCCCACTTTAGGAGGGGGGGTCCTATACAAACGAAATACACATTTCCTCATAACTCGAGAACTAATCAAGCAAATGGAACCAAATTTGGCGTGTAGGTGTTTTTGGAGGCAAGAATTTTTTCTGTGATGAATTAGGACCTCTTCCCACATTAGGAGGGGGGGCTCCCATACAAATGAAATTCAAATTTCCTTATAACTTGAGAACTAATCAAGCAAATGGAACCAAATTTGGCATGTGGGAGATTTTGGAGTCTTGAATTTATTTTACGATAGTTAGAGACCTCTCACCCCTGTGGTAGGGGAATATGGACTCTCATACAAATAAAACAGAAATTTTTGCGAAACTCAAAAACTAATCCAACTCGAGAAATTCGAGACTCTTCCATAAAATATTAATCAATAACAAGACCACAAAAACTATCTATAGTAACACTAGATCATTCAGGACGAGCCGGTCGCGAGTGTTGCCGGTGACCCGCCGTCGGAAGCGCCGCCCACTGGGGGGCTTGCAAAACTCGAGAAGTGACAAAGATCATCCGAGATTCATTATTTATGTACAACACAGGTTAATTTGTGGCAATACGAAGTTTGTCAGGTCAGCTAGTATTTATAGAAAAATAACGTAAACACAAAAGATACTTTTTACAGACTTGAATGAATATGTATAAAAAATTAGAAATTAACCCTCTAACGGGTCTACAGACGGCCTTAACTTTCGGGCTTCAGAGCCACATACGAAATTTGTTTTGAATTGACAATATGAAGTATTTGTTCATAGCAGATTTTTTGATATTTTGATATTAATACCATGCATTCAAAAGTTAGCATCTTTGAAAAACAAGAGTTCAGAAAAATTATTATTATATTTCGCTTTTGAAGAAAAAGGATATGTACAACAAAATGATTGATCTCAACATTTTACTATTGGTTTGCTTGGCTTCAATTTTGCAATATATCTGAATTAGAAAAAAATTACTGAATAGAGCATTAGATATGAAAACGACAAATGGAACTATTTCTTAGCTAGCGCTCCTTCAAAATGTCAAAAATTCTGTTCTGAACACATTTTGCATGATGTCAATTCAAAACAAATTTCGTATGCGGCTTTTGAGCTCCAAAAGCGAAGGCCGTCAACAGACCGCCTTACCCGTTAGAGGGTTTAATTAACTGCTTTTCTCCGCTTTTTGCTTTTCTTGTACAATTGTGAGTAACAGCAAGTGAAGAAAATGACAATTGAAATCTGGAATCAAAGAAAAGAAAAAACTTTTCGATCGAATCCCACTATTTAATAATTATTTGCGACAGATACGTAGTTCGCCTACGACGTGCAGGCTTCATCAGTGTCTTATTTCAAAGCGTATACGTATCTGTCGCGAATAAATATTAAATAGTGGAATTTAGTCGGTAAAAGTTTTTTCTTTTCTTTAATTTCAGAGTTCGTATTCCACTAAGAGGCTTCAAAAACTTCAGACAATTGACATGTTTCTCACTCTTGTCACTCACTCACTCTCACTCACTCACTCACTCAAATTGTCATCACATACATACATACATACATACATACACACATACATACATACATACATACATACATACATACATACATACATACATACATACATACACACATACATCACACACATCTCATACATTGAATACAATCAACATTTGATTGATATGTTTTGATTTCACACGTTTTAACGGTTTAATATACGGTGCTTAAGTGTTAAAGTTTGAATAACTTTTGAATGAACCGTCCGATTTTCAATAACTCGGTTTCGTTTGATAGATCTCAACAGTAGTTTTCAAATGATAATAAATCGTGTGATGCTTTACATTGAATTAATGCTTATATGTTACAAAAATATGTTTTAAATACAATTTTTTCACATTTCTTTATGTAACTTTCAAACTATAAGCCTAAACGTCATGAAATTCGGAAGTTAAGGGTTTGCAAGGCTCCTCTTTCATATGCAATCAATTTTGTTCAAATCGGTTAAGAGACCTATGAGATAATGAAGTCCCATATTTTTCGTATTTTTATACATAACTTTTGAACTAAAAGTCCGATCAGTATGAAATTCAATAGCAACCAATGGGACACCTAGACCTTTCATTTGACACTAAGAACATTAAAATCGGTCCAGCCATCTCCGAGAAAAGTGAGTGAGATTAAAAGCGTCACATACACACACACACACACACACACACACACACACACACACACACACACACACACACACACACACACACACACACATACATACACACACACAGAAAATGCTCAGTTTTCGAAACTGAGTCGAATGGTATATAACATTCGGCCCGCAGGACCTTCTTTCCATTTCCGGTTTTCCAAGTGATTTCTATACCTTTATACTATATATTTATATAGTAGAAAGGCAAAACGTTAAAAATTATGGGTGTTTCACAACCGGGGCCGTTTCACAACAGGGGACAATCCCCTAGAATTAATTGAATATTGCTGTTTCTAGATTCTATTTTTTGTATGAAAAAAAAAACTTGTCCACGTGGACATTTTCCATACCCCTCCCCCTTCCGTGGACAAGCGTGGACATTTTCAACCACCACCTCCCTCTAAGCTGTCCACGTGCTATATGGATGGCCCCTAAATGTTGCTAGAGAATAAAATTGAGTGTTGAGCGTTCAGCATCGCAAGATACAGCCTGTATAAGCATATTACATGTACGCTAGCGCCACGTAGTGGGTCAGTTCTGCGCTATTTTTTATACCATCTTGAAGGTGACAGTCATTTGAGCAACCTTCCCGAAGACCGCAACTTTCTAGATAGTCAGCAGCGTATGATACAGCCTGTATAAGAGTGCTACATATACGCTAGCGCCACGTAGTGAGGCAATTCCGCAATAATATAATCCAATGAAAACTCGTTGATGTACTGAACAACTCTGTCGATGACACCAACCTTCTATACGATCAGGATCACGAGTTATTCCATGTTGGAACCAATTAAGTCATTCCCATATGCTACGTAGACACCAATAAGGACGTTCGACCGCGTTAATGGAATCACTAGAGACCGTCCTTATTGGAAGCGTTCTTATTCGAAACCGCGTTATTCGGGGGACTGCTGTATAAGGTTAAAGCTGACACCAATACCAATACACAGAATGTACATGATGCGCACTTACACAACGATGAAAAGTTGCATTCGAACACCCTGTATATAGGACACTGGAGGGTATTTTCAGCCCATTAAGCGATGGCATCTATTACCAAATTTGGCATGTGGGTATTTTTGGAGGAAATTCTTTTTTCTGTGGTGAATTGAGAGCCCTCCCCTCTATAGGGAAGGAATTATGACCCCTCACCTCTTCAAGAACAATTCCAGATGAAATGAGAAAACGGTTAAACTTAGACTTTCTTTGATTTGAATGAAACTATAAACATATCCTCTGTCAAGGAAATCATTCTCTTTTCACAGGTCAATTCAATTCTCTTTTTAAAAATTAGTTTTGTGTCGAAATAATTAATATTAACTATTTCGACTCAAAACTAATTTTGAAAAAGGACGTAGGTACAGTGTCGGACAAAACATTAAGACTACTGCAAAAAAAAGAAAGTGACAATACTTAGAGAGAAAATAATCCAATCCAGTGCTTCAATCCATTTATAATAATTTATTCGCATTGTGAAAAGCTTCTAGGGTTAATACTTGGTCGTGTAACCTTTGTTACGCATCACTTCGCGCACCCGGTTCGGCATGGATTTCACCAGTTTTTGGCACGTGGTGACAGGAATGGCGTACCAACAAGCTTGAATCCTATCCCACAGTTGCTGCTTATTTTTCGACTTCTCCGTGTACACCGAACTTTTCACGATCTCCCATAGGTTCTCTGTAATAATGGTCTGTCTCCATGTCTATGGTAAATTTTTACAGCTTGCACCTAACCTTAGTGTACAAATTGCTTTGAAGAAGTTATTAGTGGTTGGAGAAGAATAAATGCTAATTGCGAAATATATAGACTCAGGCAAACTGCAAAATTCTTGATTTTAGGCCACAAAAAAAAGACTTCGCGAAGGTGAGAGTCGAACTCTGTCAGCTGTACTTAATTGATTATAAGTCAAGAGTTTCATACCTCGAACCACATATTTTAGCTGTTCCTGGCGAAGATATTCGGTATGGTCTGGTGGTTAACATGACACTTTTTGGCCTTATCCCGGGTGAAAATATTAGGGTTAGACTCAACGTACGTCTCTAATTTTAGGTTTCTTAAGGCGGCTATTGAGTATGTTGTTCACTGGTGACGCCGGAAAACTGGAAACCGGTCAACTGCTTTTTTCCTATTTCGAATCTAATAGTTAAGTGCAATTTTATGTTAGCGAAAGTGGAAGTTAAGTGTGATTGTAAGTATCTTTCAGACATTTTTCTCGGTTTATTAGCAAGCTTATCACATAAACGTCTTCCATGCATTCACTCACCACACTACCAGTATACATAATTATAGCTACATATAGCACACAGAGATAACAGCAGTAAAATCCTTAAATTTGCACTTTCAGCAATGCAGACCAACGGACACGAGCAACGGTAATGAGCAGAGGGGTGACAAAACATCCATCATATTTACGCTGAAGAATCAAGTCGGTGGATTGGCCCGGGCGCTGCAAGTATTTCAGGAGCTCGGAATTAATGTACTTCACGTCGAACTAAATAAAACCGGAGATCCGTGTGAACAAGCGGACGTCCTAGTGGATATCGAATGTGACTCCAACAAGCTGGACCAGGTACTACGGTTACTAAAGCGGGAGGTGCAATCGGTAAACTACGCTGCACCGATTGCTAGCGATGGACCTCCTCCGACTCCACTTTCCGCGTGTGGCAGTTTTGGTAAGACAAATTCGATTTTTGATTTAATTTAAATTTGGTTTTTTAAAGTTAAGTAAAATTTGTAGATTTCGGCGAGATGCACTGGTTTCCAAGGAAAATTTCTGACCTAGATCGAGCTCAGAATGTTCTCATGTACGGCAGTGAGCTGGATGCTGACCATCCCGGATTTAAAGACCCTGTCTACCGTAAACGAAGAGAACAATTTGCTGCTATCGCCAATTCATACAAGCAGTGAGTTATGCCGTAAATTCAGAACCTGAATATAAATTCAATTAAACCTTCTATCCTACAGCGGAAACCCCATCCCAAGGATTCAGTACACCGCCGAAGAGATCAAGACATGGTAAATTGAGTTTAATTTCAGCTTCTTGTGAGATGATTGCTTCACTCGGATATCGGTCACCAGTGAGCCTTCGTATACAAAACAGAATCGAAACGATTTACACTTTCTTAACGAGAATATTCAAAACAAGTTAATTCGATTTAGCATCTCTTTTGATAACGTGGTGTGATTCTATTTCCGCAGGGGAACCGTTTTTCGTGAACTACATAAACTCTATCTCATTCATGCCGTACCGGAATACATGGAAAATTGGCCCGATCTGGTAAAGTACTGTGGCTACCGGGAGGATAACCTACCGCAGCTGCAGGACATCAATGTGTTCCTCAAGCGGAAGACTGGATTTCAAATCCGACCGGTAGCCGGTTATCTTACACCGAGGGATTTCCTCTCCGGGCTGGCGTTTCGGGTGTTTCACTGCACCCAGTACATCCGACATTCGTCGGATCCATTCTACACGCCGGAGCCGTAAATTAAAATTTCAAATTTTAATTCTTTTGTGATTACAATTTGAAATTTTGTATTTCCAGCGACTGCTGTCACGAACTGCTGGGTCACATGCCGCTGCTAGCGAATCCAAGCTTTGCCCAGTTCTCCCAGGAACTTGGGCTGGCTTCGCTGGGTGCTTGCGATGATGATATCAATAAATTGGCAACGGTCTGTGATTATAGAAATGTGTTTTCTCTGAAACTAACTTAGAGCTATTTTAGTTATATTTTTTCACTGTCGAATTCGGTCTATGCCGTCAGACTGACGGTTCTTTCAAAGTTTTTGGAGCAGGACTGCTCTCGTCAGTTGCCGAACTCAAACATGCGATCACTACGTCATCGAAAATTAAACGTTTCGATCCGGATGTAACCTGCCAGGAAGAGTGCATCATAACAGCTTATCAAAATGCTTACTATTACACGGATTCGTTCGAAGAGGCCAAGGAAAAGATGAGGTGAAATTAGGATGTTTTAATTTGTTAAAAAAAGTGGCTAATGTTTGTGATCGTTTCAGGGCTTTCGCTGAAAATATTCAACGTCCGTTTGGAGTTCGGTACAATCCATACACTCAAACTGTTGAAGTGCTCAGCAATGCCAAGAAAATTACTGCTCTGGTCAGTGAACTGCGAGGAGACATCAGCATTATATCTGCTGCGTTGAAAAAGGTTTCGGCTTTGGATGATAATCTAGACGTTGAGTCTATCGAAAAACTTCTTTCAGCTAAACTCTGCGTAAGTTTTTACAATTTTTTAGTTTATACTTAGCTCTGACTACGCAGTCTAACGTAAAACTCATTTTTTGGGAAGTCGTCTGAAATAATTATCGTCGGTTTAAGCGGGAATGGACGGTAGCTTAAGGAGAAAAGCCTTCGGGTACCAACGGAAAAATTGTGGGTTGAAATCCCACCTGTCATTGCACTCCCGATATATTTTTTTGGACTTTCATCTAATTGATCATTCTTCGCACCATACGCTTCTTTATTTCCCAAAAAATCGGCGAATGTGTTTAGGACGAAAATCTTAGCTGGTTTATGTTGATTTGCTTTTTCTCCCTTAGGTATTGGATAAAAGCCCAAACTCTGAATCTTCCGATTCGACTGATAAAGCAACTACGCCGAATCAGTAAGGGGTGGTACTTCGCAAAACGAGAGGTAACCAATTTATTTCAGCATCGAAACAAAACCACAGTTTAATGGAGATAATTCCACTATTGAACCAGTTTCAAATTATTGTGAATGTAAATTTAATAAATATTCTGGATGTAGCAATCACTGTGCATATTTTTTATTGTGTTAATTAATTTTGCATTTCTTAAAATAAAAGTCTGGTAGGTATAGGAGGAAAGTATGGAAATCTGAAATTCCACAGCTTCATCAACATGGTCACTTAATAGTTAAATCAGCAGGCTGAAAATTTAAAGTTGAGAAAATCTAAAGTTGAGTTTTGAAAAGTTAGGTCCCTTCTCTAACGCTGTAGAAATCTATGCAGTATTCAATGAATATCCAGTAACTTATTAAGACAAAATATCGAGACAGGGGGTTAGTGCCGAAGAAAGGCGTCACTATGAAAAACTAATAAGTAATTCACGAAAAATAAAGAAATTCGTATTAGAACAATCTTCATACACCCATGCGACGTAGAAGGACTACGGATTGGAAACTCGGACGTGGAACTGCCGATCTCGTAACTTCTTAGGGAACACTGGAGTGCTCTCGGACGTATTGGAGAACCGTAAGTTCGACGTCGTATCACTGCAGGAGGTGCGTTGGCAGGGCTCAGTGGTACGTGCATTCAGAGATGGACAAACCATCTACCAGAGCTGCGTCAACACACGAGATGGATACAGCTTTCATAGTGATGGACGAGATGCGGAAATGGGTAACTGGGTGGTGGCCAATCAGCCTTCCCATGTGCAGGTTGAGAATCAAGGGCTTAGTTCTCCAACTAAGCATCATCAACGTGCCCAATCCTCACCTCAGAAGCACCGGTTACAACAAGAAGGAATTCAGTGCGAAATTGGAGCGTAAATGCGACCGCAGCCCACAACATGACATCAAGATCGTCATCGGGGATTTCAACGCTCAAGTCGGCCAGGCGGAGAAATACAAAACAGTTGTTGGGGGATTCAGCGTACACCCGCGGACCAATGAAATGGGCCTAAGATTTATCGACTTTGCCACCTCCAAGAACATGGCCGTAGGTAATACCTCTCTTAGCATAGATTACTACACTTGTACATCTGGAGGTCACCAAATCAAACAGAATGACAGATCGACTACGTTTTGATCGACTGTCGGCGCTTCTCACACATCATTGACGTCCAAAACTCTCTGTTGTAAACAACATTCGGTACTGACACCCGTTGCGTTTAAATCTCGCGCGTCTGAAGCAGCCAGACATCGCCGTTAGCTACACGCATTCACTCAAAGCTGTGTTGCCAGACGAGGGCGAGCTGGAAGCCCCTCCTCCTCCTCCTCCTCCTCCTCCTCCTCCTCCTCCTCCTCCTCCTCCTCCTCCTCCTCCTCCTCCTCCTCCTCCTCCTCCTCCTCCTCCTCCTCCTCCTCCTCCTCCTCCTCCTCCTCCTCCTCCTCCTCCTCCTCCTCCTCCTCCTCCTCCTCCTCCTCCTCCTCCTCCTCCTCCTCCTCCTCCTCCTCCTCCTCCTCCTCCTCCTCCTCCTCCTCCTCCTCCTCCTCCTCCTCCTCCTCCTCCTCCTCCTCCTCCTCCTCCTCCTCCTCCTCCTCCTCCTCCTCCTCCTCCTCCTCCTCCTCCTCCTCCTCCTCCTCCTCCTCCTCCTCCTCCTCCTCCTCCTCCTCCTCCTCCTCCTCCTCCTCCTCCTCCTCCTCCTCCTCCTCCTCCTCCTCCTCCTCCTCCTCCTCCTCCTCCTCCTCCTCCTCAGAGGGCTTGTCTGAGCGTTGCTATAATTTGGTTGCCAAGCGCTGCATTTTTCTGCACCAGCGATGGAACATACAAAAGGTTCATCGCCAGCGTAGGTGTGTAGAGCGCCTTACCCACGGTCATCTCGGTTTGCTAACCCTGGTGGGGGCCTTCTTCTTCGACGATAGCTTGGTTCCCATCGGTAAGTGTGATTTGTTTCTCTTCGTTTTCGTGTAGCTCCGCGAAAAATTCTCGGTCCATGATCCACGGCTTGTTCGCGCCTCGATCCTCGTGGCCGGTTAGCCGGAAATGCAAGCGATACATCCTTGCAGTAGTGGTAGATTAGTGATTTCTTTCTACACTATCCGATTTTCATCATTGAATCCGTCCTGAGCCCAGCCTTTTCGCGGGTTCGTCCTGGAGTTTTCGCTAGACAAGCGTCATGGTTAGGTCCTCATCTGACCGGGTTTTCAGAGCAGTGGCGAATGAGTTGAACGAGCTTGGAAGACTTCTCAAGATCATCGCGACCATGAAATTTTCCTCCAGCCTTTGTCTGGCATTCGGTGCAAGCCTGCTGAACAGTTTTTGCAAGGCATACATGTGCTCCGCCATCTCCTTCCGAATAACGTTGGTCGCTTCAACTCTCTGCTTCAACAACGACATCTTTGACGTGAGGCTCAACTTCTGATGATGATGGTTCTGGAGCTGGCTTCTTTCGCGTTCTTCGACGGACGAATCAGCGCGTGTTGGTTGTCTTCGATCAGCAACCCGATAGTCGCACTGGACTTGGCATCTCCAGCAGCTTCGGTCTCCGCAGTCGGCTTAAGGCCTGGTTCCACGAAACGCCACAATTCCTCCAACACCATGAGGAGTTACGAACCCAAGCCTTCCGGGACAAAAAACGCTGCCAGGAAGTGCAGGATTATGCGGCCATGGAGCGACAACATCGTTCGCGCGGAAACGCGAATGTTCTAGTGAACGGATCCCGCAAAGGCTTTTCTCCGCGAGCTGAAATATTTCGGGATAAGAATGACAGTATTTTGACGGACGATCGTACAGTGATTGAAAGATGAAAGCAGCACTTCTGTGAACATCTGAACGGCGCCCCGGTGGAGAGCCATGACGGCGGGGAAAGCAATTTTGACGGTGCGACAAACAGAGAAGAGGTGCCAGCCAGAACGATGGGCGAAGTTAAGGAGGCCATCATGCATCTAAAGAGCAGTGAATCGGCTGGGAAAGATGGCATCAGAACAGAGCTTATCAAAATGGCTAGCCACTTGTCTACACTGGCTAATTGTTAGAATTTGAGATACGGGACAGCTCCCTGAGGAGTGGAAGACCCGATCTACAAGATGGGTGACAAGTTGGATTGTGCGCACTATCGTGCGATTACCATTCTCAATGCCGTGTACAAAGTGCTGTCCCAAATAATTTTCCGCCGTCTGTCACCAATTGCGAACAGATTTGTGGGAATCTATTAAGCCGGCTACGTTGAAGGACGATCAACAATGGATTAAATATTCACATTGCGGCATATCCTCCAAAAGTGCCGTGAACACAGAGCTCCCACGCATCATTTATTCGTTAACCTCAAAGCTGCATATGATACTAACGACCGAAAATAGTTATGGAAAGCCATGAACAAAAACAGCTTCCCCAGGAAACTTAGCAAGCTGGTGGCTGGTGACTAAAGTTGGACGGATACGATAGGTAGGTAGGGAACTACTCTGGTCACTACCTTGAGAATTACTGCGTTACGTCACATGCACAAATATTCCTTCAGCCCTGTTTCCGTGTAAGACAACAGTTTCGAACATATTCTTGCAGTACCTATATGAATGCAATTTAGTAAAAGGAAAGGATTACCGCCCGCTTTTCTATATCGTTTCACTTTCAGGACATCAATTTGGACTAAATTCAATGTTGAAAGATGAACTCGGTTAAAAGGGGTGGTTTTATAAAAATTGTTTACTTTCAGGACATCAAATTAGACTAGGTTAAATGTTCAAACGACAACATCGGTTGAAGCAGAGGGGTGGTTTTGCACTCTGGCGTACTTTAAATTTGCTATGTAAGCACAAATCGATCTCTTGTACTCTCATGGAACTGCCATATGGAAAATTTGTGAAGATTTGGTGCAAAGTTTTGTCTATTCTTTTCACTCTTTAACAAACCTGTGCACAGACTTCACAAATAGAACAAACTTGGGAAGATGGCAGCACCGTTTCGCGCACATAGCGAATTGGACTAAGTTTAATCACGTTCGTAAGGAATTTGGTTGGGACGAGAAGACTTTGTCACTCTTTCTGGTGTACTTTCCAAGCACAGATAGCAGATTGGTCTTGGTCCAATCGATACAAAAAAAAAATTAGGAAGGGGAGATTTTGTCACTTAAAAAAATACGTTAAAGTTAAAACTATGATGGCGTCTTTTGCAACCAATTATGAAGCGGAGATTTTCAGTTGGACAATGCTTCATTATTTCCAATTTTTCAATAATGCACACTTTGAAGTTAATAATTTTCTTTATTGGAATAGATGCGTAGAAAATTTTCCGATCAATTAGCACACAAATATTTTAAAATCGATCTGGAAACCGCTTAACTATTAGCGCTCAAAATCTTTCATATTTCGTGACGCTCGCATTTTTCGATTTTTTGGAAAGGCCCTTCCTGAAAGATGTAGTTGTACGTCTAAATTAAAGGAATCGAAATCTGAAATAAAATACAGTTATATTTTTTTTCAAAATGTTTTTTAAGCAAATAATAATTAAGTGGTAACCCGATTTTGTCACTCCCCGATTTTGTCACGTTTTTGACCCGATTTTGTCACGCTTTTGATTTATCAAAAGCTTAGTTTAAAAATCTTTTTCAAACATGTCAAATGTGTTAAAACACTGTGAAAAGAACTGTGTTGATTTTCGTGGAGTTTCCACAAAAGTTGTTTCTTATCTCCATAACTGTAATAGCTAGAAGGTCACTTTCTTTGGCAAAGTTCTTTATAATAATCTTCTCAAAAATTTTGTAGAACATTGTTTTGCTCTCTCTCTTACTACTTGAAAAATAAATTTTCTATCTTACTTTTAGGGGGGTTAATCAAAGAATCGTTCATACCATAAGAAAGAGCTTTTTACGCTATGAAATTTCTCTGAACATAGTCAACCAGTATAATCAACCATTTCGGCGCAATTAAAAAACGCGTGTTTTCATACCTCCCTACTAGCACGGTTGTTACAAAGTAGTTTTGGTAACCGAACTATGACTATTTTCAGTCCTAATCCGGTTGCTTCAACTAAATGGACCTAAAGTGTGCTACTAGGGCTGTGGGACTTCACAGCACAGGTGACAAATGTCCACAGAGAGGTAGAAGGAAGTGCGAAAGGTCCTAAAATTGATCAAAATGAAATATATGTAGTTCGGTCTAAGTTATCTGCAAAAAAATAAAAATTGAAAAAATACCCGATTTTGTCACTGTCCCGTTTTTGTCAGCCCTAAATTCATCATGGGGGTGACAAAATCGGGTCATTATTGTATCGCACGTGAGGCAAAGAAAAGAACTTCAAATTCCGGCTTTCCATTCCAGCCCACTGCGATTCACGTCGCGTTGATGCGACGCTGCAACGTATGATCTCGGTTACAACATACAGCAGGTAGCGGCACAAACCAATACATTTTCGCATACCAATGCATGTAGGCTACTCTACCTGCCACAAGTCGATGAACGAAACGAATGGCATTCGCAATGCCAGGCCCAGGCAGCAAGAGCATGCAGCCTCGAATCATCCGCTGTCGCGTCGGTCGGCCAGTCGCTACATACCAACATGTCCGGTCCGATGGTCGCCAGCAGCAAGCATCAAGCAAGCAAGCATGTATGTATGTATGTATGTATATGCGCTGCTGATACGCTGCCTGCTACAGATTCCGACCAGAACGACGACGACGAGGCGAGAAGAATAACAACATAACGACGCACTACTCGGTATGGCGACGGATTGCGGCGGCATCACGACGACCAAGAACGTCGGTGGTGATTGCAACGACGACGACGACGCAGACGACGATGATGATAATGACGACGACTACGAAGACACATGCAGCTGCTGGCACTCTGGCACCAGAGTATAGGCAGTAGGCACTGGCGACGACGTCGATTTCTTGACGTTTCCGATTGCTGCCGCTGCGCTGCTGCTGTCCGTCGATACGGTTTTTTAATTGTGTGGAGTGTGCGAGTGATGTCAACAGGTGTTTTGGCGTCGTTCTGGAATTTTTGCGTGTTTTCTCACGGAAAGTGTCTCAAATCGGTTCAGTTTGTGATAATTTCTAGTGTTAACGCTGTGCTAACTCGTGCAAAAGTGTGTTGATAACGTGAGCTAGCGGAATTGCCTGCTGCAGGAGATTATTTTGTGCCGGTAAGTGTTGTGCTTGGCTTTCACATTTGACTTGCGATGTTTGATAGCTGGTGCCTAACTGTTCCAATATGAAACGTTGTTCATTTGGACTAAGGTGATTGGGCAAATATTCGCCTTTAAAGTGGGCTAAATTTTAATTACAGCGCTGATGATTCTGAAAGAAGAAATTATTCTTAAATACATACATAATATGCAATGGTTCTTTCTCTTTACATCAATGTTCCACACCATGTATCATGCTACGTGCAACATCGTCTATCGCACGCAATGTTGCATAGAAGCTTTGTTTTGGTGACATCTTGCAGAAAACACGAAAAGTTAATCTTGTACCTGCCTAATCTTAATCTTAACATTATAAGCAGGAAAAAAACTTCCTATTAGAAATAAGATATGCCGTATTATCAACCCTCAAACAGTCTTCAAACTTCCAACACTTCAGAATAAAATGCTCGTTAATATTGGATAAAATCACCACCGTGTTCGTTAGAATGTCCTCTATTCGATGAGGTATGGCATTAATTTGTAGGTCTCCTTGTGGGAACTCACCAAGCGCTAGAAAATACTGGAAACTAAAATTTTCATTTGGTTAGCAAAATACAGTGAACTCTGGAAAAGTTAATCGAATGGGGAATGGGTCGATTAACTTTTCCGAAATATTAACTTTTCTGAGTAGTCAGTCCTAAGAGTCATTGAAAATAATAAAAACAAAAGCGAGAAATATATTCTCAAATATAGAATACACATTTTTAAGTATCTGGAAGTTGTAATGTGAAAAAATATGCAGCAAGGGCTTTATGAAATAATACTTAGTTTCTTTCAGTAAATTTAAAATAGTCGGTTATTCTAGTTTACTTTTTATTTTCCGAAGTCTACGACAACGATTTGACAATAGTCGCACTTTTATTCCCTACTGTTCCTTCTTTTGCATTTGAAATTCAATCTGAGTTTGCGCTTTTACAGTATGTTATCAAAAAACCTGAAGCAACTATGTGCCGTATTGAACTATTGCTACAACTGTCCGGTACAAGAGTTTAATTTAATCCCAGTTATGATGAGACTCTGTATGAAGTTGTGAAAAGGCGATAATAAACCGAAAAATGAGAAATAAAGGTAGAAGGAAAACACACTTGTGTTAATGAACGCTTTGGACTACCAATAAAATCAAACTCAGAAAAGTTAAGCCAAAAATTAACTTTTTAGAGTGTTGCATGAGAGCTAATATTCGCTTAACTTTTCTGAACAATCAACTTTTCAGAGAGTTAACTTTTCCGTGAGTCCACTGTATCAATTTTTTTTAGGATTGTCTTGATAATAAAACTGTACAAATTGAACTTGCTTTAGATGCGGTACATGCAATTCGAAAATAGCAATTCTATAACTACTTAGGCATGGTTAAACACGAATTTTTGTGTGAAAGAGTCAAATAACTCTGCTAGGTGGATTTAAAAAGACAGTGTTTAGTAACAAGTACATAATTGTACTTAGTTAAGTTGAGTCGCACGACAAACGTCCTAATATTCATCAAAATATTATAGTTCGAGTATTGGCCATGAAAGTGTTCGAAGCTTGAATCAAACCCTAAACATAGACAAACAGACGAGACATTCGCGTTAATTCCATCGTCCAATCAAAAGCCACTCATTTTTGAAAAAAGCATGTTTCGCAACATGGCCAAACCGCGGCGCGCGAGTATTGCTTCGAGTTTTTAGTATAAAACCATACTTAGGTGGCTTACCGTCCTAAGACAAAGCCTGTTGAACAAAGTTTCTCCATGTAACTCGGTTGATGGCTACCGCTCTCCAATTCCTCGGACACCGAGTACTCTCCGCCAGATCTCGCTCCACCTGGTCTAACCATCTTGCTCGCTGCGTTCTCGTCTTGTTCCTACCGGATTTGAGGCGAACACCATCTTTGCAGGGTAGTTGTCCGGCATTCTTGCAACATGCCCTGCCCATCGTCAAAGCTGGACGGAGCTTTAGCCACCTTCTGGATACTGGGTTCGCCATAGAGCTGAGCGAGTTCATGGTTCATCCTTCGCCTCCATACTCCGTTCTTCTGTACGCCGCCGAAGATCGTTCTTAGCACTCGTCGTTCGAAAACTCCGAGCACTCGCAGGTCCTCCTCGAGCATTGTCCATGTTTCATGCCCATAGAGATTAACCGGTCTAATAAGCGTCTTGTACAGGGTGCACTTTGTACGGGGACTTAGTCTGCTCGACCTGAATTGCTTGTGAAACCCATAGTAAACACGACTTCCGCTGATAATACGCCTCCGAATCTCACGGCTGGTATCATTGTCCGCCGTTACCAGTGAGCCAAGGTAGACAAATTCATCGACTACCTCAAACACATCGCCGTCGATCAATATACTACTGCCCAAGCGGTGTCGTTCGGCATCGGTTCCGCTGGCCAGCATCTACTTTGTGTTAGACGTATTTACCTTTAACCCAATCTTTTCTGCTTCGCGCTTTAGTCTGGTGTACTGTTCAGCCACCGCCACAGATGTTCTGCCGATAATATCCATGTCATCGGCAAACCAGACGAATTGACTAGATTTGTTGAATATCGTGCCCCGCGTGTTGATATCCGCTCGGTTCATAACACCTTGTAGCGTTATGTTGAACAGCAGGCATGAAAGACCTTCATCTTGACAAAGCCCTCTATGTGATTCGAATGAACTTGACAATCCACCCGAAATCCGAACACAGCACTGTGTACCATCCATCGTAGATTTAATCAGTTTGATAAGCTTCCTGGGGAAGCTGTTCTCTACCATGATTTTCCATAACCAATGAACAAATGGTGCGTTGGAACTCTATATTCACGGCCCTTTTGGAGGATTTGCCGCAGTGTAAATATTTGATCCGTTGTAGACCGACCTTCGACGAAGGCGGCTTGATAAGTTCCCACAAATCTATTCGCAATTGGTGATAGACTGCGGAAAATGATTTGGGACAGCACTTTATAAGCGGCATTGAGAACGGTGATCGCTCGATAGTTCTCACAGTCCAACTTGTCGCCCTTTTTATAGATCGGGCAGATAACCCCATCTTTCCACTCCTCCGGTAGTTGTTCCGTATCCCAAATTCTAACAATTAGTCGGTGCAGACAAACGGCCAGCTTTTCTGGTCCCATTTTAATAAGCTCCGCTCCGATGCCATCTTTTCCAGCTGACTTGTTGTTCCTTAGCTGCATGATGGCCTCCTTAACTTCGCAAATCGTTGGGGCTGGCACTCCTTCCCGTTTGTTGCACCGTCGAAATCGCTTTCCCCGCCGCCATGGTTTTCCGCCTGGGCGCCATTCAGGTGTTCCTCGTAGTGCTGCTTCCACCTATCCGTCACCTCACGATCGTCCGTCAGAATACTGCCAGTCTTATCCCGACACATTTCGGCTCGCGGCACAAAGCCTTTGCGGGATCCGTTCAGTTTCTGGTAGAACTTCCGCGTTTCTTGAGAACGATGCAGCCGCTCCAACTTTGCATATTCCTGCTCTTCCAGGGTGCGCTTTTTCTCCCGAAAGATTTGGTTTCGCTGCATCTTCTTCTGTTTGTGTCTTTCCACGTTCTGACGTGTGGCACTGCGCATCTTGGCCGCCCGCGCAGCGTTCTCCTCATCCATCACCCTCCTACATTCATCGTCAAACCAATCGTTCCGGGCCACATGCCCAATGGAGCTCTCCGCTACACTGCTGATGGCTGTTTTGATAGTGTTCCAACAGTCCTCGAGAGGGGCTTCGTCCAGCTCGTCCTCTTCCGGCAGTGCAGCTTCGAGTGAATGGTAGTGGTCCGAGTCAACGTTAGCGCTTCGATAGGATCTGACGTCGATAATGTCTGAGAAGTGCCGACTGTCGATCAAAACGTGGTCGATCTGTGATTCTGTCTGATTTGGTGACCTCCAGGTGTACTTATGGTGGATTCTGTGCTGGAAAAAGGTACTACGTACAGCCATATTCTTGGAGGCGGCAAAGTCGATAAGTCTTAGGCCCATTTCATTGGTTCGCTGGTGTGCACTGAACCTTCCAATCACCGGTTTGTATTCCTCCTCCTGGTCGACCTGAGCATTGAAATCCCCGATGACGATCTTGATATCATGTTTTGGGCAGCGGTCGTATTCACTCTCCAACTGCGCGTAGAATTCATCCTTGTCGTCATCGGTACTTCTGAGGTGAGGGCTGTGCACGTTGATGATGCTTATGTTGAAGAATCGGCCCTTGATTCTCAACCTGCACATTCGAGGATTGATTGGCCACCACCCGTTTCCGCATCTCTCCCATCACTATGAAAGCTGTACCCAGCTCGTGTGTGTTTACTGCAGCTCTGGTAGATGGAATGTCCATCTCTGAACGTACGTACCGTTGAGCTCTTCCAGCACACCTCCTGCAGCGCTACGACGTCGAACTTGCGGCTCTTCAATACGTCGGAGAGCACTCGAGTGCTCCCTTGGAAGTTGAGAGATCGGCAGTTCCACGTCCCGAGTTTCCAATCCATAGTCCTTTTTCGTCGCGTGGGTCTATTCCGATTGTTCCAGTAAGAATATATTTGTTCTTCGTTCCATGCTTTAGTATTTTTCGTGGTGACGGCTTGCAAAGTCTGCTACACCAACCCCCTGTTTCGCCGGAGGGCCAACGAAGCTCGAAAGAGCCCTCCTTTCCTGTCAGTATACGACCTTGGCTTCCACCGGGGTTGGTTACCCGATCTCCACCAAAGTTGCTCGTATCCCGGCTGGTACCACGAGGCGGTAGGAATAGGAGTTGCTGAATAAGAGGCTATGAACCACTGTAGGGTCTATTTTATGCCTACACGTGCACAAGGCACCGACGGTACGCATTATTCAGCCGTTTACCAATGGGGATTCATGGGTGTTTTAATATACAAATTTTCCTCACAGTAAAGTAGAAAACAACTCCCTCCATTGCTTAGCCTGATAAAATAAAGCGGGTAGCATTTAAATATTCTCATCATTACAATAACCATTTCGCCGAGTACCATTTTGCGGAACACCAATTCTCGGTTGACCATAACGCGAAATATAGAGTTTCGCAGAATACCATTTCGCGAAAAAGCTTACGCGGGATGTACCATTTCACGGAAAATCTTTTCGTAGAAAGTACCATTTCGCAGGGGTGACCCAACTGAAGGAAAGTAATAGAGGTCAGTAGATCTAGGAAAATAAATAAACCTAGATAGAGGTGATCTCTACAGGAGGCTGCCCCCCGCAGTGGCCGGCGCTTCCGACGGCAGGTCGCTGGCAACACTTGCGGCCTGTGGCCGTCTCGCGCTGAATTATCTAATGTTACTATTGATAGTTTTTGGTGGTCTTGTTATTGATTAATGTTTTATGAAAGAGTCTAAAATTTCTCGAGTTCGATTAGTTTTTGAGTTACTCAAAAATTTCTGTTTTATTTTTATGATAGTATTTCGTCATAGAAAAATTTCATGCCTCCAAAAACACCCACATGCCAAATATGGTTCCATTTGATTAATTAATTCTCGAGTTATAAGGAAATTTGTATTTTATTTGTATGGGAGCCCCCCCTCCTAAAAAGGTAAGAGGTCTCAATTCATCATAGAAAAAATTCATGCTTCCGGAAACACCCACATGCCAAGTATGGTTCCATTTGATTAATTAGTTTTCGAGTTATGAGGAAATTTGTATTTCATTTGTATAGGAGCCCCCCCTCCTAAAATGGGAAGGGGTCTCAATTCACATGCAGAAATTTGTGTTTCATTTGTATGGGAGCCCCCCCCTCTTAGTGGGGGGTGGGGTCTTTTGCCATCGAGAGAACCTTCTGTAGCCCCAAAAACCCCTGCATGCAAATTTTCCCGCCGATCGGTTCAGTAGTTTTCGATTCTAAAAGGAACATAGGGACAGACAGACAGACAGAAATCCTTTTTATAGGTACACTGAAGTCGCTTTTTACGCGGTTTTTTATACGCGACTATTTTTTCGCGTAGTGTTGAAATCCACAGTTTTTTTTTTACGCGGTTTTCGGACTTTACGCGGTTTTGATTTACGCGGGACGTATCCTGCGCGTAAAAAGCGACTTGAGTGTATAGATAATATCCGATTAAGCGCGAGTCGCTTCGTACTACTATACGATTTTGTGCTGAAAATCGTATGTATGTCAGTTATTATCATTATATATGATAGAAAATCTGCTTGGTTCCACTTTGTCCAGCTTCAGTTACGATTTCGAATTTATTAGGAGATATCTACGATAATTTTCGTACATTTATATACGAGTTGGTGCTAGCTGGGAATATTCATCATAGATAATAGATAAACCAAATTTAACTTGATCACTTCACAACACGAATGTTGACTTGGAAGTGCTTGCCAACCTTATTTGCGTCCCAGATCTAGATCTTGAGACAATTCAACAAAAAATCGGACAATTGAAGGCCAATGGAGACGCCAGAAAGGATCGACTTACGACAAACATGCTGAGGAACCACTCACAACGGTACTTCATTGGATAGTTTCGATGATTTGGAAGAAGTACAAACTGCCCGAGAAATAGATGGAAGTAGATGGAAGTCCCATTAATACAACGGGTGATCGGTTTGACGTCAAAGCAAATCCTGGGTGCTAATTCCGTTATCGAAATTTGACCTTCTGTTTTTTTTACGACAGACTTCGCAACCAGCTGTTAGAATACAGGACAGTGCGGAGTCAGTGCTACGATCCTATTGACTCTAACAGCCTCTCCCAGCCGAGATTCGAACTTACGACGACTGGCTTATTAGACCAGCGTCTTACCTCGAGGCCAACTGGGAGGCTGTCTATTGACGTCGTCTATCCCCAATAGAAAGGAAAGTAGTAGGACAATACCACGCAGGTTTTATGCGGCCCATACTACGACTCAACGAATCAACTTTTTACGCTCCAATAAATGCTTCAAACATGTAGGGAGCATAACGTGGCCACATATCATATTTTAGTCTATTCCAGTACAGCAGATGAAACAAACAAATCAAAGATATGGGTATAAACGTCCTTTAGAACTTCACCCTTCTTTATCGACAGACTTCGCAGCCAGTTATTAGAGTACAGGAAAACTACGGAGAATGGCGCAGGTGTATAGACTTACTTGAAGACATTCCCGTAGAATACCAGGAGCAAATCGGAAAGCTGCCAGAGGACATTAAGGCGAAACCTTTGTCCTTCAAAGATTCAGCCGACTACTGGCGATCGAGGAATTGGCGCCGAGTAGCCCAGGATCGAATGCAATAGAGACGAGTTCTTGATACGGCATACCTTGGTTTTAAGCTGCTAAGGATAAGGAGGAGGATTAGGTTGCGAGAATGTTTGAATGAAAGTATTTTGCCGGATAAGTGGATGATACGGAAACTGTTATTTACAGTCTAAGCTAGGGAAACTTGCGGAAGCTTAATTTCTTGTTATGGTTGAGAAATGCTTAGGGATTATTTTCCTCAATAAATTGATGAAAACTAATTGTTTCATAATTCGGTACTAACTTTTCGAAAGGGCCACTCTGCGAAATGTAAACAAACCGAGTGAGGGTTTCTTACCCTATGCATGTCCAACAGAAAATAACCCTCACTTGGTTTGTTTACATTTTGCAAATTGGCCCTTTTGAAAAGTTGGTGCCAAATTGTCCTGTACTCTAAAAAGCGGCTGCGAAGTCCATCAATAAAGAAAGGTCAAGTCTTTAAGACGTTTGTACCCAACACTTTGCTTTGCGGTTTGGAGAGTACTTGAGAGAACTGGAACATTGTGCAAACAAAAACAATGGAACTTTCTGGAACATTTTGTGAAATAATGTGTTGCCTAAAGCGTTTATGGGAGTCCTTTCCAGTTGCACAGCAGATTGAGGCAAGATAATGTTTTTCAACACTCTTCAAGTTATTATTTAGAGGATATTTATCAAACGAAGCAGCAAGATCTTTAGCATCGTCTAAATAGTCTAAGGATTCGCAATTTAAAATAACCAGGCAATCGTAGCAAAAAATGAAGACTACTGAAAATAATCCACTACAACAACTCTTACCCATGGATCTAACCCGCTTGGACGAAAATTTTAAAGCACCATAAAAAGCACTTGTCACGAACTGTTTGTTGCCTACACTTAACCTCTCCGATCGTATGTAGGTACAGTCGAGATTTCTGGGAACCGACGCGACGATGTGACTGATAGCGTGATGAGATCTGCGCGTCTAGGGAGACGTGCGGACGAATGGCTGATGCTAAGTACCCGTCATCTATTTCCGAAACGAAAATAAAAAACAGAACCTTGGCGTTTTGAGCTGGAACAATACCCGATGCTGCCTGCCCGGCGATGCGATGGCATGGTCGTTGCAGGCGGAAGAATTGTTTTGAAGTGTTTCCTAACCGTGCGTGTCTATGTGCAGAAGTGCAATAACATCACAATGCGCGTGAAAGCGCCGGACAAAGGATTTTTCCTAGCAAGGTGACACATGTGTTACCGTCATCATTTCGTCACCGGTGGATTTCGTCAAACTGTACGGTTGTATGGGGGTGTGAGCTGGGGGGGGGCTAGGTTCTCAGCAGCATGTCGTTCGTACTCGTACCCGGTTGTGCGTGTTCTTGCGCGCGCGAAACTGCAGACCTGGTCCTGGTGGAAATGGATGCGTTGTTCTAAACAACAGCCCTCTGTCAAAACCATGCAATCGCGTTGAAGTGCACACTGCACTCTCTTGGGTGTTAGGGCTTCAAAAGGCTTCGTAACTTCTGTGTTGTAGGTTGTTTCATTTGAATTGCTTTGTGTTATAAAAATATAAAAACTTTGTCTAAGCTCTCTTATTTTTCAGCGTGAACGTAAATTATTTTAATCAATTTATATCCTTCTGATGTGAACATTTTTAATCTTTCATCAAAGTTATGTAAGAGTTTTTGAGCAGTCCACTGGCTTTTTTTTTACCAGAACGGTCCTCCCACGTGCGATACGAAATCTTGTCTTTTCCGAAACAAGAGGGAACATTTTGATGATTTTTTACCCGTAAACTGAAGTGGAACGCTTATCATGGCTGCTGACACAATGAAGGCCTATTCGTTCGGCGAACGAGGAGACCATCCGTTATGGCTCGAAAAAGGTGTCAAAATTCGTTGCATTATTTGATTGCCGTCTCTGTTCGTTCAGCTGGCGACACATTCGCATGGCGATGAAAATGTCCTCGTTTTCTATTGTCTTTCAAATAGTTGGTACGTTTTCTTGTATTTTTGAATTGGATTAGATTGGAGAGAGCTTTTTTTCTCTAATCGCTGTTGAAAATGCATCCGGAAGCTTTTCACAAACTGATGCCTGTCTTGGTGATTGTATAGTTGACTTTTTGTGATATGTGACGTAAAATTCGTCCTACGAGGAGGACTACACGTTTGGGGTTCGTAACGTTTAATTGCTCGCAGCATGAATTATTTGTTTAAAATGAGCAAAAATTGCTCAATTATTCACGAACCATAAGCTTTCCCCGCACCATGGCACCAGTGCTAACGCATGCTGCGAAAATCCCCAGGAATTCCGATTCGGAAATTGGCCAACAGAAAAATCGTACACAAAAACAAAAAATCCATTGCAATATATTATATTATTAACGGCGATTCAATATCATTTTATTGGTGACATAAACCGCTGTAAATGACTGACTGAATGCGTGGCAAACCCCAAAAAGGAGCAAAACGTGGTGCACAAAACCACGGTCAACGGTTGCACCGAGGGAATTCGAAATTGCCCTACTCTGAATTGCAGCCTGTGACGAGAGGAAAAAAAGGTTATGGCAGCAGACTGAGATGCACCAGCAGTCAATTGATTGCAATGTAGAAAAAAAGAACCTCCAAGCGGGGACGGATGGCCACAAAAATCACGAGACTCGCTGCTGGACCTGTTCAAACATGGTGTTGAGTAGGTGTTATTTTTGATAGCTGTTCCAACACCCATCATTGCAGTCGACTGCTTGCGTGGAGCCGATGGAGCCCGTCCAGGGAGGGTGGTATGAAATGATTCCCTCCTATATAGCTGCTGGCTGGTGGGAAATGGAAGGATGGCTTGACGACTGCCGCTGGCGGAATTTCATTGTTGCCAGTGGACATCCGTATGTCCTCTTCCTACAGATGACTCGGGAATTCCACTTGAAAGCCTGCCGAACCGTTGACTTAAGTTGCTTTGTTCCGGCTCTCATACCTGAATTAAGAAATTTCCATAATTAAAAATTATTATAAGCAAAATCTTAAACGTTGATTTTAAGAACGTAACGTAAATCAAATGAAGCGTTAAAATGTTACGTTTAACCTTCACGTCACGGTTGCAATTTGGGCTGATGCACAGATTTTTTTTCCTCCGTATCCCGACTCAATGGCTTTCTGACAGGCTTTCTGGCGGTAAATTGATGTCAGAAGTTCACTTTTTACTGCCACCGTGGCTCAAGCAGTCACCACTGCTCACTTGCTCTCTCTCTAGGATGTATAGATTACCTCCGACTGTTGTGCTCTGTTTGCAGTTGCAATTTTATATATTAACATGCATCTATGCGCGTCTAGTGCTGCTGCTGTGGACGACGGGACAGAACGAGGGTGATTTAGCCAGGCGGTGGTTGTCCCGATGTGCATGTGCGGTTTGATGGGCCACCACGCTTGCGAGAGCTCATCTGTGTTGCCAGCTGATGTGTTCGATGATAGGATCCCGCTTACGGGGGCAGCATTCCAGTGGTCTTCCCAAACCAGCCGACCGGTAGGTCACATTTGTACCGGTCGAGTGCGTGCAGGTTGCAACTACATCAGCCATCGCCTAGTCGCTGCACTTCGTCTGGTCGATGGAATGGCAAGTGAATTAAGTGGGAATTGCAGTTTATTTTTCCCTGTGATTTTACTGTTTGCTGTACATTTATCCTTCCGCACGCCATCCCTTTCGAAGCTAGCCGAAAAAAGTCATGTTTTGCAGGATCAAGCGGGACGCTCAGTACTGGCAGCAGTGTTCGTTGCGAATGCTGGCGACGGAAAAAAAGTGCATCGCTGACCGCCAATATATGTGTACGATACAGGCCAGCCGCTTTTTTATCCAATTTTATGACAATTGATTTTTCATGCAATTGGATCCGATAATTCTTTCAGTGGATTATGATCCGTATCAATTACAGCTAATTGTGCCGTGCATTGATTCGCCACTCGGGCAAGTTGATTTTTTTGTGTTCGAAGCATTTGAAACGATGACTATACAAGCGGGAATCAAATAAATATTTGTGCATATGAGTTGATCGCTAGAAGATGTTTGTATCCTGGAAGGACCGAAACGGCACAATTCCTCAATTAGTAATGATACACGTAAATATATTCAGGACTAACTTTACAACTTTTGTGATTGCTAATCGCAACTGTTATTAAATAAATTATATAATAGAATTTCTCGGAATAGTAAAAAAATTCGTTATTTTGACAAAAAATGACAGATTTTATTGAGCTTTGCTAGAATCATTAGATTCAGGCCAAATTTACCCGAAGAGAATAGACGAAATCAGAGTTTCGCAGAGTTGGCTGCTCAAATTTCAGCCGCCTAGTTTGTATTGTCGCCTACACTAAGAATGTTTCATAGTACGAAAACGAACGTTTGTTTTACGAATCCTCGACCACGAAGTAAATTCGTAAAACCAAATTCTTAATGTTTCGTACATATAAACGAAGTTATATCCGTATTCGAAACATCTCCGTAAGAACTACCGACGACACCACAAACCTCAGAACCACGACAGCGACACATTAAGCGGGTCATAATTGTACAAATAAATCTTCCCTTGTGTATAATCATCGTAGGCCGAATGCAGCTTCGATAACGAAACCAGACCATAAACAAATGCGTTTTGATGCAAAAAGTGCTACGAATGTGTTCTCGTACTAATTACGAACCATTCGTAATAACATCTTTGGCAGAAAATAAAGCTACGAATGATTTTGAATCGTATGATTTTTTTTATCAGCTACGTATATAGTTTGACGAACATTTTTACTAAACAAATACGTAATCATGTTGTCAGTGTATATCGGAGAAAAACATTTTTAAACTCTAGAAAAAGATCATCAGTTGACATAATTTAAAGCTCAAAGGAGTAACAGAATCTGGTATTTTTCTTGGACAATCTGATTGCTAAACAGTTTCCTGGTTTCACGCTGTAAGAGGTGTCTGATTTTGATTTTGATGAAAGTTACAGTCGTCAGTTGAACGGACCTAGATAGGCTTTCACATCATGAACTCGAAACACATTGATTAGTTTGTAACTTTTTAGTATATGGATGAATATTTATGAAACTTATGAACTAGCTTAATGTGCAATGTTGACGTTGATAGAATTTCATCTCACAATCTTTCAAGTGGTTATCGAGATTTTGGTTGATTCCTCTGACAATTTGATATTATCTTCATGAATATGAAACTTAAACAAAACTATTGCAGCATCCTAGACCTTGTCAGCCTACTAAAGGCGCGTAAAGAAACGTCTCCAAAGTCAAATAATTCTTCATCTAGCGTAAAGGTGCGGATGCATGACGTCAGTAGTTCATAAAAACCGTATATGGTCCGATGGAATCTGGTTGTCAGTAAATTCGATGAGCGAAGCTGTCTACGTGAAGTTGGCACCAGATGCCACCGGAGCAAGAACAAGCCTCCACAAAATCATGCGCTTACTGACTTTACTTTCGGCGACAATCCGACAATCCGCTTATCGAATCCGGGCCGCATTAAGGGGACGTCTCCACGTTTCTCGGCCTTGAGCTGCCGCTCTCCAATCGCCCCTAACATTTGTTACTCTAACATCCCCGTCAACAACGCTCATCCAACGGGTACGGAGTCGAAGTCGTCGGCCTCTGTCGGGTTCTCTGCTAAATATTGTTTTCGCTGGTCTCTCATCCAGCATAGTAGTATCCTGCCCAGTGAAAGCCTACCATCACAGACTAACAGACGTAGCACCTCGAACAAATTTTGTAACAAAATATCGTTTCATTGACATCCCCAAAACTTGGCAAAAACACTAGCATCACCTGGTGCAGTCTTCGCGCTACGCAGAGTAAGTTGCTATAAATTTACTTGTATATTATCTGACAACAGCGCCAGCGTAGGCGAGTGACGTTCTCGCGCAGCGACTGTTGTTTTCGTCTTGGCTTAAGCGAGAATTTGAAATTATCGTTTTTATTGACGATGGAATGAGGCTCCAGTGTTACGTCTGTTAGTCTGTGCTACCATGTTTCAGTCGCTTCACAATATCTACATCTTTGTATACTTGTAAGCGCCTGCGCCACACTCCTGCCACCAAGAATTGATCGCAGGATCTTAGGCTTAAAAATGTCAAGAGTTCATTGATCGCTCTCTTTCAGCGTCCACGCTTCGTGACCGTAGAGTATCACCGAGAGAATTAGCGTCTTCAAGAACGCGAGTTTTGTACGGAGTTGCTGGCTACAGGACCTCAGCTGGCTACGTAATCCTGTTGGCAGTCGCTATCCCCCTTTTTACTCCACCACTCACACTGTTGTCACATGTCCCTAACGTACTAATGGAAACAAATTCGTCAATTAATGATTTTTGTTGGTAAACCATGTTCAAGCATAATCTGCCACAGCTCATTTCGTTCAACTGAATCATACGCCGCCTTGAAGTCTATAAAGAAATGATGAGTCTGTCATTCGTCAACAAAGGTTTCCGGCAACGGCCCCAGTCTGTATACAGTTTTGTATACAGAATGGAGGAGAGTTATTCCTAGGTAATTGCTGCATTCGAGTCGATAGCCTTTTTGTAAATAAGGCATTTGAAACCTTCCAACCTGTCCGTAGGTAGTTCTTTCTCAGTTCATACCTTTAGTATAACGTGATGGATTGCACGATTCAGCCGTTCGCTCCCGATTTTCAAAAGTTTGGCGCGGATTGATCGAAACCTTCCAACCAGTCCGTAGGTAGGGTACGGGTGGGTATTTCCAGCCCATTAAGCGGTAGTCTGAACAATATTCAGGAACTACGTTGAAACTATATTTATTCGAGACATGATTTTTATACCAGTTGATAGAATAATATTTACTGAATATCAGCGTGTATCTTGGTCTTAATAAAACGCTACTGAATTTGAGTTATAGTCGCGAGAAATGATGAAGTCGCTGCGACTAAATTGAGCCCATTTTCTATAGTGGTGTCTGTGTTTTTTAAATCCGACAGGCCGAAATAGCTAGCACAGCGAATAAATGCTTTTCAAAAACAGATCAAAAGAGACTAGAAAAGAGAGACCGATGGATAACTTCTCGCTATTGCCTACATTCCGGGCTCATTGAAGATAATTAGTTTTGCAGTGACAACAGCTTGCTGCTGGCGCTAGTGTATCACTGAATCGTTCATATACACTAGCGCCAGTTGCCACTCAAATACCAGATATGTCAGCACATATATTGGTAGTAGTGTAAATAACGCACCAAATGCTAGAATTAAAAACAAAATGCTGCTAATGGCTAGTGAATGAAAATTGATTTATATTTTCATATCAGAGGGGAATTTTTGAGTTCTTACGTGATAAAAAGAAGTAGAATTGTTCTGTGATAGCATATTCACAGCTGTTTAGTTTCTAGAATAAGTAAACGTGATCATAATTGTGTGTTTTCCAAACCATCATCAAGAGCGGATACACGTAAGCGATTGCTGCTAGTTTTTTCAGCCTGGTTACGTGCCAGTGGAAAAACAGTGGTTTTGATGTTTATTGAATAAAATTAAGCAAACTACTTACATTTTTATGAAAATAGTTATAACACACTAAAGCCTATGAGTGCTAAATTCGTTTCAGTATTGTTATATAGCGGCAAAGTTTTTATTTGGGAAAGTGTAGCCAAAAAAGGTAATGTATGCCGAAATTAGTAGCGTGATGGGAATACCCTCCCGTACCCTAGTTCCTTCTCAGTTCATACCTTTAGTATAACGTGATGGATTGCACAATTCAGCCTTTCGCTCCCGGTTTTCAAAAGTTTGGCGCGGATTGGTGAAAGTTGGTGGATCCACAACTTGTCCATCGTCCTCAATTGTTTTCCTGTCCTATCGCTCCATCAAGTTCACCATTCAACAATGCATCAAAATGTTTTTTCCAACGCCTAGCCACCTCTAATCTTTCGTTAATCAGGTTCCTCTCCTCGTTCTTGCACATAACAGGAATTGACACGGTCCGGTTTCTGATTCCTTTGATCGTAATAAAGATACCCCGCAAGAACGCAATCCCACTGCTGACGTTTCTTACGACGGTTAAGTCTCTTTTCGGCAGAAAAATCATGTGCACAGTCGGGGAAAATTCGACAAGCTCCCACAGATGGATCGAAAACCAGCTGGTAATCCATCATTCGACGGGGTCACGGGTGGTGAAGTCACTTAAGCAGATCTAGACGAGCCTGCGGCGGTCAGGCAGTGCCAGAAAAACGAAGGCTTGAAAAAAAAACCGGTTTGCGATGCGGCGAAGAAGCTGGAGAATCTGGTTTACCCAAAAAATTCGAAACAGGCAAGCCTCCACGTTTTTAACGTCCGGAAGACACCGAACCGGAACGACAAACAAAAACACAGTGGCCCAAACCCGCACCAGGAAGCTGTATATGAAGCGGCTACCGAAATCGTA